>NW_016107443.1:1234507-1252755 GCF_001604975.1 Cebus imitator
CTTCTAGGCTCAATTGATCTTCCCACCTCAGCCCCAGTAGCTGGGACCACAGGCATGTGGTACTATTTAGGTCTGGGAGAGCATCCATAGATTGACGATGACCATTTATTGTATGTTTGCTCTGCTTAACTGTGATAGTGTAATTGTGTTTTAGAGCTGTTTACTTTTCTTGAAAATGACTGGTTTCAGCTTGTTTCTCCTCACAACTTATATTAGCTGGTTGTGTTTGTTGCCATGAAATTTTCGGACACTAAGTCAAAAAATAGTCATCATCATTTGGTTGTTCCTTTGCATTTAGGAGGTGCGAATTAGTCCTGTGTCTTCTTTAGGGTTACTGTCAGTTCAGGTGCTTTTATCTCCATTCTACCTTAATTGTCTCTTAGCTCCTTTAGTTTACAACAAAAACATTATCACAATGATATACAGTTCAGTAGACTGATAATATGTTTTTGATTTGCATTATAGTAATTACTGTTGTAACCCATACTGTGAAGAGGCTGTGTGTTTGTCTTCTAGTGACTCATTTGAGAGAGTTCTTGGAGTTAACCAGTGGGGACCTGAGGCTCTCCTCGGGAACCTGTTTAGGGATCTGTTAAGGAAGATGTGTTTGAAGATGATGTTTTCAGCAGATACAGAAGATAAGATTTGTATGGGTCCTTGAGGAGTCCTCCCAAGTCCCCTTTTGAAATAAAGGAGAATAGAAATTAATTTAAAATCTCTGGAAGAATTCATTTTCAGGTCTTGACACTGTATTGAATATATTAAAGAAAAAGTCCTAAATGCTTTTTCTAGGAATGATCTTACCACATTTTACATGCATCTGAGCGCTTTTGCTCCACACTTGTCTATGGTCCATACTTATTCCATGGAAGCTTTTTTTGTTAGAGACGTTAATTCTAGCTTGAATCTCAATACAAACGGTGGCTCCCTAAGACTTCTCAGGACCATTTTAGAGATGCTCACAGCACCATATCACATTAGTTGCCACGTAAAAACTCCCGTGTCTTGTCTCCGGAGATACACGCACTGTTGCGTACCTTGTCTTCTAAATTCTTTCTCTCTAAGAGAGGCAGTGGACTCTTGTGTTACTTAGCGCCTGCCTGTCTCCCTCAGGCTCTCCTGAGGTTCTGCTCACCATGGACATGATGTGATGGTGCGTCAGCTGCCCCACACTGCCACTCTCCCGGTCCTGCGCCAGCCTTCTCCGTCAAAATGGAGCTTTGCACCTTTGACATTTGCTTTTAAAACTTACTTTAAATCATTATCCATCCTTCCATCTGCAACCATTTGAGTTTATATGTAAAATTTTTTAAACTAGTTGGCAATTTAGCACAGATTCTTTACAGTTGTGTGTCAAAGAGATCTATGGAATTTTCAAAGCTGTATTTTATTGTTGCATTTTGGCAGAGCTCCAATGTGAAGACAGTATGACACCCTTTCTATGTAGGAATTAGGTGCAAAGCTCAGTGGTTTCCAACTAATCCTGAGACACAAACACTCAGAATGACAGTTTAAGCTCTTTGTACACTTATGGAAAACCTAAAGCTTTGACAGTTTCTACCTTAACTGGATAACCTCTCTTTACATGTTAGAATTGTCTCTTACATTGCTCTGAATATGTTCTTCTAAGATCCACATGTACGTTTCTGCTCAACATTGCTAACAGTGTTTCTAAGTATTCCAAAGGCTCAAGCAACTGCCTTTGCTGTTCTCTGTCCCTTTTTGGTCTTCGTGATCTGAGGACATTTCCCAGTATCTGCACATGTTATCTGTCTGCGATTACTGTCTCTAGGCTTGAAGGGGAATGGGGACAAAATAGGGTTCTGATAGTCCAGGGAGAGCTGGAGCTGGGCAGGAGGAGCCACTCTTTAGAAGCTGTCATCTAGAAGGACACAGCCATGATCTGAGTCAGGGTGCAGATGCCTGCAGGAAAGGAGCAGGGAAGACATCTCCCAGCCCCTCTCTCCTCTTGTCTTGTGATGCCTTCCACTGCTAAGCCCAGCCAGAAGCTAACTGGCTAGGAAGCGTGGGTGACAATCTGCAGCATTGGATTCCTGAGACCCAGGGCTGGGCTGATGGGGTGGAGGATGGATTGGAGGTTGGGCAAATGAAGAATAACCAACACGCTTAGATCTATTTGTGGGTGAGACGGTCTATCACTATTTAGGTTTGAAAAGTCACTGAGATATTTCAGTTACCAAGATATAAGTTGGCAAACAACTCAATGGTTTAAAACCTGATGCCTTTAGGATACAGGGACTTTATTGATCTGGGGATAGACTCTTAACATCATTTAGCAGAAAGTGAAACTTAGTATTTCTTTCTTTGTAATTTCTTTCTAGATCTGGGCTTTGCCATTTGGTGCTCATATTTAGGTATTCTTTTATTTAATGCTGCAATTCTAATAACCCAACTGGAAGAGATTAGTGAGGACATTTAAGAGATGAGCCCCCCCCCCGCCACCCACACTGTCACAGGCTTGCTCGATATCAGATTTTTGACACTCTCAGGTAGCATTCTGGCAGAGATTACTGAATGAAAGGTAGACTAGGAAAAGGGTCCTTATGTTATTTGATGGCTGAGCATGCAAGTTCTCCTGGGGAAAATTGGAAGGCAGAGTTTTACAGACTACCATTCTACGTGAACAACAAAAAAAGTGACTTCCAATTAGTGTCTCATGGGAACAAAACTCTCCCAAATCAAACCATCTGTAGCAATAGCAGTATTTGCAGCAAAATTTTCTAAATGTATAGTAAAACCAGAATTGTGTAAATCATTATTCATTTTTAAACATTCTAGTCTGTCCCAAGCTACAATTATGTCCTTTCAATAGTTACAGTAGAACAAACTGATCTTGCTATGGCATCAGTTTCAGCTTTCAAATAGAGGACAAGATTTTCCTCTGGATTTATATTTGGATTTTAAACCAAGTGTGAAATGAAGCTTTAAGTCCTATAGGAGGGCTCAGTCGGTCTAGGATAATGAAGTGTTAAATAAAAAAGAAAATAATTGTGTCTTTTGGAGAGAAATGAACTCTTTCAGCTCTCTGTAATCCGGTATAGTACAGGATTCCTGTTTACTATACAAGGAGATGTCTGAAGAGCCCCGAGTAATTGCCACTTCTCCAAGACATAAACATTGATCATCATGTTTTCCAACAAACCTCACTGGACAGTTTACATTTCTTTTTAGAGTGTCATTTTATTTTATTGAGTACATTGCCAGAATTCTCATTCTTTGATTATGCAGGCAAGAGAGACATTGGTGTCTGTGTGTGTGTGCTGTATGTATCTCTGAGGTAGGCTACAAGTTTTACAAATAAAAATGAAGTTCAAGAAACATAGTAACCTTTAAGTCTAAATGTTGTCTTCTGACATTCAAGCAGACAAAAGAGTTACAGAGTTTATAGCTCAGCTCTCTTCTTAGCAGTCATTCTATCACAAACACCATATGAGTACCAACATAGTGAGAGCATATTTTACCAGATTATCATTTAGAAACTGTTTTGACAGCAAGTTAGCTGATCATTTAGCAGTGCCAGGATAATTTCATCAAGGCCAGTGCTTTGTTACAGAGTGAATTGGTCTAAGAAACTTAATTGCTATTGATAGGTTACTTGTTATTGGTAGGCACATGCTTGAGAGAATTAATGTTTTTAGTCTTCCAGGTGTTTTAAGTATTTGTTCTTTTTAACAATACTTTTTGTGTGTCAGCTATTGAGGGAAACTGATAAACTTCTTTTGTTTTTAACATAGAAACCAAGCCGGCAAAAGTACTGCTTTGCAGTCTCACCACAGATCTAACAGCAAAGACATCCAGAATCTGAGTGTAGGCCTGCCCCGGGCTGACGAAGGTCTCCCTGCCAATGAAAGCTTCCTAAATGGAAACCTTGCCGGAGCTAGTCTTAGCCCAATGCATACCAAAACCTACCAAGCAAGCAGCCAGCCTGGGTCTACCAGCAAAGATCTCACCAACAACAACATACCACACCTTCTTAGCCCAAAAGAAGCCAAGTCAAAAACAGAGTTTGATTTTAACATTGACCCAAAGCCTTCAGAAGGCCCAGGGACAAAGTACCTCAAGTCGAACAGCAGATCTCAGCAGAACCGCCACTCATTCATGGAAAGCTCTCAGAGCAAAGCTGGGACACTGCAGCCCAATGAAAAGCAGAGTCGGCATAGCTATATCGACACCATTCCCCAGTCCTCTAGGAGTCCCTCCTACAGGACCAAGGCCAAAAGCCATGGGGCACTGAGTGACTCCAAGTCTGTGAGTAACCTTTCTGAAGCCAGGGCCCAAATTACGGAGCCCAGTAGCAGTAGGTACTTCCCATCTAGCTGCTTAGACTTGAATTCTCCCACCAGCCCGACCCCCACCAGACACAGCGACACAAGAACTTTACTCAGCCCTTCAGGGAGAAATAACCGAAATGAAGGAACGCTGGACTCACGTCGAACCACAACCAGACATTCCAAGACAATGGAGGAATTGAAGCTGCCCGAGCACATGGACAGTAGCCATTCCCATTCGCTGTCTGCACCTCACGAATCTTTTTCTTATGGACTGGGCTATACCAGCCCCTTTTCTTCCCAGCAGCGTCCTCATAGGCATTCTATGTATGTGACCCGTGACAAAGTGAGAGCCAAAGGCTTGGATGGAAGCTTGAGCATAGGGCAAGGGATGGCAGCTAGAGCCAACAGTCTGCAACTCTTGTCACCCCAGGTACAGTTGAGCACCTTGACCAGATCTGGTGGCCCTTCAGGGGAAGGTGTTACAAGGGATGTAACGAGGGTCTGTCTACAATTTTCCTTACTACAGGAGGTTGTGCTTTTCTTGATAGGATGCATTTAGGGAAGCAATACTTGGCCTAATCTCTGTTTTGTTTTGTTTTGTTTTGTTTTAAATCTACTTAGATCAACTGTTGAGTATTCAAGAGAAGTCAAAAGTTTGTTTTTAGCAATCTAGTTTTTTTCTTGAATGTTCCTTTCTGGCATATTTTGTTGAGAGAATCTTACTTTGATTTATTACAGAATTCATCAGCTGTATGGGTTAGGTTTTAGTTTTGCTTAAAATACAGTGTGAATTCATGGGTATTTTCTCTGATCTCTCCAAATGACATTTGCTTAAATCAAAACCTTTTGCTAGTACCTTACTCAATATTTTAACTGAATTTAAAAGTTTTAAATTTGTCCGGAACTATAGATAAATTTAACGTCATGCCAGGATGTTAATTTTCAGTTTTTTGGATTGTTTTTAAATCTTAAAACAGTATTTTTAGCATAATACCTCCTCCATCTTATCATCAGACTCTAGAGCTGACCTAACCTGCTTAAAAGAAGTAGCATTCTTACAATAAAGCATGTTTTAAAAATAACGTTTTCATGATTTCATTTATAAAGCACTGTGCCCAGTGCCTGGCACAAAGTAAGTATCTGACAAATTTTAGTTATTCCTGCTGCTTCTGTGATTGCAGGGGCTGATATTTGGACATTGAACACCTTTTCTGTGCTAGACGTTCCCAGGCACTCAAAAGAGTCTGAGAGAGCTCTTGCACTTGAGAAACTTACCTGTTCTTGAGGAGGATTAAATGATACATGATAACAATGAAATAAGTAAGACCTAAGTCAATACGGCTATAAATAGGAATTGAGAATAGAGTGAGGTTATTATGAACAGGTGCAGTTAGAAACGGCTTTACAGGCAACTGAAGGTCTTGCTCTGGGCTAGGATGTATAGACAAGCTTTGAATAGGCTGAAGAGTGAAGATATCTTCAGGCATGTGCTGAGCTAGGCACCGTGAAAAGCTCTAGCTAGAAAGATGAAAAGAATAGGGTCCCTGTCCTCTTAGTGTGTGGGCTGGCAGGGGACACTTGTCAACAGGTTGTTCCGCTACTGCGAGCTTACATTCTGGCTACTGCACTAGAGGTATGCTGTGTGCCAGGGGAGCGGGACAGTCCAAGTTGTGAGTTGTGGGAGCTCCTAGAACAGGTGGTACCTGAGTAGAGACTTCCAGGAAGGTTGGGAAGAAAGTGACAGCGACCTTAGGAAAGAGGGAAGAAAAGAGCATTGGAAGGAGAAGGAAGGTAACAGATGTTACATAGCATGGTGTGCTTTGGGGATTACGACTTGTTCCACTTTGCTGGAGTGAAACGTGCAAGATTTGGAGTGGCTTTTGCAATAATTCAAGCATGAGGTGAGGAGAGTATACTGACTTGGGACTAAGTCAGTGCCAGTTCAAACAGAGTGGATCTTCTACTCCTCAGAAGTAGAAACAACAGAATTTGTGATTTTTGAAGGATTGGATATAGGAAAAAGGAAGACTTCATGGTTTCTTTTCTAGGACCTCCTTTTTGGAGTGGAAGAGAATAATTTGGAAGTCACCTAATTCAACCCCTTTATTTCACAGACGAGCATGTCAAAGCTCAGAGAAGTTAGGTGAGTTGCTCCAAGTTTACCCAACTAGTTCAGGATGGAGCTGGAATTATGAGGCAGGCTCCAGGTGCTGAGGTCAGCCGCTTGCCACTGTGTCTTGCTGACATGTTGAGTTTGAAGTGGCCTCTAAGCAGAAGTGTGCTCTAAGAGGCTAAAAATATGGTCTGGTATCCAGGTGAAAGGAGAAGACAGGAGGTGCCCATTTGTAGAGGCTGGAAGTGCAGTCAGAGGAATGGTCACAGGAGCCCTGAGGAGACACTGTCAGGAGAAAGAACATCCAGAACCTAGAAAGATCTCCTGACAGCTTCCTGTAGAGGAGAGATGGAAGGGAAAATTAGGTAAAGTGTGCTAGCATTAAGCATGGTACAAAATGGAGAAGAAATCACAAAAACAAATAGCTTTTTAACTTAGAAAAAGTAATTGCTCTCTGAGAATTCCAGGAAAAGGATTTTTGTGAACATGGTGATCATAAGCAAATTATAAACAGTTACTGTGGGCTAAGCACAGATCTGTTCCTGACTGTGAAGGCCAGTTCAGGAGGTACAGTGCCCAGCTACAAGAAAGTACCAGTTTAAAAGCACAAAGGTACCAGAAAGGCTGGAAAAGTAACTTCAGTTGTGAATGAATCATAGGAATCACTCCTATGCAAAGAATCGGACCACCTTCAAAAGCATAGAAACTCTTACTGAGTTCATATTAGATGTTAATAATTTGTTTTCTTAAAATACTTTTTGTAGAGGCCTTTGTAAACAATACAGGTGGTAAAAGTCAAATGAGACATTTTCATTAAATAGAAGGAAGGCTATGTTGGTTGAATTGCTGCCCAGAATCCTCAGAGTCCATTTGGAGAATGAGAGGGAGAAAACATAATCATATTTTAAATCTTAAATAAAATATTTTTGATATGTCACATAGGCTCAAGGTAATGCCCTTTTCTGTGCATAATATACAGATGCAATGCAGCTAACTCCTTCTAATGACTTGGTAATTTTCTTCCTTGATCTTTTTTTCTGATGATGGAAAATGCCACATTTTTTCCCCCTCAGTGAACACCATTGTGGACTAAGTAGTGTTCTTAGCTTGTGACTCACTTCTTTAAGAGAGGTAGGTAGTGGTATGTCTTTGGAGATGAGCACTGTCATGATTTGGCTTCAGAAAATGCGTGAAACATAAGTGCTGTTATCCTAGAGGAGATTAAGACAAGAATTTAAGCACATAAACTATAGTAGTTAGAGGATTTTAACACAAAAATTATTAAAAGGACTTATTCTATTCCTTGATATATTCAAAAATCACTTGTTTTCATCTGACTTTGCCTTATAAGTCCTGCATGAAAAATACTTTTGGAACTGCACAGTTCATTTTGGAGAACTCAGACTGAAAATCTAGAGAAATTTCAGATAAACTAATAGAATCCCTAATCAGAGGGCTGCTCAGAACCATGACTGTCTAGATATTAGAAGGTTAATTTTTTTTTGTTTTTAATAATTAATTGAACTATTTTCAGACTAATTTGTTCCCTGCTTGCCTTAACTTTAATGAGAATTTTACTTTCCATCTGTGTGAAATTTGCCTTATATTACATTCATCAGATTATTCATTCTTATGGGACTATATTTGTATTTTAGCCAACTAACATTTTTTATTTTAGCTGGTTATGGTTCTAGTCATACCAAATAATGGCCGTGATGAGTTTCATCCCTAGGAACAGTATGCTTTTATAAATCCTTTTAAATTTTACTTCCAGCCTGGAGAACAGCTCCCTCCAGAGATGACTGTGGCAAGATCATCAGTCAAAGAGACCTCCAGAGAAGGCACCTCTTCCTTCCATACACGCCAGAAGTCTGAGGTATGTCACAATAAAATATGTCTGTAAACATTATTTGTTCAACATCATTAACTGCCTAGCTTTTAAAATATATTAATATCCACTCTCCCACAAATAAGTTGAAGTGGCTTAAAAAGTAAGTAGTTTTCCTTGTGGCATAATTCTGAGTTTTACACAATTCTAGATTGATTAGGCACTGTTCTAAATTTGGGCCAGGTGGCTCACACATGTAATCCCAGCACTTTGGGAGG
The DNA here is from genome assembly GCF_001604975.1 of Cebus imitator. Classification (NCBI taxonomy): domain Eukaryota; kingdom Metazoa; phylum Chordata; class Mammalia; order Primates; family Cebidae; genus Cebus; species Cebus imitator. Next base: position 1,243,019 of record NW_016107443.1, read on the forward strand.
CCGAGGTGGGAGGATTGCTTGGGTCCAGGAGTTCAAGACCAGCCTGGGCAACATAGCAAGACCCCATCTCTACAAAAAGTTGTAAAAATTAGCTGGGTGTAGCGGTGTGCACCTATAGTCCCAGCTACTCGGGACTGAGGCAGGAGGATTATTTGAACTGGGGCAGTCAAGGGTACAGTAAGCCATGATTGCACTACTGCACTACAGCCTGGGCAACAGAGTGAGACCCTGTCTCAAGAAAAAAGGCATAGGCAATATTGTCATCAATGTGTGGCTTAACTTTTATAAATTTCTTTCCTGTCTCAGGGTGGAGTATATCATGACCCACACTCTGATGATGGCACAGCCCCCAAAGAAAATAGACATCTGTATAATGATCCCATGCCAAGGAGAGTTGGTAGCTTTTACAGAGGTAAGCCCATCCCCAGCATTCACCAGATTCCCCTCTCCTCCCTCTCTTGCTTTATGTACATACTGCTTTCACTGACTTCAGGCCAGCAGCCTTCTCACCTACACTGTTGCCTTCTAGCATTTCTCCCTGCCTCTGCTCCTGCTAAGTCAGGCCCTCCTGGCTTCTGAGTTGGCCTCCTTGAGTAGCCTCTTAACTGGTCTCCCTATCTCCAAGGTACCCATCAATATAGTGACTGGAGTGATCCTTCTGAAGCTGTGTTCTGACCATACCACTCATTTCGTTCTATCAACCTATAGCATACTTATTGATGTTACCTGTGTGTCTGGCACTGTTCTGGCTTAGAACTTGTCAGTGAACAAGACAGCCAAAGATCTCCACCATCACAGAACTCACATCATCCTCGGGAGGAGGGATAAACAGTAAACATAATAATTATATAGAGCAGTAAAAGATACTAAGTGTTACAAGGGGGGAAAAATAGAGTAAGGCATCCCATTGCCCACCCCACCCTACCCATCCCCTAATCCCCTGTTGCTCACCTGTTGAAAGTCCTTTGCTGGCTTCCCACTGGCATCAGGACAAACTCTGAATTCTCTAGGATGTCATTCCAGACTTCCCATGGTCTGGCCCTTACTATCCTCTCCAGCCACTTTCTCCCCCACCCCCAGGTCTCTCTGATACCCAGCCTATGGGTCTGCACAGGCTGTGCTCTCCTCTGGCCTGAAATGTGCTCTTCCTCCTGCTGGAACAGCTTGTTTCTGTCCCTGTCTTTAAGATCCTCTTCAGTATAATGTCTTCCTACAGTTTGTTCCAGATGGAGTGAAACATTTTCTTCTCTGTTTTGTCTGTGGTACCTTGTCTGTAACTCTGATGGAACACTGACCACGTTGCACTGATTCTTTGTCTGCAGTTCTCTCTTATGAGGTTGTGAGCCCCTCAGAGACACTCAGTTCTCTTCATCTTCTCTTCTTTTTATTCTTATTGACTAGTACATTGCCTGGCATAGTTTCATAAATATTTGTCGAAATAAAGAAAAATGTCAAGCGTACTTGCACAGCCTAAAATGTACTTTGCTATTTAACAGACAACTAAAACAGATGCTTTTGGGGTTGTATGAACTTAGGAGACATTGAAAGACAAATCCCTTTTAGTAACTCTGCAATAATAGATTGTAAAGCCCTTTGGCATTCCAACACCCTGGTGGAGAAAATGGACAGCAAGCCCACAGGGCCACGAGCAAGGCCTGGGGTCAGGAGGCCTGCAAAGCCTTCAAGAGTCACCACAGCTTTCTAAGGCCTCCTAAGCCCATGTTGCCTGACTTCCCACTATTTCTGTTGTTTTAGGAGGATAGTTGGAAAGGGCCAGGATTTGGGGCTGGGATATGGAGAACTGCTTAGTCATTTTAATTAGAAATCCAGCTAAATAAATGCATAGAAGTGTTATTTAGGACTAAGTGTATATTTCATGATTAGGCTACTCTGTTCCTTCCCTTCCAGCCCCACCTTTGGAAAAGCATAAGGCATTGATTGAATATGCCTTTTAATGCATTTTTTTCTGATATCATGATTACACTTTAGAATTTTATAGGACTAAATTTTTAAATTCAGATTTAAGTTAATTAAAACATCATAGCATACACATGCAAAAGCCTTTTCTTCTATCACCAAAAACGTTACCTCTAAAATGTACCATAGGCATGTTACTTCTATAGATGTGTGGAGAATAGCATTAATATAAAATGCTAATGGAGATTTAAATTAATTAGTCTTTTACTTCTGGAAACGTGGTTTTATTTTGATTGCAAAAAAAATAAATGGGTTAATTCAGAGAAATACTTCATAGGTCTACCTCAGTAGAGAGGGTGATGAGAGCTTGGCAGGTGGAATTTTTAATTTTAAAAATTTCAGATATAGAAGAAAAATATTTAACTAGATGAAGCATCTGGAGACACCTGTCATTTCAATGATACTACTAAGTTCTAGAGGGAGATTTAGTGGTATCATTGAAATGACAGATGTTTCCAGAATGCTTCCTGTTTTCATTCTACTGGTCAAGAGATAAGTGAAATGGTGTCATTTATCTTGGTATACAGTCTGTATATTCCTTTTGTGGTGAAATTTACAGTATATTTTTATTATAACCATTCTTAGAAATTGACAGAAAAAGTTAACAACTATTCCACCCAAAAGCAGAAAAGTATTTACTCACGTACATTGTGTTTTAACTTTCTGTTCTTTAGAATTTAGAGAAAAATAATATTTTTGTAGAACTAGCTGAATTTCTGTATAATTTAGTTTAAAAACATGAGCGATACTACCTCCCAAGTGTCAAGGCTTAAACTGTAGTTTGTCTGTTTCAGCACACATGTGAATTACTTCAAACTAAGAATAGATTTTACGTTGTTGATCTATAATAAGAAAGCTTTAACTTCAAAGAATGCCAGAACGGTGCAGGGGATGGTGGTAGGGGCTATGAGATTCATACTTGAAAATATCCTGGCCGGGTGCAGTGGTTCACGTCTGTAAATCCCAGCACTTTGGGAGGCCGAAGTGAGCAGATCACTTGAGCTCAAGAGTTCGAGACCAGCCTGGGCAATATGGTGAAACCTTGTCTCTACAAAAAATTAGCTGGATGTGGTGGTGTGCACCTGTGGTCCCAGCTACCCAGGAGGCTAAGGTGGGAGGATCACCTGAGCCTGGGAGGTGGAGTTTGCAGTGAACCATGATCGTGCCACTGCACTCCAGCGTGGGTAACAGTCTCTTATTAAAGAGAGAGAGAGAGAGAGAGGAGAGAAAGAACATATCCTATAATGTTCTTCACTTTATCATCTGGCAGGTCAAGTTTCTGTTTTCAGTACATATTACCTGGTGTCAGCTATCCCCTTGCAAGTTAGTGTCATAAGCAGTGGTTGAGGGAGAAGGTTCCCTGGAATGCCTTCACCCTCAGAAAACACAAAAGTTATGTGAAGGGTAGATGAGGATTTTTATGTTTGTTTGTTTTTTATTTGTGTTAGAGAAAATGCAATAGGATAATGTGAAAACTGCTTTGACCAAAAGAGTACATCAGCCGTGTGTGGTGGTTCATGTCTGTAATCCCATCACTTTGGGAGGCTCAGGCAGGAGGATTGCTTGAGCCTGGGAGGTCAAGGCTGCACTGAGCTGAGATTGCGCCACTGCACTCCAGCCTGGGTGACAGAGCGAGACCCTGTCTCAAAAAAAAAAAACTCCATCAGTGACTTACTTTTTCTTTATTCAGTGCCATCTCCACGTCCGGACAATTCTTTCCACGAAAATAATGTGTCCACCAGAGTTTCTTCCCTACCATCAGAGAGCAGTTCTGGAACCAACCACTCAAAAAGACAACCAGCATTCGATCCATGGTGAGCATTTTGTTTGTTTTTACTCTTCCCTTTTATAATTGTAGATTTGAGAGTTCAAATAAATTCTGGATGAACTTTTTAGTGTTCTTTCTCCTGCTAGGCCTTTTTTCTCTAGATAAATTATTGAATAAGGAAAATGTGATTTTTCATTATTGGTAACTTTTTTCGAGTTTGGCATTTATATTAAATATTACGTAAGAGACAAAAAAAATCTCCTGAATACCTGATATGCTTTCCATTGTGTTCTTCTGATGTGAATGATGACTTTTGCAGTCTCCTTTTGTTGACATTGAACCAGGTACACTTTGCTTAGCACTTGATGATGTACATTGTCTCAGTCAGTTCTCACAGTCACGCTGTGCTCCCGTGCTAGAGGCGAGGACACTGGAGCTTGGAAAAGTCGAGGAACTGGCCCGGTGCTGGACAGCCAGTAACACGGAGGAGGGAGCCAGGGTTCAAACTTAAATGGACTCCAAGTCATTCAGGTTAAAAAGAAATAGGGAAACAGTCCTTTATGCTACCATAAAAGCATAATAGTAGTGAAAGGCACAAATGATGTGGCAACTTTTCTTCCTCATTTATCTTTCTTGTGTCATATCTAATAAATATTTAGGGAAAGAAATACAGTGTTACTAAGTTCCATTAGCAAATCTGTCTGGGGAGTAAGGACTTTTAAAGAAGTAATAATAATGTAGACTACTTCTTCTCAACTATCCTGAAAGACTGCCCAGGATCTGTATGTGAAGAGTTTACGTGTACTTCGCAGAACTTTACTAAGTTTTCTACTAAGATCATAAAATGGGACATCACTGTAATACACTGAATTTGGAATAAGACCAGTCTGTCCGAGAGTCCCTCTCTGGTGTTTGTTGCCAGAAGTAACAGAAGGGCCTTATGTCAGTACTCCTGACTCCGTGTGATGTCACAATTTGGAACCTTTTGGCAGAGTTACATCAAGGTTTCAGTGTTTTTGTGTCCTATAGTGAAAATTACTTAATTATTAAAACAATAATAAAAATGACTTTTTAAAAGCTGTAAATAACACTTTTGTGTGTAAGCACAATTTACATCCATTGCCTATTTATAAAATGACAGTCTTAACATTTGTGACTAAGAATTTAGACTCTGGAAATAGGATATCTTGATTGATAGCAACTTGCCTATCAGTCAGGGGATTGTGTCTATCTGTCCCTTGGTTTCCTCATGTGTGAAAAAATAGGGCTAAGAATGGCACCTCCCTCATAGGGTTCATGTGATAATTAAATGAGGTAAATACATTAAAAGCACCTAGAACAGTGCCTGGCTCCTAAGTGTTTGTTAATGTTAGTGACTACAGTTACTATTGTTATGGCATCTAACTTCAGCATCAGGTGTTCCCCCTCCACTTTGATGATAAACTTTGGTGTTCTTTCTCCATGTGACTGTTTTAAGCTCTATTGTGAACTAACGTAAGAATAGAGGTACAACTTCTTTACTTGCCAGGGTTGACCATTTTCTGGTGTGGCTTTGACAAGTCATGACAAAATTGTCTAAATGACAAGAATACAGAAATATAGAAGGAATTGTGTTCTCTTGGTTATTATATAATGAAGTGGTGATTATTTAAAAGAATATCAGTTACAGATTATCTTAGTCCTGTGAAAATTAGGTAGGTGAGATCAAAATTAAATCCAAATTTGGATAGACAGTGTTAGTAATGTATTATTTCTGTCTTTTGATAATCAGTTTGTCTTGTTTTATGCGTGGATATGTATAGAAACCTGAAAAGAGTTGTTTTAAAAAAGAATGAGAGGCTCAGTTGGGATATTGAACTTTAGTTGAGTCTTCATCAGGTCATCCTTACTCTAGTATTGCTGTTATGAGACTTGAGAGTTCCAGAATTCCCAGCGATGAACTGGCTCTGTTCTTTTGTTTGTTACTCCTCATGATAATGCTGCTATGACATATTTCCTTCCTGCATCGCATCTCACTTAGTCTGTCATTAAACTTGACTCATCTTGATTATTTTCTTGAACAAGCTCTTGAATTGGTTCATCAGGTCTTCATATTTGAGAGAAATGCACATTTGGTAACTTACAAAAAACATGAAAGAACCTTGTTTTGGTAATATAGTGAATTGCTATTCTTTGTTGCAAGGGGGTAGAGATAGGGTCTGGCTCTGTTTCCCAGTCTGGAGTGCAGTGGTGCAATCTGGGCTCACTACAACCTCCACTTCCTGGGCTCAAGCCGTCCTCCCACCTCAGCCTCCTGAGTAGCTCAGACTGTGGGTGCACACTCTACCATGCCTGGCCAATTTTTGTATTTTTTGTAAACGTGGAGTCTAGCTATGCTGCCCAGGCTGGACTCCAACTCCTGAGTTAAATCGATCTGCCTGCCTTGGCCTTCCAAAGTCCTGAGATTAAAGGCATGAGCCACTGTGCCTGACCGTAAATTGCCATTCCTAAATTATCTCTTACCTAAGTTCGGTCTGTTTTTCCTTAATAGTAGTACTTAAGATTTACTTTGGGAAGAGAATATTTGTACAGTATCCCCCCTTTCTTACAATGGAAAAGTCAAGCTACTGTGTTATATTTTAAAGCAAAAAATAGATATTGTAGTATAATATCCAGAGCTGTTGTTCTGGCTATCTCAATAATGTAGAACCCACTTAAGAATCAAGAGATAACCAAAATATCTCAGAACAAGAAAAATAGAGTTAATGTAATAGGATTCATCATCTTTACTAATAGGATAACATCCCCACCCTCATTTGGAGTCTGTTCTTCATTTATGTCCAATTCTAGCAGGTGGCACTGACGATGTCAGAGCAAGAAATAGTTCAAGGTAACACTACAGTATGCAGAGGGAAAAGGATCCAAGCAATAGCTATGGAGAGAACCAGGTGGGAAAATCACACATATCATAGATCTCCATGGAGTGTGTGTTTATAAAACAGGCAACTTCACTTTGCTTTAAAAGACAAAATGTATAAATATGTTTAGAAAGACTGCTGCCATTTGGGTTAAAAATTGATGTTTAAAGAGTAAACCAAATTACTTAGAAATCCCACTAGTTGGCCAGGCATGGTGGCTCACGCCTGTAATCCCAGCACTTTGGGAGGCTGAGGTGGGCGGATCACCTGAGGTCGGGAGTTCCAGACCAGCCTGACCAACATGGAGAAACCCCATCTCTACTAAAAATCAAAAATTAGCCTGGCATAGTGGCACATGCCTGTAATCCCAGCTACTTGGGAGGCTGAGGCAGGAAAATCGCCTGAACCCAGGAGGCGGAGGTTGAGGTGAGCCGAGATCGCACTATTGCACTCCAGCTTGGGCAACAAGAGCGAAAATCCATCTCAAAAAAAGAAAGAAATCCCACTTGTTAAATGAAGAATTGCCATAACTTGTATAATCCCAGCCTTATTTTTCTCATGAGGTTATGAATATATTGGTATCCATTAGTGCTTGTCATCATAGCTTGCAGAATTACTCTTATAGAATTATTCACTGACTCTCTCTTTTCACACATTAGCTAACCATGCTCATCGCATTGCCAGGGGAGGGGAGGTGGCAAGGAAAGTGTCACAGAGGAGTGCTTCTCACTTCTTCAGCTCACCTTCCATGCTGCTCTCAGAGGGATTATGATAAAGGTCCCATAAGCCTGACCAACCGTGATGTTCCCCCCTCACCTTCCCCTAGCTGTCAAACCTGTTCCCCTCCCCCCACAAGAGTCTGTGAACAGCTTGATTGAGGTCAGATTCGTTCTTTTATTTTTCTCTGTTTCTTCAACACCTAACACAGGGCCTGACGTGTATAAAGTATTCACTGAATGTTGTTGACTGATTCATTGAATTTTAATTCCTTCCTTTCTTTAGGTGAGTCTTTAGAATTGTGTCTCCTCTTGGCCCCTTATGGAAATAGCTGTCATGTTAGATAACGTTATAATCCCATGCCTGTGTGCCTGCTTACTCCTTGTCTGATTGCCCTCCTCCCATACTGTTTTGGTCCCAACTGCTGCCCTGGAGAATGTGCCACATGACTGGATGAGTAGTCCTTCTCAAAGCTTCTTTCTCTGAGATTGATGAGAAAGAAGAATTGATAAGAAAGAACTTACCCTTCTTCTCCACTGCTCCTCTTTACCCCACTCAGCATGAAGCTGCTGTTTTCCAGGTGAAATCACAGGGGCCAGAATGCACAGATGAGGGAAATGACCAAATACGTGCTTACCCGTATGGCTCAGTTCTAGCTGTCAGTGTATAACTCATTCTCCATTCCTTTATACAACACAGCTTTTCAAGTGCCTTTGTACCATCCAGCCTATTTCCATCTGTCTCTGAATCTCTCTCAGCCTTTTCTCCATTCCCTTTCTCTGTTAATTAATTGGGTATGTATGTTTCTGCATAGCTTCTCCCTTATTTTGTTTTTTCTCTCTGACTTCCTTCTCTCTGTCTTTGGTGATACAAACACTTCACTCCTAGTTTTCATCCACCAGTTCAAGGGTAATTTATTTATTTTTTCTTTTGGCCTCTGGGAACTTTCTCTGCCTGGATCTTAGCCTCACCATCTTGCCTCAGCCTCAATTTGAAAATAACCCGATCATTCCTCTATCCCCACCTGGGCTCTGGTTTATCCAGTGCCTCTTGAAAAGCCCCTGCAGAGGGTCTTTGGCCCATCTTCCCTGTGTCTTTGGCAACCAACAGTGCAACATGCAAACTGTAAACATTGAGCTTTCCTTTTATTATCCTCCCCTTCTCACTTTCATCTTACTCTGTTTCATCCTAGAGAGATTCTCCTCTTACCATGCAAAATCCTACTTCCTCCTAGGACTGGCGTCTCAAGCCTTCATTTCCTCTTGTACCAGCATTGACATTATTCCAGTAATGCCCATTCACATTCTGAGATCGCAGTCATGATGAATATGCCTTCCTTAAAGATTTGCTGGATTGGCAGAAAGCACTTTTACTCTCAGCACACCTGTGGCATTTTGTTACACTTTCATTCTGATTGGTAAAAACTTCTGCCCATTAATCTGAATATTCTATCGTGCTTCTAGGTTGTGTATTTGCAGATGCTATTGTGGAAGGACATAGCTATTTCATAAGCATGTAATTCTTTAACCTCTAGAAGTTACAGAACCTTCAAAATAGTATTGCCAGTTCCGCTAGATGCTTTCTGAGGCTCCTTTCCATCCAAAGTCATGCTTTTGTGATTCCAGCAAACCCCACTCTTCTGCAGTGTTCCTTACCAATGTCAAGTGACTGAATGCTGTGTCATGGAGTTTGGCTTAGGGCAGTCTATCTGTAAGCCCCACGTAAGTGCAAAAGAACTTGTCACAAGAAACTTTTATCAAATTCCCAGGGCCTAGGCCCAGTCTGTCACTGGGATTAAAATGTTTTTCCCAACAGTGCAACACTGTATTTAAAGACTCTTCTGGCTGGGTGTGGTGGCTCACACCTGTAATCCCAGCACTTTGGGAGACAGAGGTGGATGGATCATTTGAGGTCAGGAGTTCGAGACCAGCCTGGGCAACATAGTGAAACCCCATCTCTACTGAAAATAAAAAAAATTAGCCAGGCCTGGTGTTATATACCTGTGGGAGGCTGAGGCAGGAGACACGCTTGAACCCAGTAGGCAGAGATTGCAGTGAGCTGAAATTGTACCTCTCCAGCCTGGGCAGTAGATCAAGACACTGTCTCAAAAATAAATAAATAAATATATAGACTCTTAACTTTTTAACATTCTTACCCATTTCATCATGTCTGAAGTTTTCTAGCTTATAAAATTATAAATGTATCATTCTGAGTTCTAATATTAGTTATTTTATTCTTTTAATATCTTCTGATTTTATTAAAATACCTGGTGGTATGAGTGGTACCAAGCTTAATGTCAGTATTTTTAGTTAGGAGCTTCTCCCCTCCCCCCTCATGAAAGCTTTATATTAAAGCATTTGTCCTGTCTACTTTTTTTT
>NW_016107443.1:1252789-1255204 GCF_001604975.1 Cebus imitator
TCTCTATGAATTTTTTCTTTTTACTTATTTATTTTTTAAAGAAACGGGGTCTTGCTGTGTTGCCCAGACTGGTCTAAAACTCCTGACCTCAAGCTATCCCATCTTAGCCTCCCAAAGTTCTAGGATTACTGGCATGAGCCACTACACCTGTCCCTACATTTTTTTTCTTAACTATTTTTATTTAGTTTTAATAAATAGATAAAAGGTTTAATAGGATATTTCCAGTTTCTGGCAATTTTTACTTTTATTCAAGATGTTTTTATAGCAGTATTGATCTTTATGTTCAATATCTTGACAAGTTGCTAATAATAAACTTGTCGAGCTGGTTTTTAAAACGTAAATAGAAAAATGAAGGTAGGTATTGAAAATGTTTCTGCTCTTTCCCTTGGAGAAGCCATCCTTTAAGCTGTGTACTTTTCATAATCTCAAATTCTGAGGTCTTCAACATCATGAAAAGGGTCTTGCAGCAACAGTTAGAGGTCATTTGTAATGATGTTCAAATTGCTGTTTTGAGTGAGCCTGTGCCAGAGGATGATCACTAACTATGGTTGATTAGATTCAGTGGGTCCTGTGCTTTTTTAGAGGCTCTTTACCCAAGTGTTTGATTCTTCCTGGCTATTTGAACCTAGTGTCATGCATTTTCAGTCTTTATTATATTTGTCACACAATGGCAAGAAAATGATTGAAAAATCAATATGATAAAAATCTCTTCTCATTTAGGAAAAGTCCTGAAAATATTAGTCATTCAGAGCAACTCAAGGAAAAAGAGAAGCAAGGATTTTTCAGGTCAATGAAAAAGAAAAAGAAGAAATCTCAAACAGTAAGTAGATAGCCAATTTCTATATATAATGGCATATGTTTCTGTATTATTCAATGAATACTTTACACTTTGCACTTGACAATTAAAGTTGATTGTTTTCTTATTGAGACTTGACATTTATGCACTGTATTATGTCTCTTTCTGAAATTCTATACAACTATCCTCTCAACAGAGCCTTTTCTACATTCAGCGGAATCTCCGGGAATAAAAGAAATTTAATTTGGATGAGAGAAAACGCTTTAAGCTTTTCTCAATATACTTCTTATCCATGTGGGTTTATATTCATGTAAAAACTTTGAAGACACAGGATTTATTTCTCTCTGGGGGCTTAAAGATATGTGAAAACTTAGGAAATGGGTTTTGGTTTACTTTTAAATCTTGAAATTCATAAATAACCATCATTCCTTATTCTCCCCTGGCTCGTTGTAGAATTCCCACGTTGACAGGTGTGTTTCTGAATTGTATAGTCACAAAGATCGTATCTGGGATTTTAGGGCTTGCTTTAGAAGGAAAACATGTTTGCCTTTTGATCACGCTGTGGGACGGAATGCACCTTATCTCCTGGGAGCCCTCTGCCTGAACAAAGGGCTGGCTCTGTAGGACCGTTCACATCACTTCACTGAACCACCCAAGCAAGGATCTTGCTGGTTAGTGACGTGAGAACCTTGGGGAAACCCGGCCTCTAGGACAGCAGCAGAAGCAGTTCTTCCCCTTGATGAGGCTGCATCCCCCTTTGCTTTATGACAACTTCAAGGCTAAACAAGGTGGAGTTAGCCATTTTTTTAAATTTATTTTAGAGACAAGGTCTCACTCTGTTGCCCAGGCTGGAGTGCAATTCGTGATCTTGGCTCCCTGCAACCCCCACCTCCTGGGCTGAAGTGATCTCCCACCTCAGCCTCTCAAATAACTGGGCGCACGCCACCCCACTCAGCTAATATTTTCGTATTTCTTGAAGAGACAGGGTTTCACCACGTTGCCCAGGCTGGTCTCGAATCCCTGAGCTCAAGCAGTCAGCCCACTTAGGCCTCTCAAAGTGCTAGGACTACAGGTGTGAGCCACTGTGTCTGGCCTAGTCAGCCATTTTAAGTGGTTTGGTTCTAGTTTTACTTCATACATAATTTATTCTCTTTTATTTGAAGAGGAAAAAGATGTATTCAAAATGGCCTGTTCAGATGGATTTCATCTGTAAGTTCAGTAGACTAGACAATGTTTCTGAGGCCCTTTCTATTATGAACATTATAGGATTATGACTCAATGGGAAGTAGATTAGATAGATGCTCACAGCAATGTGTATAAATAACCTGAATTAAGCATTTTTATCTCACAGATGTTGTAGAAATGTTAACAAATACCTTCCTAGATTATCTTTCTAGATTATTCTTTCTCTTGCTTGCTCGTTAAATTTATGTATTTCTTTATAAAATAAATGAGTTCGTTATAGAAAATTTGAGAAAAAGAGCGTTTTAAATCTTAATACCCTATCACAACTAGTATTAGGATTTTGGTATATTTCCCCCTAGTTGTTTAGCCTATGCGTGTGTTTGTGGAAAGGAGGTGTGGGGTTTTTTTGTTTTTTTTTTTTTTGGCTTTTGTTT
>NW_016107443.1:1255226-1270360 GCF_001604975.1 Cebus imitator
GTTTTAAATTATAGTGATAGGCTTTTAGTACGGATTTTGTATTCTGGCTTTTAACAGTTTATCTACATGCACAGAATATGTTCGTTACTACAAAAACTTTATTATCTTGAATCCTAATGGCTGTATAATGTTTCTGAAGTATTCATTTTTAAAAACTTCCTATATTTTTAACTGAAGCTTACTTTTAAAGTGTCAAGTCAAAATGCCACTCAGATTCTACTACGTTTGTTACTTAGACTGGGTGAACAATTAGACCTGATTCAACCTAGGAATACTTAAAATATTGAAAGTGTTAATAAATTTGTATCATTGTCTGTAGAACATGTTTCTCTATTGTGAGAAATAAACTTTGGCTACCTCCTGACCACTGGTATTTTTATTTTGTGGTTTTTGTTCTAAACCACAGGTCTCCAGCCATGGTGGGGTGATTAAGTGGTAAGAAGTAGGAAAGATGAAGGAATTGAAGGTGTTTTTGTATATAGATTTAGATTTTGATATCTGCTGTAGAGCAACATTAAACCTAAAGTCCCTGGCTCACTCTGGCACAAGTAGAGTATACATGTTGACTTTACTATTCAGAATTTAGTTAAATTTTAGGCATTTTAGTAGTATAGATTAGAAGTAAAAAGAAAAATATTCTCTAACATCCTCTCCACTTAAACTTTTTATTAGGCTTTCATAAGTTTCCTTTTTGATATATAAAGTAACTGCAGAATGTCTCTGCATAGGCTATAATGCCTTAAGCCTAACCAACCAAAAGTTGTTTGTACCTCTGCATCTTTTAATTAAATGAAAAATAAAATTTAAGGGCTTTGGGATTTCCAAAGAGCGCTCAGTACAGCCTTCCAAACCTCAGACTCCTAAGCCTGACATTGAGTTAACTCTGCCTTCTTTGAATGAGCATGTAAATAGTTAATTATTTTTTTACTTTCTAGAACTCAGCAAAAATAAACTAAATAGAATAAGCTTCAAAAGATTTAAGGCATTGTGGCCTTTGCATAAGATCCTAAAAGAATAAAAATCTGATGCCCAGTGTACATAGAGACTTGTGACGTGTTTAAGCTGAGGTGGATTCTAAATCTAGTTGAATGTTTTTATTTGCTAGTATAGGAACTGAGCCCAAGCAAGTCTTGGGCTTGCTTAGAAGCCCAAAATTACATGATCACTTGGGAGAACTAGGACTGGGCTCTCCTAAATACCAAGTCCAGGCTCAGTTTATTACCATGGACCCGCCTCCCTAGAGAGCCTCTAGGATCTCTTCTCTGGCCTCTTTAGCAATTCAAGTTAAACTCTTCCTCAGGGTTCCTTGTCATTGGAACAGGAAAATTTATGGGATGTTTTACTCAAATCTCTTTTTATACACACCCTTAAAAGATGACCTGAATACCTGAATACCTTCACATACATTCTGGTTCTCTGACAATTGAGATATCCAAAACAGGGAAAAGTCGTGCCAAAAAAATAATTCTGTATTGTAAAGGTGCCTGCTTCGACTCAAGTAAATCTGGAAGCTGCCTTGGGAAATCTGGCTTCAGTTACATATCCAGAGTTACATAAGCCCTCAGAGCATATGGTGACTTTGCCAACTTGGTAATTGTATCCTAGTTAGTTAGTATCTCAACTTGTGATGATGCTTCCATTTAAATATTGAAATTTCTGTTTCTTCCCTTTGAAAACCAGTATTCTGAATTATGCTAGATGTTTTCTGTTGGGTAAATATTTCTCGCAGTATAGAACAAGGCCTCTTACTTAACATTAGTATCCCACCACAGTGATCAATACCTCTTCCTAGTGATGTTTTCTGGCTTAAAAGTTGACCAAATTCGAAAGGGTTTCCAGTATGTTGGGGTATTTTTTTCTCCTAATAGGCAAATTACATAGTAGAATTTTTACTTACTGAAGTCCTCTCTAGCAATTAGGAGAAGATTGAAGTGTATCAGTAGCTCTTTAGCACAATTATTTATAGTCATATTTCTGATAATAAGTAAAATTATTTAATATTTTATAAGCTTAATGTGAGTAGGTATGTCTAGGTCTCTCAGCATTCCTACTAGAGGTATTGATCATGATCTCATGTTATATACTTAGAAGAAGTTTGTGCTTGTCTTGAATTTGCATTATTGACATCTTCACGTTCAGGTGAGAACTAACACAGAACCTCTATACATGCACAGCACCGAGATTCTGTCAAGGACTGTTAATATTTAGCAATTTGAGGGCTTCCAAGGGCTAGGAGTTTCAATAAAAGCACTTTTTTTTTTGCAATTAGTTTATTTGTATCTTATATTGCAGACAGATTCCACCAACGGGGAGAATCCAAGCATCAAGAAATCCCTCTTTCCTCTTTTTAATTCAAAGAATCATTTAAAGCATAGTTCTTCTTTGAAAAAGCTTCCTGTAGTCACTCCACCCATGGTACCCGTTTTTATGTATGGTAGCCCTGAAAACTGCTCCAGTAAACTTGTTTTACTGATGACAACAGCATGTCTTATTTTCATGAGGTCATATTCTCTTTATGCTAGTTAAGTACGTGAGCCAGTTCCATAAATTCACTGGGATATAAATTTGTTGCCATTCTTCTGAATCAGTTAGGAAGTTGAAGCATAAATTCTGTGAAGCAAACAAACTAGTGAAAGGCTAGTTTGTCTTGTGTGATTAGCCAATTATTGGCAGATAACATTTATAAAAGCCTGTATTTTATGTAAGGAATTCTATTAAATTTACAGTTAACAAATGTCTTTGCATTTGACTCACAGTTTGTTAACACTTAATTGGCAATTTGTCTTTTTGAAGCCAAGTCGAATTGACCAAATTGAATGAGGTAACAGGCTCCATGAAAAAACAGCTTGTTTCCTTGCCTGGCTTGAGCTTTTGCTGGTCACTTAGTTTAAAACCAGGGCTTTTGCTTGGCATTCGACATTACTCTTCTCTGTTCACCAAAACTGGTGAATAGACCAATTGCATTCATCTGGAACTTGTGGCACAAATTTCCAGCATTTTCTTAGTACATAATGCTAGATCCAGATTTACCAGACAATGGTTTGGGAATATGATCTAAACCATACTTTCTCACTTTGCTATCCTTGAAAGCCTACCAGACTTCTTTGGCACTACCAAGTACATTGTTTGGATCATTTTCCCAGCAGGAAAAAAAATTGTTTTATTGAACTGGTTCATAACCTAACTGCAATATGGAATGAGGATACGACAGCAATTCCTGGTACAACCCAATTTAACTGCTCTCTCTTACAGCGTCTAAAACTAACAGCATGGGAATGCTTTAAGGGTTGAGGTTTAACAAAGCTGCATGACATCTGCCAATTTTTCCTAATGCAGGGAAAATTATTAAGAGGGCAGAAGAATTTAACTAGCATCACTTGCATTGTGAACATTGGGAGAGATTGGGGTTCTTTTTTTACTGGGTTATTTGAGTTTTGGTTTGGTTTGCTTTTTAGTTTGGTTCTTCTCTTGGGTGTGGTTACATATCTTAATTAGGCTTGTTAGTGGACTTATTGAATGCTTGTCCATATTTCGCTCTAGGTACCCAATTCCGACAGCCCTGATCTTCTAACGTTGCAGAAATCCATTCATTCTACTAGCACTCCAAGCAGCAGACCAAAGGAGTGGCGCCCCGAGAAGATCTCAGATCTACAGACCCAAGTAAGTAGATCCTGCACTACTCCTAGACTCTCCAACTCTGCACTAACTGTCCTGAGGAATTGGGAGGGCATGGTAGAGGAAACTTAACCTCTCAATGTTACAGTAAGGCTAAGCGCCTCCTCAAAATAGACCCTCAGTTATAGCCAGATGCATCTTGTGAGCCAGAATGAATCTTGCTTCAATGACCTATGTTCTACTGGGAAAAATGCAAGCTCCCTTTAGCCTTCACCTAGCTGGAGGCAATTGAAGATGTAGTACCAGCCCACAAATACAGCCCAGGAAAGAGATGAACTGTGCTAAAGAACCATAATTCATGGTAAAAAGTGAAGCATGCCATAACATTTCAGGCAGGATGAGCAGAGATGGTGGGAAGATTATGGTTTCATTAAAAGTAGTAGCGTACAAATTGAAAGGTATGATAAGTTTTCTTGAAAGAATATTTTAACTCCTGAAATCTATGCTATTTTTGACAGGAAACAGGTAAACAGTTGCATTAGGAACTACATAGTAGACTGTACTATGTAGTTACATTTATCTTCCATAGTGGAGGAATAAGCAGAAACTGAATCAGTAAATTTTTCAGGTATCTGAGGTTTATCTCCTTTAAACAACTATTTTGGTTGGGAATTTTATAATATTATATCTTTTCAGTATCCCATAATGAGCATTTTGGTTTTTGATATTGAGTATTTTATAAATCCTTTATTCTTCTGCACTATAATTTCTGACAATCCTCCAAAGCTTTTGAAGCTATAGGATTACTTATGTCTATGATTTCTTGTGTCACAGATTTCTGTGATTGGGGAGGGGACTACTTTGTTGTTGAGATAGGGTCTCACTCCCATTGCCCAGGCTAGAATGCAGTGGCACAAACTCAGTTCACTGCATCGTTGACCTCCCTGTGCTTAGGCAATCCTCCCACCTCAGCATCCCAAGTAGCTGGGACTACAGATGTGTGCCACCACACCTGGCTAATTTTTTGAATTTTTAGTAGAGACGGGGTTTCGCCATGTTGCCCAGGCTGTCTCCAACTCCTGGGCTCGAGCGATCCACCTGCTTCTGCCTCGCAAAGTGCTAGAATTACAGGCATGAGCCACTGTGCCCAACCTCTGTTTACTCTTTTGTAACCGTAAGCTGTTGCATAGAACTGCTCACAGAAGTTCCCCATATTCCCATTCTATTTGCCCCAACCATTCATATATTCTGCTTCTAACATAATATAAGCGGGGGGTGGTGGAAGCATAGAGAACCAGATATCCAAGTTTATTGGATATATATCCAAACTATGGAGACAAGCCTCTGCTTCTTTGTTCCCAATTTAAAAAAAANAATAGAGAGCTTTAGAACTTTCTTTGTGAAACCATTTCTTTTGCCAAGAAGCTCTTGATCACTCAGGCTTCATCACTCAGGCTGGAGTGCAGTGGCAAGATTATGGCTTACTGCAGCCTTGACCTCCTGGGCTCAAGCCATTCTCCCACCTCAGTCTCCAGAGTAACTGAAACAACAGGCACACACCACCATCCATGGCTAGTTTTTTGTTTTTGTAGAGATGGGGTCTTGCCTGGTTGCCCTGGCTAGAAGCTATTTTCAAGTAACTTTATTTCTCTTGCTGAATGCAGATTATTGTAATTGCTTGATAGCTACATGTGGTCAAGGCTATAATAATCACCAGGAGTTTCATTGTGTTATACAATTTAATTATTTTTAAAAAGCCACTTTTGAGCACTTAGAGTGTACAGTGTACTGTGCTGTCTTCTCTAGGGAGCACAAAGCTTTCTTGGAGAGACTTCGGAATGAAGATGGAGAATACTTTCCCCTAAAACAATATCTGCTTGAGTCAGTTCTGAAGCCATTTACCTTGGGTTTCAGTGCTTAGTTCCTTCAGATCTTGTAGATTGTCAATATTTTATTCAAACTTTGCTGAGCCCTTAAATGCATGTCCCTTATACCATGACACTTACAGCAAAGGTACTCTGAGGATTGGCCCCAGAGGGGTCCCAAGGCTAGGGTTGTAGCCCAAGTGGCTGAGTCCAGCAGTCATGATTGGCTGTGAATTTCCAAGTGCTTGCCATGTCTCTTCTGAGATCAAGGAAGAGGAGATTGAGCCGTCCTTCAACGTTGAGGAGCATGAGGCTCAGGAGTTGGCCAGTGAGCAGACCGCTACGAGGCTCCTGCCCTCTGCCCTGAAGTCAGTCTCCCTACATGATGCTGTACCTGGGGGTGTCCAGCTACACAGTAGACAGGCAGGCAGGGTGGACCACTGCAAGCCCATGTTAGCAATTGAAGGTCTCCTGTGAATGAATTCTTTAGATAGTTATATTGGGGTTTTGCATGTTGCTCTGTGCTTTGCATTTTTAATGCCCAAATGTTACCCTCCCCCTCTCAAAACAAAAAGTGCAGCAAGGGAGCATTTGAATTTTGCAATATCGAGAGAGGTAAGTCAGGGAGATAAGAACAGAAAGGGTTATACAACTTGTAGCCGAGTATGTTGCTAACTAAAACATTCCATATTTTCACCTTGTCTTGCTGCTAGGTATGGCTGTGTACCTAAGTTGTAGCTGGTAAAATACAAGTGGAAGCATTGTGTGGAGCCTTTGGGAAGTCTTCTCAAAACAGAGAAGCATACACTTTCTTTTGCTCTTTCTCCTTCCTGCTGGTTGAAGCATGAGATCCCCTGGTTAGAGATAGGATGCAACCAGGTAAATGAGCCTGGGCGTTTGACTGGCTGGTGTACCAGCTCTGTATGTCTTGTCTAGATTTCTAGGTTTTTCCATTAAAGACTAATACAATCTTGTTTGAAGAAAACCAGAAGCACAGATATGGCTGGACTGTCTCCACCTCGCACAAGCTTGCCCTTCCTGGCCACGCCCAGTCACCTCAGATCTAAGCCCCCTTCCCTCCCAGCCTTATGGTCGCTCTAACTTGAATCCCGTGTGTATTCTCATCCTTGCTTTCAGAGCCAGCCATTAAAATCACTGCGCAAGTTGTTACATCTGTCTTCCACCTCGAATCACCCGGCTTCCTCAGATCCCCGCTTCCAGCCCTTAACAGCTCAACAAACCAAAAATTCCTTCTCAGAAATTCGGATTCACCCCTTGAGCCAGGCCTCTGGCGGGAGCAGCAACATCCGGCAGGAGCCAGCACCGAAGGGCAGGCCAGCCCTCCAGCTGCCAGGTCAGATGGATCCTGGTTGGCACGTGTCCTCTGTGACCAGGAGTGCCACAGAGGGCCCTTCCTACTCTGAACAGCTGGGTGCCAAGAGTGGGCCAAATGGGCACCCCTATAACAGAACAAATCGATCACGAATGCCAAATCTGAATGATTTAAAAGAGACAGCCTTGTAATTTGTGCTGGTGTGGGGAGGGGTGGGCAGGCAAGCGAGTGGGGAGGGGTGGGGAAGGGTGGGCTGGGCTTGGGGCATGGGCCGGGCCAGGTGGTGAGCCAATATTTTCAGCTTTATGAAGGTGTGTGCAATATGCATGTGTGGGGCTGTCGAGCTCCTTGCGGCCACAAACGCTAGTCAGGGATCTTAGAGCCACAGGAGTTCCTTAGGGATCGCCACTCCCCACAGGTCTGTGTGAGAATGGATAGAGTGTGCCATTGAGGAAGAAGAAATTCTTTCCAGTTTCTCCCCCTTACATTCCAGCTTTAGTGCAATCTCTGTTGAACTTGGGAACGCCAGGATGTGTCCTGGCACTGCAAGGGATAGGAAAGTCGTGTTGACCGATGCCCTTACTACATATTTTTTTCTGCCTAGACTAAATGTGGGGTTTATTGTAATCTAAGAGTATCCCTTTGAAGGGTTAGCAGATGAACTGTATGTCTTAAATTGTTTTCTAAACTTCCATATTTGATAGGATTTGTAACATTTATTTATAATTAATATTGTACTGTTATAATCATATCTTTTATGTTATAATGTAAAGTTATTTTGAGCTGTTTGAAACATTGTGAAGCAGTGGGACAGCTACGGTAGTTTCTATAAAAACTAAACAGTAACATTTATATATTGCATCAGGAGTATTTTATTCTATATATAAATATATATATGGTAAATATCTGTTTTATAAATATATTCATTTAAAGAAAGTATCGTTATGACACTATCTGCCATATTTTTATACATTTGTGATATGAAGTGAGTATTATACTTCTAATAAAGGGAGTTGAATTGTGGCTACATGTGACTGTAACAGTATGAACTTTGCTCAACTTTTAGGCCCCAGCAGTAGCCTCTAGACATGATCCTTGGTAGCAGACAAAGTGCAGCATCTCTTTCCAAACCTGCAGGGGAGAAAGTAATTGGCCAGTGAGAATTCCAGCAGGCCTGGTTTCCGTCCTCACACTCTTGGTTCCTGTTTGTGTCCAGGGACATTACTTGCACACAGGGGAGAATAGATTGAGGTGTTACTCATGGGTCTTTGTAGAGAGAATGTGCTCTTCCACTTAGCATTAGTGTAGAGCATAGACCAAAGATTTGCCAGTGAACATTCCTTGTTGTGAGGTCATAAGAGGTACCTGTCTGCAGATCTTGCAAACCAGCTCTATGCTCCTGAATACTGTCCACTGTCCTGGAGACTCTTGGCTGATGGGGTGTGAGATATACGTGTGGCATTTCTATTTCTGAATGCTTTTTTTGCTATTGCTCTCTCCAGTACCATATTTAAAAGGCTCCTGGAGTGATTCCAGAGAGAGAAAAAATTGCTGTATCCATTTTTTTCTTCCTGGGGCTGTCCATTTATGACAAGATTTTCATGCACACCTGTTACATACACACTCCCATCAGAACAGGACCTATCTTCCCCTCATCTGATCTCTTTCAGCTCCCATGTTACTCCTGAGTATCATCAAATTTGGCCATCAAGTGTTACCCTCCCATGCCTCTGGGCCATCCTTGAGGGAAATCACCTCAGCACCATCATCTATCAGTAGTAGTAGATTTTTGGAAGTAGTCTCTTAGCAATAATACTTTTAAAGGTCCCTCCCACCCCTCAAAGAGATAACGTCTCATATTTATTACTTGTCCTCAAATTCTGAGTGTCAGCCCCTGAATCAAGTCAGCTATAATCGAAATGTGCTGTTACTGTTAACCCTCCCCCCAGATTTTGAGCATCATAGCTCTGATGATTATGAAGATTATAAAGACTAAGGTCCTAGTTTCCTTGAAGCTTAAATTGTGCATATATTGCATTTTTATATAAATACTATAATGTGTATTGATTATATAGATAAGTTATTTTAAGGTGCTTTTTATTTAATTCTAATAAGTATAATAGGCACTAAAATGAAACTCGACTGGGTACTATTACTGAAACAATTTGACTCAAATCAATAGTTTTGCATGCTCTTTAGTTCTTTTTCTGTCTTACTTCTTTTACCAGTTCAGTGGGTAGCTCTGAGTTCTGGCTTTTCCCAGGCAGCTGCTTGATGATACAAGTGAGGTGGATCATCAGCAGTTTTGCCTGGACACTAATGACTCTAAAAGGGTGTGTATTTAACTCTTCTTTTTCATATTAGATCTCTACCTTGTATTCCCCCTTGCAAACCAGAAACTACACTTTTTTCTCTGGAAAGACTTCTCACTGTGCTATGCGCTTAGGAACTGCACGGTCCCGTTGCCATGCTGTGGCATTTGAGACTCGTTGTCACCTAGGGGCTGGTTTCCCATGTTGTCATCCTTGCTAACACTGGGATCTCAGATGTTTGCAGAACATTTCTATTCATAGTGGTTCTTCAAAGAAGGGCTAGCATTTTTGCCTTCGTACCTAGAGCAAAGTAAACCTAATTGCTGAAGAATCAATACGTACTTTTTGTACATTCCCAGATTTGAGCCAGAAAATACCTACAGATATCTACAAATGTTTTCAACCAGTGTTTGAGGTAGCTCTTTAATCCTCTTCTCAGCTTTTGTCTGTTCTGACTTTTCATCCAATAAGCTGTAAGTGAACTACAATCTGCATTTCTAGCATACAATTCTCTTCCTGCTCACGGAGGTGGGGGACGATAAAGTTTTCTCGCAGACATTATGGGCCCTCTCTTAGCTTTTAACTGTTGTTTTCCCCTCTTGTTGATGAAGAATTATTGACATCACAAAGATTGCCATCCGTGATAGAAAGGACTTGATTTAAAGTCAGAAAATTGTGCCATTTCTTTAGGAAGGGGAATTTATGACATCCATGTCCTATTATTGGCCCTAACTTCCTAAAGAAGAAAAAGGGTGAATGAAAGCTTATGTTACTTTTATGAAAGTATCACTGATTTCCTTTGGAAAAGAAACTCTGCTTCACTGTTTTTCTACCTTTATTTCTCTGCCGTCCTCGTTTTTCTTCTCTGAAAGTTCTAAATAAACTTTAACTGAACCTTGTTTGGTCTTGCTCTAAAATTTAGCCTCTTTCTAGAGCCCAAGACCGAAAGGGAGTGCTTCATGCTGAGGGGCTCAAGTGAGCTGACTCTACAGCAGTGGTTCTCAACTAGGGGCAGATTTGCCCCCAGGGACATATTTGGCAATGTCTGGGGGCATTGGGTTGTCACAGCTGGGGGTGATGGTATGCTATTGGCATCTAGTGAGTAGAGGCCAGGGGTGCTGCTAAACATCCTGCCATGTCCAGGACAGCCCCCCAAACAAACAGTGGTCCAGCCCCAGGCACCACTAGTGCTGAGGTTGAGAAACCCTGCCCTACACCATCCAAGCCTACCAGTCTGCAGAGCTTGGCTCTGTCCTTGTTCTGTTCAGGCTGCAGTACTGCAGGTATGAATTCTTCAATATCACATTCTCTTAAGAGTCTTCTACCACTGTTCCTGAATCCTTGGAATCCTGTTGTTCGTTTCCATTGTCTTGGGCCTGCTAAAAGGTGCATACTTTGGGAGGAGACCAGAGTTACTTTATAGGTGTTGGAGAACTTAAATTCTAGGTTAGCATCCTTAGAAAATCTTTCATAGAGCCACGAGGCTTATATTTAGAAGCAAGCAACAGCCTGGCAGATTGGCATGATTTTTACCAACTGCTCAAAGGCATCCATGGCTTTTAGCTGTGTCTCCCAAAAGAAAATGTCTTTGTTTTTTATTCAAGTCATTTAATAGCTCTTTACATATATTAGCATATGGCAGACCAATTAGAAGCAAAAAAGTCTGTATTGGTGGTTGTGATGTGGCTGTTATAGAAGTATTTGTGCTGTATGCTTTGGTTAAATCTGTTTTAAAACATGCTTTAAGATTCACCTTACGCAGTTGTACTTTACTTCTAAGCTCAGAGCTATGCTGGTCAGTCTCTAGTCATGCCGTGTATTATAAAGTATGTTGTGGTTGTAGAGTTAGCCAGTTTAGCATGTTCCTAATCTGAAAATTAGTGGACTATACTAGGAAATGCTATCCCATTTTCCCTTTCCAGCCCCTCTTAGTTAAGATCATAGTATCCTCACTTCTTAAACTAGTCTTTAGAGTAAATAAGGAAAAAAGCCATTTATTTTCTTCTAGCCATGTATTATTGAGAATGACTCATAGTGTACAGCTTTTTTCAAAGGCCAGAGGATTACTTTTCAAGTGTGTAGAAAGATCTGTCCATTTCTGTTCACCTAGGACCTGGTGGTGACTGAACTCTTTCAGCAAGGGCAGTGGCTCAGTGTGATTCAGTGCTGGAGCTCGGCTGGGACTCAGTAAATCTGCACGTTCTCTGCTGGTCAGAACATATTTCCTGGAGAGCATTGCTTTTCTGCCTAGAAGTTTGTTACCTCCTGCATGATAGTGGGATATTGAGCTCTGTGTGGGTTCTAAGATCCACAGACTGATACTTTTGTGAACTTGGAATGCGGTAGGGTACACTGAACCAAGTCAGAAAATAGTGAGATATTTCCTTGCCTCCTTCAGTTCATCACTAAGAAAGTGTGTAGGCAGAGAAAACTTATTTATAGTTTAAACAAACCACAATTCTGGTTTTGTTTTTTTTTTTTTGAAAGGGGACATAGTACAAAGGTACAAAAAAAAAGATAGTACAAAGGTTTTAAGTGTCCTGTCACGAATTCCCAGGGCCAGAATCTCACCAGAAAGTCCTCTCAGACTTAAAAGCCTGGCTTACAAAAATAACCAGAAACCAAACTTGTAAGCAGTTATGATTTCTTCCTTTTGCTTCTTGACCAACTGAGATACAGAATATCTTGAGGTCTGGTTCAGCCGATGAAAAATTCTGTCTCTGAAACGATGAGTAAGAAACCATGCAAGAAAATGAAATCCCTCATCTATCTGCATACATGTGATGTGGGAGAAGTGGGGTGGCTAGGAAACTCTGAGCCTGCTGCCCCCTTTGATTCTATCTTTTCTTTGTGAATTGAATGTACTATACAAATGGTAGGCTTTCGTGTGAGCCAGTTACTACATGAATCTTCATTTCCCACAGTGGTTTGTTCATTCATCAGCGTTAGGCTTGGTCTTGGCTCCACTTTCTCCTCTCCGGGCACTGACCCCACCTTTCTGTGTACTTACTGTAGGCTATTAAATATGATCATGACCTGCCTTGCATTTTCATTCATCCACTGTTTACTCCCAAATTTAAGGGAAGTTTGTCTCATTTTGCCAGAAAAAAATTGTAATAGTTGGCACGCTGGATTTGTAGGACCAGGAAAACTGCAGCCGTGAAACTAGTTTCACTTCCAAGGCCCTTCATTTCCCACAAGGTTAAGCTCTCGAAACCCCATTTGATCCTTGGGTCCTATTTTGATCCTCCTTTGGAATCTGAAAATCAGTCTCCATGTTGTATGCAGATTAGAAGTTGCCTTGTTCGTTATTCTTCCAACACAGAGTATCAGGGAGAAAGAGGCCTTATCTGTTCCTCCATCCCCTCTGTTTTGACAGACTGCTAAGAATTCCTCAGGACTTCCTTTGGTTGGGGATTTTACTTTCCCAAAAGTCTGATCTGATTTCTTTCAGGTGTAGACAGCTTGTCCTAGTCCTCTGCTTCAGGTCTAATCAGAAGAAACCCAGGAATAGAAAAGGTAAATGCCTTGACTTTTGTCTCTGTTGTGGGGACTAAAGTGTTTATTGCCAGAATTGTCAAAAGCTCCAGTTTGAACTCTGTAGAGTTTCATGGAAAAACAAAACGAAAAGATGCTTACCCTCCCGGAGAATGTGTAAGTTCTCTAGCACGGCTTAGGTTTTCCAAAATGGAAAGCAAAGCTTGCAGAGACCTGTTTTCTCTAGAGATACACAGTTGATTCTGGCCCTCAGTCTGTTTCCCTCCCCTTGTTTACTCTTTGGTCACCGATAGAGTCAGGCTAGAGGGGTAATACGGTGATTAAAAGAAGTAAATTCTCACTGTAAACTTGGATTGATTAACAAAAACAAACCAAACAAAATCATTGCCCCAAATTTCTATCTCCAAGAATTGCTTTGTGCCATTTTGAATTCAGGTAGTTATTCTGTATATACTTAGCTAACTATTCAGAGTTTCTTCAGTCTCTTGTAAGCTTGAAGGTGGTATCTCAGAAGACACAGGGCAGGGTGACATTGAGACCCTGTTCATTCTTAAAAATAGGGATAAGCCACAACGATGTGACATCTAGTATGTGGTAGATGAAGATTCATTGGAAATTCTTAATTGCACAGACTTTATAATCCATTATATAAAGTGTAATTCCATACTTTTTACTGTGGCAAGGGTATGATGTGATTGTTAATCTTTTTAATTTTTGAATCCAAAATGAATTTAAAGTGTTGAATACTTAAATCCTCACAAGTGAATTATGAACCATTTGTAAGGTGTTTCTATAACTCTTTGTATCATGTGTTGGTACATCTTATCAAGTTTTTTCTGGCATGTAATTCCATTCTAAACTTATGTAAAATTTCTATTGTTGCTGTAAATATTACACAAATATCTACTCCGTGATAACCTTCATTATCAGCATGAAATGGTTAATTTTTACTGAGCACAATGTATTTTTGAATGGATCTTCCCAAATGTCTTTAATAAAATGCAGATTTTGCACTGACTGATGTGACTGCCAGGCCGTCCCAATCTTGAGCACTGTGGTCCTTCCACGTTTAACTGCGTTTTAGTTCCTTCTTGGGAAGAAAGAATGCATTCAAATTCAAATGAGGGATGATGGGCCTTTGAGGTTGGAAGCAAAATAGCAAAACATTAAAAGAAACACAACAAAACCTGCAAGTGTTGATTAAAGACAGAACAAATTGTCCCCAAAGAAATTAATGTAAAACAAGGCAAATCCTGTAACTTAACAATGTTGATCTTTGTTTTCCTATTTATAAAGCTTTTTTCCCCTTATGGCATTTTGAAAACTTTGGTTTCTTTTATACTTGAGTGTTGTCACCTTTGCACGTCGCTAGATACTCATGTGGTAGTTTGAGGAGGATGGGAAGAGAGGCCGATCTTGTGCTAGGTGCTATGGAGAAAGCAAAGATGGACAGCGTAATAAGGGTTTTTTCATTCTAGAGGAGAAGTGGGCAAGCTTTTTCTTTAAAAGGCCAGATGATGAATACTGGGGGCTCTGTGGCCCATCAGGTTCCTGTCACCACTACTCAGCTCTGCCTTTGTAGTGCAGAAGCTGCATAGATGATATGTAAATCGGCGAGTGTGGCTGTGGTCCCATAAAACTTTACGTATAGACACAGGCCATAGTTTACTAACTCCTGTGTTAGGCCCTCAGTTTCATCATTTAGGGTAAGACCAACCAAGTACATGTTCAATCAGGAGAGAAAGAACTTAAATTTTGTGCTAACATATATAAAATATTCTCCAGTTTTCTTTGTCTTTCTAAACAAAGGGTAGAAGCTAAAAGTCAGTGCTTTCCGTTCTTAAAAGTACTGTGTCAATCAGTTTTTCACTCTGTCTCCTTAAGTGACATGGAAACTTATGGCCTGTGCTTTAAACTATACACTTAACAAGACTGAATCAAAGTATTTGGTGCTTACACTTTTTAATGTTCATAGCACTTACTATGGCCAGGCACAATGCCCAAGTGTTTTGCTTTTATTATTATTTTTTTTTTTCACAACAACCCAGTGAAACAGGTACTATTATTATCCCCTTTTTGTAAATGAGGAAACAGATTTCCATACTTGACATTAACTTGCCCAAGGTCACCCAGTTTGGAAGTGGCAAGGCCAGGATTTGAAGCCGAATATGTTAATTGTAAAGCCCATATACCCTTCAAAGTCACTGCATCTCCATGTATGGAAACTGACATGGAGCATAACGGTGGTCATGGTCAGTATTGTTTCTCTTTAGTAATTCAGGTTTATTCAAGTAACTCCACATTTCAAATTTCAAAAACAGTTTCCAACACAGAGTATATTAAGAACTTTGCCTAAAGTTTACTCTAGGTGCAGAAATAAAGACAACTTAGTCAAGTGAAGGAAAGGGTAACAGAAATGGCTATCTACACTGATGGAATAAGTATACTAATTAGAGCAGGCAATAAGTCCCCACAATGTATAACATATTCATTTTTTTTTTTTTTTTTTTT
>NW_016107443.1:1270526-1276938 GCF_001604975.1 Cebus imitator
TCTTGATCTCTTGACCTCGTGATCCACCCGCCTCGGCCTCCCAAAGTGCTGGGATTACAGGCTTGAGCCACCGCGCCCGGCCAACATATTCTTTTCTAAAAGCTCACAACAATTTATGTGCCAGCTTTCATCCCCTTTCCTTACAGGTGGTAATTGATGTGATTTGAGAATAGAACATTTCATTGAAAGAAGTCACTGGAGGTCATCTGGGGATGTGGTTTAGAAAGCCCAGGATCAGGCCAGGTGCGGTGGCTCATGCCTATAATCCCAGCACTGTGGTAGGCTGAGGTGGGCAGATCACCTGAAGTCAGAAGTTTGACACCAGCCTGGCCAACATGGAGAAACCCTGTCTGTACTAAAAATACAAAAATTAGCTGGGCATGGTGGTGCATGCCTGTAATCCCAGCTACTCAGGAGACTAAGGCAGGAGAGTCACTTGAACCCAAAAGGCAGAGGTTGCAGTGAGTCGAGATCATACCACTACACTCCAGCCTGGGTGACAGAGCGAGATGCCATCTCAAAAATCAATCAATAAATTTTTTTTTTAAAAGCCCAGGATATCTAGAGTCAGGTTGCTGGGTGGAATCCTGGCTCCATTTCCTACATCTCATGTGACTCAATTTCCTTATCTTTAAATGGAGGTAATCACAGTACCTACCTCAGTGTTGTTGTGAAGATTTAATGAGATAATAACCTGCAACAGAGCACTTGACAGAGTCTCAAGAAATATGAGCTATTATAACATGATTGCTATTATAAAACATTATTGCTATTATTTCTGCCCCAACTGGCAGTTTCAGGAAATTGAGAAGGAATATCACTGAATCTTGAATGCCAGTTGAACAGGAGCTTAGTAGGTGGCCACAAAGCCCTTTAGATGCACGTATCCTGTTTGCTCTTCATATCAGCCCTGTAAGGTTGGGCTTAAGAATGACCCGGCATGGAACTACTCTTGGGACCACAGGGGAAGTGACAGCCCTTGTAAGCTTTTGTCAGTAGGCCTTTGCAACCAAGCCCCAAGTGGACAGAAAGGCAGGCTTCTGTGAGCATCCATTTCGAGGGTCACTTTAGGGGTGCAATCTTCTGGGCTCTGAGAATGGATTCATAGCAGTGCCTCTATCTGGAAATACCTTTGCTTTGTCCAAGTAACCTCCTCCCACACTGAGTACCTGAATCAGCTCAGATTTTTTTTCTTAATATTGGCAACACTTAATGCTACTTCTTTGTTCAT
Source organism: Cebus imitator (assembly GCF_001604975.1). NCBI lineage: Eukaryota > Metazoa > Chordata > Mammalia > Primates > Cebidae > Cebus > Cebus imitator. Next base: position 1,271,758 of record NW_016107443.1, read on the forward strand.
AACATTTCATTTAATTATTTAAAAATCTGCAAATGTTGTGTATATTTTACTGCAATTTTAAAAAAATCTCCTCCAGTGTAGACCGCGCTCCAGCATTTATAAAAATAAAAGTAAAGCTGTTAAAATAAGAGTGAGTTTTTCCTATGTTACGTATAATTTTTAATTTGAAAGTTTCCCCCACAAAAGAAATGACACTGAAGCATAGTTTGTGTGTTTGACAGCAAGATTCTGTTAGGCTTCAGATTTCCCTCAGTAAAAGTTTTACTTTTTATACATTCTGTCATGAATTGAATGAAGTATATAATATGCTGTTGTAAGCAAATTACCTGCAGATAAATGTCTTATGAATCGTATATCTTATTGTTTATTAAATTCTGAAGTATTGAGTGGTTTCCAATGTGAAATCCCAGCTGGCTTCTTGCAATGATGAACAAGTTAGTTGTAATTCATATGGAAATTCAAGGAACCCAGAATAGCCAAAACAATCCTGAAGACCGAAGTTGGAGGACTCACATGCCCCAATTTCAATACTACAAAGCTACAGTAATGAATAAAGTGAGGTAATAGAATTTGGAGTCCAGAAATAAACCCTCTCACAATTACAGTCAATTGGTTTTTTACAAGGGTGCCAAGATCATTCAATGGGGGAAAGAATAGTCTTTTCAGCAAATGGTGGTGGGACAACTGGATATCCACATGCAAAAGAATGAGGTCGGACTCCTATTTCACACCGTATACAAAAATTAACTCAAAATAGACCAAAGATCTAAATGTAAGAAGTAGAACTATAAAACTCATAGAAGAAAACATAGGGTTAAATCTTCATGACCTTGAATTTGGCAGTGGTTTCTCAGATATGACACCAAAAGCACAAGCAAAGAGAAAAACAAATTGGACTTCATCAAATATTTAAAAATTTGTGCCTCAGAGGACTCTATCAAGAGGATTTTTAAAAATTCACAGAATGGGAGAAAATATTTGCAAGTTATATCCAAAAAGGGAATTATACCTAGAATATACAAAGAATTCTTAAACTCAGTAAGTTGTAAGCCGATTTAAAATGGGCAGAGGATCTGAATAGACATTTCTCCAAAGATGTGCAAATGGCCAGTAACCATATGAAAAGATGCTCAACATCATTAGTCACTAGGGAAATGCTAATCAAAACCACAGTGAGATGCAACTTCACACATACTAGGATGGGTGTAATCAAAGATGGACAGTAACAAGTGTTGCTGAGGATGTAGAGAAAGTAGAAGCCTCATACAATGCTGGTGGAAACGTAAAATAATGCAGCCACTTGGGATGATAGTTCCTCCAAAGATTAAACAAGAGTGACCGTGTGTTCCAGCAATTTTACTCCTAGGTATATACCCACGATAAACGAAAACACACATCCACACAAAAACTTAGACACAAATTCATAGCAGCATTGTTCATAATAGCTAGAGTGGAAACCCAAATATCCATCAATGGATGAATGGATAAATAACAATGTGGTCTTGACATGATACTGAACAATGATGTTCAGCAATAAGGAGTGACATAGTGATACACATGTTACAACGTGGATGAACTTTAAGACACTGTGCTAAGTGAAAGAAGCCTGTCACGAAATCCCACATACTATATGATTTCATTTATGGAAAACGTCCAGAATGGGCCAATCTATAGAGACAATAGAGTTGTGGTTACAGAGGGCTTGGGGTGGCCGATGGGTTGGGGAGTGATGGCTGATGGGTGCAGGATTTCTCTTTGGGGTGATAAATTTTCTAAAATTGATCTAGTGATAATGGTTGCACAACTCTGAATATACCAAAAGTCATCAAATTGTACACTTTAAATGGATACAAATTGTATGTGAACTTAAATTTCAATAAAGCCATTACAAAAGTTTCCAACATGAACAATTATTTGGAGAACATTTTTCCCTGCCTCAGTTTCCTCCTTTCCTTTTTCCCTGAACTGCACTCTCTTGACTCCTCTGTTTGATGTGCCGGTTATGGAAGTCCTTAACTCTTAGGATACTGCCATTTTGTCTGACAGTCCATGTCGTGGCCAAAGTTAATTCACCTTTCCAAATAAGCGTCTCTGTTCAGGCATTTCTGTCCAAAATAGATTTTTCCTGTGTCCTAAGGCCAGGGATAGGATTTTCCCCCGCTGTGTGATATGTTTATATTTGAGAGAAGATTGGGCAGGGAAAAAAGCGTTTTCCGACGTTCAAGCATACAGCATGGGGACTTGAATGATGCTGGGATGCATATGAAATAATTGAGCCCCCAAAACATCAAGGAGGATATCTGGGGCTTTTAGAAGGCTGCCTGTTCACAGAGAAGGTGAATGTGTTGTCCAGGACTGTGTTAGCGCGAGTCTAGTCACTTGCCTTGGCATTTGAAAATGAAAAGTAACTCGGAAATGAGCTGCTAGCAAAGGCTACCCTGTGTCTAGGGCCAGGACAGTCTTTGGAGCAGCCTCATACTCCCATTCCACCACCTCCTCTCCCTATACCTCTCCTGCCCCTCCCCGGTGTTTAACAGCCTCTCCCAGGGAGGGGCCTGGAAACTCAGGCTGGGCTCTAAGTGGCCAATGAGGCCTCTCAATCTAAGGCGCCGCCTCCAGGAAGCGAAGGTGAGGTCCACTGCTTCCCAGAGAGCTTTTCAGGAGCAGGCGCAGTTTGCCTGTTGCAAGGCGGAAGGTAGAGGGCGAGAAGCTTTCAGGGAAAAAGCCACGTGGTCCCTTTTATGATGTGAGTCCTTCCCACTTCCTACTAAGCCTGTAGCGATCTAATGGGCCTCTGAGTAGCCAGTGGTAGCTCCTGGGCCGGCTGTTCTCAAAATATGTTTAGTTTGCTGGGAAATGGTAGCCCTAGGTAAAGGGCAATTGTGCTGCGTTATGGTCATTTGGGGTCCCTACATATACTTAGATGTGCAGCCTGTGCTGTGTGATCACCTAAATGGGGATCACAGACACGGGGAATTTGCAGGAATGGATTGTAGAATGGAGCTGTGTGTAAAGGAAGCTCTGGACCCTCCCTGATCCATGGGTTGGTGGGGGTGGAAGCCCAGACCACCTTGAAGGTAAGAACTGCGAGCAGAGGGACCTCCCCTACCTTGAGCTTTTGGTCATTTGTAATGTACAGCCTCTCAGGGCACAGGGACCCTCACCCACCGTACTTATCCCTGCCACTCAGTCACCCTGGAGACTCTCAGCTGCCTCCCCAGGGCTGTGAAGTCCTCTTTGGCGATGATTTAGTGGAAACTTAACTAGGAGGAACTGCTCCCTTCTGCATTCGAAGCCAGGCTTTAGGAAACTGTTTTTGTCTTGAATGTGGTAAAGCAAAGGACTTTTCAAATTATCGGGGCTGCTTTGTGTTCTCCTGAGACTGCACCTTTCATAGTGTCACTGAGACAAAGAAGTGAGCAGCAAATTACCCCTGCTACTTAGGCTTCTGTAAGAAAATTGGTTTCGGGGACATTTTCTTTGTTCTGACTTTCTCTGGCCCTGAGTGGGGAATAAGTTTATATTTATTTCATTGAAATCAGAAAACTATATCTTAAAAAAAGAAGCAACATTCTCTACCCTGTACTGCAGTTAAAATTCCTTTGTGAAATATAGCCCTGTCCACCCTGGTGGTGTGTCAGGGGTCTCCTACGGGCCCGCTGTGTGCCTGTCAGCCCCAGGCAAGCGCCGAGCCGAGCTGAGTGTCAGGCACACTTGCTGACACACTCCAGCAGCTCCATCCGGATGGCAATGCGGACATGCCAGCCTAGTGGGATGAGGCGGATGAAACGGGAGATGATGGGGGGCCGCAGCAGGTTCTGAACTGTGGAGGTGCGGTCCGAGTTGCCATAGAAGACCTAGAGAGATGAAGGAAATCCTGTCACCGACATCAGAAGAGGGAAAAGGAAGAAGGATTCCTTTCTGGAGCTAGCCCCAGCTTTTGACTGTGGAAGGATTAGAAAGTGGTTAAAGCACAGAGAGTTTGCAGGTGCTCCCTAAAATCCAACCTTGAGTGATTGTCATCACACCTCCATGCTCAGGACATCTGGAACTGCACCATCCCATAGGGTGGCCACTAGCCAATATGTCTGTTTACATTTAAATTCATTAAAATTAGATAAAAATTCAGTTCTGACCAGGTGTGGTGGTGGCTCTCACCTGTAATCCCAGCACTTTGGGAGGCTGAGGCCAGTGGATCATCTGAGGTCAGGAGTTCAAGACAGCCTGACCAAAATGGAGAAACCCCATCTCTACTAAAAATACAAAATTAGCTGGACATGGTGGCACACGCCTGTAATCCCAGCTACTCAGGAGGCTGAGGCAGGAGACTCACTTGAACCTGGGAGGTGGAGGTTGCAGTGAGCCAAGATCGCACCACTGCACTCCAGCCTGGGCAATAAGAGCAAGACTCCATCTCGAAAAAAAAAAATTCAGTACCTTAGTCATATTAGCCACATTTCAAGTGGCCAATAGCTACATGTGACCAGTGGCCACCATATTGGACACTACAGATGTGAACATTTCCATCATCACGGAAACTTCTATTGGAGGGCGCTGTTAGAAAATGCCTCTTGACTCATCGCTTTTGAGTTTTTGTCCTTTGCATTTTGACATTTTGAAAAGGCCCACATCACACTTACATGTTCTAAAGGTATCCAAATTAGGGCTCAAGTGAAAACCCATGCTTGGCTTGGGATTTGTAAGCCAAAGCTTAAATGTGTGTTCCTACTTTGATACAAGTGATGAACCTTTTCAACTTGGAAAATGTTTTTTTAAAAAGACATAAAAACTTGGCCGGGTGTAGCGGCTCATGCCTGTAATCCCAGCACTTTGGGAAGCAGAGGCGGGTGGATTGCTTGAGATCAGGAGTTCGAGACCAGCTTGGCCAACACACCACGTATAAATGGACAATTCTCTACCTACATCAATAACCCCATCTCTACTAAAAATACAAAAAAAAAAATTAGCCAGGCACGGTGGTGGGCACCTGTAATCCCAGCTACTCTGGGGGCTGAGGCAGGAGAATTGCTTGAACCTGGGAGGCGGAGGTTGCAGTGAGCTGAGAGAGCACCACTGCACTCCAGCCTGGGCAACAGAGCAAGACTCCATCTCATAAATAAATAAACACAAATAATTATACAATGAGAACTAAAGAAATCAAAAATTTGTTTTCATTTTAAA
>NW_016107443.1:1277063-1279299 GCF_001604975.1 Cebus imitator
TAGAGACCATCCTGGTCAACACGGTGAAACCCCGTCTCTACTAAAAATACAAAAAATTAGCTGGGCATGGTGGTGCGTGCCTGTAATCCCAGCGACTCAGGAGGCTGGGGCAGGAGAATTGCCTGAACCCGGGAGGTGGAGGTTGCGGTGAGCCGAGATCGCGCCATTGCACTCCAGCCTGGGTAACAAGAGCGAAACTCCGTCTCAAAAAAAAAGAAAGATGTAACATAAAAACATGCTGTGGATGTTTGACGCTGTTTCCAAATAAATCATCCCTTGCCCTCTTCCAAGTCAGGGCGCTCTGCCTGATGCCACTAGGACATTTCATTTCCTTCTGGGATCGTCTCCTGAAAATATCTGGCTGTTGCATTTGGCCCCATCCATCCACAAAACGGGAAGAGCCTCGTCTGCCATGTTCTTGCCTTTCTTCACAGTGGCACCGCTCCACACCCCCCTCTCTATTGCAATTTGTGCTTGAGCCTATTCAAGTCAGGAGCCAGGTGAAGAGACAGAAAGGTGGAACAGGCCCCACCAGATTGCACAAGTGCAGGGGTGAAGTGCTTCTTTGCAAAGAAGCTTCAAGACCTTCAGAAGCACAGGGCTTGAAAAAATTCTGTCTTTTGGAGAAGCCAGCTAGTAAGAATAAAAATGAAATGAAACGTCCAAGTATCAAGATGGTTTTTCCTATTGTGTTCAAACTCCTTGAAACAACCCATGAATGTCTTGCTGTACAAACTGTCATCAGAGACTTACAAAGCCTTCTGAATCTCAGCTGTACATGTCTACTTAACCTGATTAAATGTCGAAATTAGCCTGGGGATTTCCTACTCTTAGACAAAAGGATGTTTAACATTTCCGAAGAGCTAGTGAGTTTTTAATTCATTTTTATTCATAGCAAATCTATATATCTATAGTCAGAAGCCTACTGTGTTTAGTGTATGGTGAAGACAACTTCGGTCTCAATCCACAAAGATTAATAGGATATGGAGTTGCCCGAAGGTTCAAGTTCCTCTTTGTGTGTGCTGGTGAAGTCTTTTAACCATTTAGCTAATGGCTACTTGCTAGGTTCTCAAAAGGCTCCCCTCTGTCAGTCTCAAACAATAGGAGAGGCCACCTCTATATAAATGGACGATTGTCTACCCACATCAGTAACATCAGACCACACCTGTGAAGCAAAGTGTGTTCAATGATCCAGTGAGTTGAAACAGTCTAAATGGTCAGTCTTAAGAATTCAGGCAACTGTCTACTGATATGGAAACTCAGACACAATTTTTTTTGCACCTAAGAGTGGCACTCATTTGCAAACTGCTGGACATCAAGGCAAGACAAGGAAAGAGGGCATAACACATTGTGGGGGAAAGCGCAGATGACCCACCGTGCCGCAGAGTCAGTGCTCTGACAGAGGACAGCAACAGGAGCGCAGGGACAGGCGGAGAAGCCACAGAGGCTGTGAGCTGAAGGTGGTTTGGGATAAGCCCAACTTACCCGGTTGTTTCCAGTCTGGTCCTTATAGTAAATCCAGTTCAGGTGCTCATCGGTCCTGTACTGCACGCTGTACTTGGTCATCCACTCATCGATGTCACAGCGACCCTGGGTGAGGATCCCTGAAATCACCTTGATCTCCTTCAGATCTATCTGTAACCACTGGCTGCTGTCCTGGAACTTGGAGAGCCAGGCGCACCTGCCAAGAACATATCGAGTCACCGGGAGCCTTCTCCTGTGCATGTCTGCAAAAAACCCACAGGTGCTGGCTTTCGAGGGGATGTCAGCACCTGAAGAGCCCCCAGTCAAGCTTGGGCAGTCTGTGCTGCAGTCTGAGCCTTGTCTTCTAGGAGTGTCCAGCCTCTGTTACACTTAACTTGCATCTCATTCTCCCTCTCCCTGCACCTCCACCTCCTGAGAAGAAATTGCCAGATTCAACTAATTTGTCAAAGAAATGCCTTGGAGTAGCTGAAATTGCCTTTGGGCACAGTTGAACATGTCTGTCTACAAAGCATGCGGGTGCATGGCTGTTACACCCTAGCCCCTGCCCTCTGCGTTAGTCTCCCCAAGTGATTGTTGCTGTGCATTTCACTCTCTTCACACCTATTTGTGTTTCCCTCGGATGGTGACATCCCTGGCATTCAGGAAGTGTCTGCCTCGTGCAAAGCACTGACCCATGTGGATCTGGAAGGGCTTTGACAAGCCTCAAGCCAGATAACCGTTGAAGCAACTAATTTTTTTTTTTTTTTTTTTT
>NW_016107443.1:1279341-1282556 GCF_001604975.1 Cebus imitator
GAGTTTTGCTCTTGTTGCCCAGGCTGGAGTGCAGTGGCACGATCTTGGCTCACTGCAACCTCCGCCTCCGGGTTCAAGCGATTCTCCTGCCTTAGCCTCCCAAGTAGCTGGAATCACAGGCGTACACCACCACATCTGGCTAATTTTGTGGTTTTGGTAGAGACAGGGTTTTACCATGTTGCCCAGGCTGGTCTCGAACTCCCAACCTCAGGTGATCCGCCCCGCCTCGGCCTTCCAAAGTGCTGGAATTAAAGGCGTGAGCCACCACGCCCGGCCAACTAATTTGTTTTTTTAGCTACATTCCTCATAAATTGTGGAAACCTATCGTAGTTCCCCCGCCGCCTCCTTTTTTCCTTTTAGTGTGTATTTTAATTAGCTTCGTATGACTTAGCCCTGGGCCGCCTTCTCTTCTTTTTCCAGATTTACTTCTTGGGTGGCTCCTGACTTTTTACTTCCATCCCAGATCTTTTCTAAATTCCAAATCCAGAGAGTTCAGTTGCCAGCTAGAGGACTTCCGTATGCCTCTCAGCATCTCAGATGAAACATGTCCCAATGTGAGCCCCTAAGTGCCCCCACCCCACCCCGCTTTCAGACCCCACATCTCTGAGTATCCATCCTCCCGTGCATTCATGCCAGCCACCTGAGAACCGTCTTGGGCCCCCTCCTCTCCATACCTCCAGCTCCCAATCCATCTATCGGCCCCATCTGCAAGTGTCTCAACTTCCTCTATTTCTCTGGGTCTCCACTGCCACCATTCTAGCCCATGTCCCCCTCCTTTCTTGCCACACCTGACTTAACTAGTCTCCCTGGATCGCTCAGGCCCCACAGAAACCAGAGAACTTTTCTTCACACACAAATGTGCTTGTGATACTCTTTGACTTAAAATCTTTTTCTGGCAGAGTCTGCTAATGATCGCCCGATATTTCCTTCCCATCTTCATTTGGTAATAGAACCCCTGGATTTCATCTCGGCAAATGGCCACCTGGCTAAGATGACATTTCCCAGTCTCCCTTGCAACTAACCAAACTCTGGTCGATGGGCTGTGGGCAGAAGTGGCCAATAGAATATGTTTGTGTTCTTAAAGGCAAATCATGCGCACTCTGCTGCTCTTCTGTTTCTCTCCACTAACTAGAATGTGGATGTGATGGTAGAATACAGAGCCACCATTTTGGACCCCAAGATAGATGCATCATGTCAAGGATGACAGAACAACAAAGTAGAGCCTGGGCCCCTCATGCCATCAAGCTGCCATAACAACCCTAGGCTGCTGAATGAAATATTTTTTTTTTCTTTCTGAGACAGAGTCTTGCTCTGTCACCCAGGCTGGCGTGCAGTGGCCTGTGATCTCGGCTCACTGCAATCTCCGCCTCCCAGGTTCAAGTGATTCTCCTGCCTCAGCCTCCCAAATAGCTGGTATTATAGCCACCTGCCACCACACCTGGCTAAGTTTTGTATTTTTAGTAGAGACGGTGTTTCACCATGTTGGCCAGGCCAGTCTTGAATTCCTGACCTCAGGTAATCCACCTGCCTCAGCCTCCCAAAGTGCTGGGATTACAGGCATGAGCCATCACACCCGGCTGATGAATGAAACTTTTAAGTGAGCAAGAAACACACTTCTACATTAAGTCACTGTATTTTGGTGCTCTTTGTTACAGCAGCATAAACCTGTATGCTAACTGATTTGCACTCAGTGTCCTCCCATTATCCCCGCAGTAAGGACCACAGTCACTAACGTGGCTTCTAAGGTCCTATACCATCTGACCTCTGCCTGCCTCTCCACCTTGCCTCAGCTGTGCTCCAGCCTTGCTGCCCTCTTTATGTTCCCCATCCACACCCTGGAGGTATCGTCCCAACTCAGGGCTTTTGCACCTGCTGTACCTACCCAACACCTCTTGCCCTCCCTCACCTGGCCAACTTCAAGTTGTAGGTCAAATATGTTTTCCTTAGAAAGCCTTTGCTGGCTGCATGGATGAGGTCTTTCTTCCTTCATATCCCCCGCAGCACTCATAAGTACATTCTGTGTCATTAGAGAGCCCTTCTTTTTTTTGAGACAGGGTCTCCCTGTGTTGCCCAGGCTGGAGTGCAGTGCTGCTCACTGCAACCTCCGTTTCCCAGGTTCAAGCAATTCTCCTGCATCAGCCTCCTGAGTAGCTGGGATTACAGGCACGTGCCACCACACTGGCCAGTTTTTTGTAGTTTTAGTAGAGACAGGGATTCACCGTGTCGGCCAGGATGGTAGAGAGGTGCATGTTTTTTCAAAGCACATGAAAAAAAATCCCCTGGGCCCTGCTTACCCAAAGCCTTGACTGTTGAGCCGGGCCTTGTTTGCAGTCCACGAGGAATACCAGCCCACATACTGCTCTGGGTTAGAGCAGGTAATCTGGTCCGGTGTGACCTCCCCCGATTCGAAACCCAGGGGCTTATGATATGGGCATTCTGGGAAGGGAAAAAGAATGCATATCTCAATACTCAGCAAGCACCAGGTGACTGAAATAACAAAACAAACCCATCTGCTTTGCACTTCGGAGCTGGAAAAGGCTTTACCTGTCTCTCTGGTTCACAATGAGTAGAGCTGGGTCTTCAACGGTTCACTACTCATGCGAGAAAGGAATGAAGGATGAAGTAAAGGAATTGCCATAGAGACTCACAGCCTTTGTAAAAGCAGAGGGAAGGGGCTCTATGGCAACCTCACAAGGGGTGTGCGGAATTTTGAGAAATGCCTCACCTCCTCCACCAACTTAGAGATCTGAAAACCAAGAGGTGCACAGCGAAACACCGTATTTAAAGCTATACATCTTTCTTTCCTTCATTAACACAGATTTAGCCATCCCCTCAATGTCTTTGGGCAGCAGATGATGCAAATTATAGGGACAAAACCACAGTGAGAGGAGAGGCAAGACAGGCGATTACATATTGAGATATTGAGAATAACTTCCTACTTGTAAATTGCAGTTTTCTCACCCGTCAAATGAAAAAAAAAAAAAAAATGGGTGAAATGTGCTCGGGGAACTGTTGAACGAGAAACAGCTGAAAGGAACTGCTTTTTCCCAAGGGTAGTAGTCAAAGGTGGTTCTTCTGTGTTAATTCTCTCTCCCTTCCTCTTGTCTGTATGTCCCCTCACATTAAACACAGTGTCCAGTTATCTGGTCAGAGGCTGCCAGTTTTCAACCCAGTATTCATTCATTCTCCCCTTCTTCTTCTTCTTCTTTTTTTTT
>NW_016107443.1:1283046-1288136 GCF_001604975.1 Cebus imitator
TGGCTGGTGTGACAGTAGCCATCTTGCACCATGGGGGTAAGGCTAAGAGAGCTGCAGAGGCCGAGCACAGTGGCTCATGTCTGTAATCCCAGTGCTTTGGGAGGATCGCTTGAGCCAGGAGTTCAAGAGCAGCCTGAGGCAACATAGGGAGATCCCATCTCATGGCACACACCTGTAGTCCCAGCTACGGGGGAGACTGAGGCAGGAGGATTGCTTGAGCCCAGGAGTCTGTGGCTGCAGTGAGCCATGATCACGCCACTGCATTCCAGCCTGGGTGGCAGACCCTGTCCAAAAAAAAATAAAAGAATTGCAGAGACCTCAGCCTTGATAACCTTACTGTAACTCCCTACCCCTAATATTTTTTACCATGTAAGTTAAAACAAAACTCCTAAATCAATAAACCAGTATTTAGGGAGTCTTGTACTTATAACCAAACCCAGTTCCTAACTGAATTTTTACAGAAAACAAATGGCAAATGTATTTTCCTTTTTTGTTAGAGACAGCATCTCCCTGTTACACGGGCTGGAGTGCAGTGGCGCAGTCATAGCTCTCTGCCACTCTAACTCCTGGGCTCAAGCGATCCTCCCACCTCCTTCTCCTAGCTTTCTGATGATGAATGATAAACTGGAAATAAGGCAAATCATAGTATTTTCTTCATCTGTAAATTTGAGTTCAGGTTGAAGGGCCGAACATATTTACTGAGGCATCATTACCTGTAAAAGGAGGGCTGAAGTCTCTCTGGAGAATTTTTCAAAAGCCAGTAAAGTTGAATGAAACATGCTTGCAGAGACAGCTATGCCCTGTCCCCAGAGGCTAAAAACAGGCCAGCTTCAGACCTCTGACCAGGGAGGCTTAACTTCCTTTCTACCCAAATCCACCAAAGGAATAGGCCTGATCCCACTAGCATCTGCAGCTCTGTGGGGCTGAGGGTGAGGACACAGAATTTGTAGTTTATCAAGTACTCAAGACTTTGGGAGTCTGTTACAATCATGTCAATTTCTGGGAGGGCGAAGAGGAGTACTTTGTGGGCCATTCAATCCTGCCTTTCGTGGCCAGGGAATCATCAGGGGAGCTTATTAAAAATGCAGTTTCCAGGACTCCACCCCAGAGCAACTGCATTTTTAACAAGCTCACTTTTGAAAGTGCACTTTGAAAGCCTTGACCTGCCAGGGAAGGCATTTTGTGGGCTGGCAGATCCTGAGGACTCGAGGGCTCTTCCACCACCTCGCTGCCCCTCCAGCCAGGAAGACAAGCCCAAGAGATCAGGAGCGGGGGACAAGGCCAGGTGGCAGGATTTTTTCATAGGCAAAATTCTAACTTTGGTTGTCTCTGAAGCCCCTCCACTTTGAGCATTTGATGGCTGAACATCCTTTTTTTTTTTTGTTCAGGGTCACCAGCTCTGAGGCAGGAGGCAGAGGGGAAGGGAAAAACACAGCGCCACCTCTCCCAGTCACCTTATTCTTGGCACTTTGCTCTTCTTCGTGTGTTTCCCCTTCACGTCTCTTTTGTCATTTCTTCCCAAATAGCCCTTTTAACGTTTCAGAACAGGCTGTAGGCCTGCAGAGGTACCTGTCCAGGGCCAATGGCCTTAGCGGCTTGGGAGGGCCTGTCCAGGCAGCAGAGAATGTGTGGTTCACTCTGTGATCCAAAGACCTGTGTGTCCAGACATGGATGCTATACTTACTCCCCAGGGAAGGTGATGATCTCACTGTCACCTTGGCTTCAGCTGGTGTCTGGGGGCTGATGCTTGACTCCCTGGCCCCAAGCTTCATTCCACTGCCCTCTGAATTTTTTTCCAGGAATATACGTCCCCCGTGGTAACCCAAAGAAGTTTCACAGTCCGTATGTCCCAAACCGAGCCCTTCATCACTCAACCTCCAGTCCTGCTCCCTATCCAGAGCTCGAGGTCCGAGGCACTTCCATGCACCTGACAACCCGGGTCCGAGGCACTGCTGATTTCAGATCCCTAACCCAGCAATCCGGTAAGCAGAGACTCTAGATGGTGGGGCTCAGCCTGGGCTGCACCTCGGCATTGCCGGAGGACCTGCAGAGATGCTGATGTTCGGGCCACACCATCGGGATTCTGATATCATTGGCCTGGGCGTGGGGTGAAGCTGCAGGGTTGTAATGGGCAGTCATGGTCAAGCAGGCCTGCGTCCAGCCAGTGACACCTCGGGTAGGGGCCCACCCTCTCAGCATGAGCTCAGGCCAGGTGCTTAACCTTTCTGGGTCTCGGTCTCCTCATCTGTGAAATGGGGCATGACAGTAAGTAGTACCTGTCTTCATAAAATCACTGTAAGATTAAGTGAAACTATTTGGAGATTGCAGAGTTCATAGAGCACAGCATCTGGCCGAAAAGCAGCAGGTACATGACATTGGTGCAGGTGAATTCGTGAGATTACATTGAGATCTTGAATTTTGCATGTTTTTCTGGCAAAGACTCAATCGGAAGGAAGTCCAACGGGCCTCTATCCTACTCTGTTCTGTTGCCATTTATCCTCCCCTGCCCTGTGCGCCCCCCGCCACACCCTCCAGAGAATGAGGCCAGCTTCATGTGACTAATGGTTTCGGCTCTCCTTGCCCCAGGCAGGAGCAAGTATGTCTGTGTGTGTGTGTGTGTGTGTGTGTGTGTGTGTGTGTGAGAGAGAGAGAGAGAGAGAGAGAGAGAGAAAGAGAGAGAGAGAGAAGGATGTGAGAGAGAAGCCCTGTCGACAGCATCCCTCAGGCTTATGGACCTGGAAGATCTAGGCCCCACCATGAATTAGTGCATTGTCCAAGAGAAGGAGGTCACCGCCCCAGCTGAAGTCGCAGGGGTGTGGTGAGGGCCTGAGAGTGCAGCAGGAGGGACCTGATTCCCCTCAGGGGCTGGACCAGGGTGGGTCTGGGAGCCCTGAGTGCCCTCCGAAAACTCGGACAGGTCCCTCGGACTGAGCTTGGCATTCACTTTCCGGTGAGGCTGTGGCCTGGCCACCCTCACAAGCTCCTGGGGGGTTCGAGGGTCTAAAGGGGGAGAAAAAACCTTCAAAAATCCTGTCCAAAGACTCCTCATGGGCCATTACAAGGGGAACTCCAACTGGATTTCTCCTAACATGGAAAAATAGAAAATGTGCCATTTCCCCCACTCTGTGTGCCCTGAAGAAGAGCGCACTCCAGTTCTTTTATTGTGATTTTTTCCTGACTCCTTTTTCCCCTTTCCTCCTCCTTCAGGGGACCTGGTTGAGCTCTTTTCAGGTCTGCATGTGGCCTGCAGGCCCTCCCTGAGGCTGTCCCCTCCCATTCCCACCCCTCCGCCTGGTCCTCCACACCTCAGCCTTCAGACCTCTGCCTGCCCTGAGCTGGGTAAGAGGCCCCAGGTGGTTCCTCCCCAGCACCCTCCACACCTGTCACATACCCCTCCTCCTCCTCGACCGTAGTTCATTGTCATCTCCCTTTGCCTACCTCCCTCCCCATTCTCCCCCGAGCAGAGCAGAATACCTGCAGGTGCTGGGCACTCTCTAGATATTGACTGGATGGGTGGATGGACGATGAATGAACAAACACCATTGCCCCGTTTTGGGTGGCCACTGGGGACAAGCAGAGGAAGTGACAGAAACAGGCAGCAGAGGCTTCAGGGAAGAAGTAGATGCTGACTGTGACCTCTGGCCTCGTCGACTTAAATTGAGTAGATGCTAGAAGGCAACATAAATAGTGTCGTGAAAGAATTAAGGGGATCCTAAACCAGGAGCAGTGGCTCACGCCTGTAATCCCAGCACTTGGGAGGCCGAGGCGGGAGGATCACCTGAGGTCAGGAGTTCGAGACCAGCCTGACCAACATGGTGAAACCCCATCTCTAGTAAACACAAAAAATTAGCCGGGCGTGGTGGTGCATGCCTGTAGTCCCAGCTTCTTGGGAGGCTGAGGCAGGAGAATCGCTTGAACCTGGGAGGCGGAGGTTGCAGTGAGCCGAGATCGAAGCACTGTCCTCCAGCCTAGGTGACAGAGCAAGACTCCATCTAAAAAAAAAAAAAGAACTAAGGGGGATCCTTATCAGACACACACAAAATGTGACCTTGCCAAGTTTTCTGCCCAATGTCACTTTGTTGTTGCAGCTATTAGACCTGTTTCTGTTTCATTTCACCCTGAGGGAAAAGCCCACATCTGTGGCCCAAATGGCTCTTCTGAGCCATGATGTGATCATGAGATGGATAAAGGCATATTTGCAATATTACCAACCCGAGGCTGTGTATGTTTCATATTCTAGCCTTTTTGCTTAAGTGGCTACTTTCTGGGTTTGTAGGCAGGTTTATAAAGCATGCAGACCTAAAGAAACACAGAGTTCAGGGATGTTCTTAATACGAGATTCCAGACACATGTGAATAGTGTTATGCATATATATTAGACTTGAATATATATGAAAATATAGTGGAGTACAGAAGAAAATATATAGAAGAATATTTCTGGAAGAATGGATTATACGCTCAAGTATCATATAGAATAGAAAATCTAGAATCAAAGGAAGCGTTAGCAAACCAGGGGATTTCATATACTTTTGATAATTTCCCTACCCTATTTTCTGTTCTCAGAGTGCCGGGGTAATCTTGGCTCAACGGTGGAAAAGACAGAGCTTTTAGCATTTTTAATAGCATTAAAGTGAAGATTAGGAGGCCACAATGCACGTGGCCTTCTGCTCCATGGGGGGGGGGCGGGGCGGGCATTAGTCAGAGTACACCTGCCGGCTCCTCCTGGCAGCTCTGAATGACCCCGCTGTCCTTCTGTGCTTTCCAGGGTTCTCTTTCTTGGTGAGACAGGCTATGAGAGAAGCCCTGATGTACAAGGCCCAGATAGAACAAGCTTCGTCCCTAGCACACCACAAGAATCCCAGGGACTGACAGGCAAGTGCCTTCTGCAAGCCTGTGGCTGGTCCCAGTTCCTGGAATCATCTCTCTCATGGAAGAACCAATTAACATGAATTAATTAACCATTAACACTGAGGCTGAGTTTTTTCCTTTCTGAAAATATCTGCATTGTTAAAAACAAAGCCAGAACACAGTGGGGAGAGGAGAACACTTACGCTAAAAGAATTTCTAATTTTAGAACTTCAAGCTCATGAC
>NW_016107443.1:1288611-1305131 GCF_001604975.1 Cebus imitator
CTGAAACAGAGTTTCTGTCTGTTACCCAGGCTGGAGTGGAGTGATATGATTATGGCTCACTGCAGCCTCAACCTCCTGGGCTCAAGTGATCCCCCCACCTCGGCCTCCTAAGGAGCTGGGACTATAGCCACTGTGCCCCCCATCTATAGATAGGGTTTTGTCATGTTGCCCAGGTTGCACGTAGCCTGTCTTGAAGTTGCAAACTTGACTGGGTCAATGAAGCCAATCCACATCAACAATGTCTTTTCAATTTATTCTTAGACAGAACTTACTTGGAATGGAATTGCAGGAGGTCTCATGTCTCTAGTGAAAAGAACATTTGTTTCCACTAAATGGTAAATTTCTCTAAGGTGGAGACAATGCCTTCATTCCTGTCTCCTTGTCAGTGCCTGACATATCATAGGCACATG
The DNA here is from genome assembly GCF_001604975.1 of Cebus imitator. Taxonomy (NCBI): domain Eukaryota; kingdom Metazoa; phylum Chordata; class Mammalia; order Primates; family Cebidae; genus Cebus; species Cebus imitator. The sequence goes on from NW_016107443.1 coordinate 1,289,022, forward strand.
TTGAAAGATGGGTGAATTAATTTATAAATGGATTATTAACAAGGGTGTGTCAGTATTGACTGAGCCCATCTTGCCAACATTTAATGGCTGCATGAGCTAAGGCTGTGGAGCCTGACGGGATGTCACATAGGAAAACCCCACTGGTTTCCTCACGATCAGGACTCCACAGTTCCCTTGGAAAACAAACTTGGCTCAGAAATGACTTCCCCTTCAGAAAATGGAAAAATCACGCTGTAGAAGCCATTGTACCCTACCCTCCCACACACACATTGCAATTTGCTTTTTTAATGCAAATTTAATGAAATAATGAAAAGACCCTCACACACAGATACACAAACCTGTCTCTTCTGGAGCTATTATTAGGCAATTGTGTAAAGTAAATGAAGTGGCACGACTCCATCATAACCCTGGAGAGGTGGCGAGGCCAGTTTCATACAAAATAAGCTCTGAGCATGGAAAGGATTTAAGGATTGCAAATATTAGCAGGTACTGCCAAGCCTCTGAAAATTGGATATGCTCACTCCCTCCTCAGAGTGTGAGCTCTTAGGAGGCTGGTGGAAAAGGAACCAACCTTTATTCATCAGTGTGGTGGGTATCCCACAGGCTGCTTTCATGCCTCATCTTATTTATTCCTTGTTGACAACCCCGTGGAGCAGGGGTCAACAAACTATGACCCATGGACCACATCTGGCCCTCTGCTTGTTTTGTAAATAAAGTTTTATTGGAACCCAGCCATGCTTGAGCATTTACATAATGTATATGGCTGCTTTCCAACAACAAGGGCAGAATAGAGTAGTTGCGACAGACCTTTGGTCCACAAAGCCACAAATATTTCCTCTCTGTTCCTTTACAAAGTTTGTGGGCCCCTGTCTTAGACATAGGCTACATCAGCTGTAGAACAAATTGGCCTGGAAATTTCGGAAGCTCCACAAAACACAGATTTATTTTTCACTCAGATGACTGGTCGTAGGTAGGCAGGGGATTCTGCTCCACATGATCACGCAGGGACCAGGTTGAAGGAGAAGCCACTATCTCAACAGGGGGCTTCATGGCAGGAAAGGGAGAGCCAGAGAGTTGAGTGCCAGCCCTTCAGTGCCATTTTGGAAGTGGCCTGCTCACCTTGGCTGGAGCTGTTTGGATGGCACCACCTGATTAATTACAAGGGGGCTGGGCATTGGGAGAGAAGTCCATGGCTGTTTGGTGTGCAGGCAGCATCCAAGCATGGTGCTATCATCACGTGCATTGCACAGACAAAGAACAAAGTGACAGTCCCAGAGTCCAGATGTGACACAGCCAGGATTTCAGCCCTGGTCTTCCTGGCTCTAGAGCCTGTTCTCTTTTCAAAATTCCAGGCTGCCTGCCACTAATTTATTTTCTTTCTTTCTTTCTTTCTTTCTTTTTTTTTTTTTGAGATAGTCTCTCTCTGTCACCCAGGCTGGAGTGCAGTGGTACAGTCACTGCTCACTGCAACCTCCACCTCCCGGATTCAAGTAATCCTCCCACCTCAGTCTCCTGAATAGCTGGGACTACAGGTGTGAGCCACCACACCCGACTAATTTTTGTATTTTTAGTAGAGACAAGGTTTCACCATGTTGCCCAAGCAAATCTCAAACTCCAGAGCTCAAGCAATCCGCCCGCCTCGGTCTCCCAGAGGGCTGGGATTACAGGCATGAGCCACTGCGCCCGGCCTCCCATTAATTTATTTTTAATCAGCCCCATTCATCAATTTCATTGAAAGTTAGGACCCATCCTACCATCCCAGCCTGGAGACATGGAGATCTAGGGATCTGTTTCTCAACACTGACACTAATGCTATGTGTTGAAGCAGGGCCCAGTGTGAGGTTTGAAACTCAGAGGCCAACTGGAGAAAACCTACATTAACCTACTGTTAATAATGGTAATACATGAATGCACACAGCTACCACTCATCTTTCACTCTAAAGATAATGGTAGCGTTCAGGGGGTTAATTCAGGCGAGTGGGAAAAAGGAAGAGATACGGGGTGTTCCTAACGACTGTTCCATCCCCAGGAGAGGGGATACCCACCTGGTATGCAGTCCAAGGACGTGGCGCCAGCAGACCACAGACCACTGGCTCCTCCTTGGCAATCGCACTTGCATACTTTTTGGTACCAGGGGTCCTCGCCTTCATCCTGCAGCCAACCAGAGGGGCAGGACGTCAGAAAAGTCATGGTCAAAGGCAGCTGTGGTTGCCACCCCTGGAGTGATCAGACACCACACTCACTCCCTACGCACCGTCTACGGCATCTTCGCCATAGCGGCCAAATTGAGCTATTAATCCAGCCTTCATACACACAGCTACCGCTCATCTTGCATTCTAAATAAGTAAATGTCTGCCACCCTGGGCAACCAACTAATAATCTCACAGATACACCCATCTAGGGGTCACCATTCACCCCATTATAGTTATCTTCAGAAGTTTGGGGAGCCCCAATCCAAGTTTAGACTTTTAACATCCCCTGGAGGTTTGTGCCATCTGATTGAAGACGTGGTTTACTTTCATTCTCAAACACCAATGGTGGAGCTTGCCTTGGTCAAATGTGGTACTGCCACCATCAGCAAAGAAATACATTTTTTTGAGACACAGTCTTAGTCTGTCCCCCAGACTGGAGTGTGGTGGTGTGATCTTGGCTCACTGCAGCCTCCACCTCCCGGGTTCAAGCAATTCTCCTGCCTCAGCCTCCTGAGCAGGTAGAATGACAGGCGTGCACCACCACACCCAGCTAATTTTTGTATTTTTTAACTTGAGATGGGGTTTCACCATGTTGGCCAGGCTAGTCTCGAACTCCTGACCTTAAGTGATCTGCCCGCCTTGGCCTCCCGAAGTGCTGCGATTAGAGGCATGAGCCACCGTGCCCGGCCAAAATAGATTTCAAAATACATTTTTAAAAAAGTGATAGTGCTCTACATTATTTTTGGCTAGGAAAATCTTCAAAAGTATTATGCATATACATTGCAGCCTTCTTACTGTTACATACCTCTGTAGACGATAATCCCAATGTGGCTAAAGCAAAAGAATGAGACAGAAAAAATCTGATTAATAAAAGAAAGAGATCCAACAGCATCACTTGTTACATGGAAACGTGAAATAGAAATAGTCACATGAAAGCAACAAGACCCCTTCTGGAAGAATTTAAGGTAAGTAAATACCTGCCAGGAAAAACATCCACGGATGCTAAGAAGCTAGGGTCAGTAAAATTAAACAGAAAGAACAAGATCATCATTATAGGGCGGGTGCAGTGGCTCACGCCTGTAATCCTAGCACTTTGGGAGGCCAAGGTGGGCCAAGCACTTAGGCCAGGAGTTTGAGACCAGCCTGAATACCAAGATGAAAACCCCTTCTCTACAAAAACAAACAAAAATGAGCCAGGCATGGTGGCGCACGCCTGTAATCCCAGCTACTTAGGAGGCTGAGGTACAAGAATAGCTTGAACCCGGCAGGCAGAGGTTTCACCACTGCACTCCAGCCTGGGTGACAGAGTGAGACTCTGTAAAAAAAAAAAAAAAGAGAGATAATTATGACTGGGCGCAGTGGCTCATGCCTATAATCCCAGCACTTTGGGAGGCTGAGGTGGGTGGATCACGAGGTCAGGAGTTTGAGACCAGCCTGACCAACATGGTAAAACCTGTCTCTACTAAAAATACAAAAATTAGCTGAGCATGGTGGCGCACACCTGTAATCCCAGCTACTTGGGAGGCCGAGACAGGAGAATTGCTTGAACTCGGGAGGTGGAGGTTGCAGTGAGCTGAGATTATAGGCACCCACCACCACGCCTGGCTAATTTTTGTATTTTTAGTAGAGACAGGGTTTCTGCTAAATGAGGGACGGTTTTCCGTCATTAAACTGTCTTTTGTCATAGGGGTCTCAGCCATGAGCCTTGAGAGAAGTGAGGAAAAGCATTGCCTAGACTTTTTTTTTTGGAGACTGGGTTTCTCTCTATCGCCCAGGCTGGAGTGCAATGGCGCAATCTTGGCTCACTGCAAGCTTTGCCTTCCGGGTTCAAGCGATTCTCCTGCCTCAGCCTCCCGAGTAGCTGGGGTTACAGCCACCATGCCCAGGTAATTTTTGTATTTTTAGTAGATACTGGGTTTTGCCATGTTGCCCAGGCTGCTTTCGAACTCCTGACCTTAGGTGATCCACCCACCTTGTCCTCCTAAAGTGCTGGGATTACAGATGTGAGGCACCGCACCTGGCCTTCCCAGACATTTTGAATAAAACAAACACCTTTCTTTATTTTCTGATGATAAAGGCAACAACAACTACTGGAAAAATTTTAAACAAAACCTGAGTGTAAAAAATGGAGATAAAAGTCCCTCCTTTAACCACTTTGCTACTTAAAAAGTGAATCTGATGCTCACAAGAAGCTTTTAGAAATGGTCTTGCCTTTTTCATCACAATGATAAAAGTTTTCATTTCAATAATACACATTTCCCTGTTCTGCAACCACTTTTTTGTGTCCACTGTGGGCCTGGTGCCGTACCAGGGCCCGGGCCTTGTGAAATGGAAGCCTCGCTGTCTGCTCGCAGGGGCTTGAGGACCCAGGAGAAGACAGGCCACTGGACCATGCCGGGGGTGAGTGCTTCCATGGGTTATGCAGGGGCTGCAGTGTAGTGAAGCGGACATGTCACTTAGCCTAGGAAGGTTCAGGCCACGCTCACTGCAGCCTCCACACTGCTGTCTCTCCTGGGTGTTCGTTCCACTGGTTACTCACCTGCTAGGGGCAGAATTGACCGTCTCAGGTAGCCATGAAGGTTAGGGAGTGCCGTCTTTGTAGGAGGCCACCAGAATCCCGGCTATGGTCTGAATGTTAGTTTCCCCCACAAAATTCATATGTTGGAACCTAATCACCAATGTGGTAGTAAGAGGTGGGGCCTTTGAGAGGTGATGACGCTCTGCCCTCTTAAATGGGATTAGGAAAGGTCCCCTTGCCCCCTGGCATGCCCTGCGAGTGGGCTGTGACTCGTTTCTTCAGTGCCCCGCTGCTCAAGTCCCTCGGGAAGCATGCAGACTGCAGGCTGTGGAGCTCTGACCTCACCGCAGTGTCTAGGGGTGAATGTTTACAGCTAAGACCCCAGTGGGTGTGTGTTTCAGGGTGCTCTTTTAGTTTGCCATCCGGAGGCGGTTTGTGCTAGCTCAATTAGACCCCTGCCTTGTCACAAGGACAGAGGGCTTTCTGTATGTATCCCGAGGTTCCTGGCTTGGTGTATCCAAAGAATCAGATCACACGTGCTCTTGGAGAATGAGCACAAGGTTGTATTGAATGGTGGAAGTAGCTCTCAGCAGATGGGGGAGCCAGGAGGGAGATGGTTTTCCCCTGGAGTCAGACTTGTTAGGTGGCCCCACTCTTCTCTGACGGTCCCGGGCAAACTCCGCCTTGTTCCGCTGGTCCGTGGCCTACTGGCTGCGGGCGTCTGTCATGTGCTCTTCTGACAGCGCGAGCCTCTCAACGTCCTCTGGATGTCCAGCCACTCATGTCTTCTTCTGCCAATGTGCTCCTCTCCACCTCCAGGCTCTTGAGTGTCTGCCTGCTAGGGTCTCGGAGTTTTTATAGGCCCAGGATCGGTGGCATGGTGGGCCGGGGTGGTCTTGGGAAATGCAATCTTTGGGCGCCAAGGCAGGAGTGCCTGGGTCTGTGCCTGTCCTCATCTAGGTCCGTGGGCACAGGCCTGGGGGTGGAGCCTGAGCCAGGGACCACCCTGCCCCCCAACCGTATCACTAGCTTGCCCCTTCTGCCATGGGAGGGCACAGTAAGAAGGTGCCAGGGATGAAGCAGGAAGCAGGGTCTCACCAGACCCAAATCTGCCAGCACCTTGACGTGGACTTACCAGCCTCCAGTATTGTAAGAAATAAATTTCTGTGGTTTATAAGCCACCCAGTTTATGGTATTTTGTATAGCTTCTCAAACAGACTAAGACAGCCCCATAGTCCCAAATTATGTGCTGTCAGAGGAAGTTAACAATGACTTTTTTTTTTTTTTGAGACAGGGTCTTGCTCTGTTGCGAAGGGTAGAGTACAGTGGTGTGCTCCCGGCTCACTGCAGCCTCATCTCCCAGGCTCAAGTGATCCTCCCACCTCAGCCTCCCGAGTAGCTGGAACTGTAAGCATGTGCCACCAGGCCTGGCTAATTTTCCAATTTTTTTTGTAAAGATGGGGTCTCACTATATTGCCCATGCTTGTCTCGAACTCCTGGATGCAAGCCACCCTCCTGCTTCAGCTTCCCAAAGTGCTAGGATTACAGGAGTGAGCCACTGTGCCTGGCCCCACTCGTCATGTTCTGTTTCTTGATCATTGCAGCCTCGACCTCCTGGGCTCAAGCAATCCTCCCACCTCAGCCTCCTGAGTAGCTGGGACTACAGGCATGCCCTGCCATGCTCAGCTAATTTTCTTAATTTTTTTGTAGAGATGGGGTCTTGCTATGTTGCCCAGGCTGGTCTCAAATTCCTGGGCTCAAGAGATCCTCTTGCCTTGCCCTCCCAAAGTGCTGGGATTATAGGCATGAGCCACCGCGCCTGGCCTCTGTTTTCTATTTCTTATCTTCTGAGTGGCTTCGCCATCCATCTGCCACCCCATCCAGAGGGCTCTTCCTAGACTCCTCTTTTTCCTAAACCCCTACATCCTATGGCCACCAGGGGCTTTCTCTCCTCTCCATCCCACTGCCACTACCTGCTTGAGGCCCCACCCTCTCTCCCTGGTACTGTACCTGCTAAAGAGAAACTTGTCTCTGTTTTTTTTTTGAGACAGAGTCTCACTCTGTCACCCAGGCTGGAGTGCAGTGGCGTGATCTCAGCTCACTGCAACCTCTGCCTCCCGGGTTGAAGTGATTCTTCTGCCTCAGCCTCCCAAGTGGCTGGGATTACAGGCATGCACCACCATGCCCAGCTAATTTTTGTATTTTTGGTAGAGACGGGGTTTCACCATGTTGGCCAGGCTAGTCTCAAACTCCTGACCTCAAGAGATCCACCCGCCTCGGCCTCCCAAAGTGCTGGGATTACAGGCGTGAGCCACCAGGCCCGGCCGATTTGTCTCTTTCATCCTCCATGCTGCTGAGGCAGCGAAGTGATGCCTGATGCTGCCACTCTCCTGCACAAAACCCTCTGGTGGGTCCCCATTGCCAGGGGCTGAGTCCCATCTCTGACATTTATTGTGATCTCTCCATTTTCTCACCCCTACAATACGTGTAATAATAAAGTGTCCTTCAAGGGGTGGTGGAGATAGAGCTACCTCCTGCCCGCCTCTTGGGATTACGTTTCTCACTCTGCACTGCCTGCCAAGCCACAAACGTGCCAGACCGTCTCATGCCTCCGTCCACAGAATTTCTTTGTCTCGAATGCCTCCTCCTGAGCCGACTTCTCTGCCTGCTCAGCCTCTCCCTATAAAGAGGACTTTTCCTGGGCGGGCGCACTGGCTCATGCATGGAATTCTAACACTTTGGGAGACTGGGGCGGAAGTATACCTTGAGCTCAGGAGTTTGAGATCAGCCTGGGCAACATGGCAAAACCTGGTCTCTGCTAAAATAAATAAATAAATAAAAATTAGCCAAGTGTGGTGCCACACACCTGTGATCCGAGCTGTTTGGAAGACTGAGGTGGGAGGATTATGGGAGTTGGAAGCTGCAGCGAGGTATGATTGCATCACTGCACTTCAGTCTGGGTGACAGAGTGAGACCCTGTCTCAAAAAAAAAAAGAGGGTTGTTCATGTCCCCCAGCTCACCATTTGCTCTGGCCTTTTCAGTCTACCTTTTTCTCACGCACAAGTCATAGAAACCCATACAAAAGAAAGATGGCTGATAATTACTCACCCCAAAGCATTCATTCATTCAACTAATATTCATTGGGCATCTACTACATTCCAGTCCCAGCTTTAGGTGCTGGGGATCGAGTAGTAAACGGAACGGGAAAAACACCTGCCATCATAAAGCTCATAGGCTAGTGTGTGTGTGGGGTGGGAATGGACGGGGAGAATACATTCATAAACGAATGAAGAAATACAATATATAGTATGGAAGATGCCAGTGACTGCTGTGGAGAAGAAGCAAGGAAGTAGGGACAGGGACTGGTCCTTTTGAACTTAGGTAAGCCTTCACTGAGAAGGTGATGTTGGCACAAAGATCCAAGGGAGGTGAGACACCTGTGGGCAAAGCATTGTGGGCAGAGGGAACAGCATGTGCCAAGCCCCCGAGGTGAGCACGTGCTTGGCATGTTCCAGGAAGACCAAGGAGCCCCTGGGGCTGGAGCCAGAGGAGAGAGAGTCTTAGGAGATGGGGAGGCTGGGGGGTATCGGGGAGCCAGTTCCCGTAGGGCCTCATGGGCCATTTGTGGAGCTTGAGGATAGGAGAGGACATGACTGACCATGGTTTCAAAACTCCCTCTGTTTTTGTTTGTTTGTTTGTTTTGAGATGGAGTCTCACCCTGTCGCCAGGCTGGAGTGCAGTGGCATGATCTCGGCTCACTGCAACCTCCGCCTCCCAGGTTCAAGTGATTCTCCTGCCTCAGCCTCCTGAGTAGCTGGGACTACAGGTGTCTGCCACCACGCCCAGCTAGTTTGTTGTATTTTTAGTAGAGAAGGGGTTTCACCATGTTGGCCAGGATGATCTCAATCTCTTGACCTCATGATACACCCGCCATGGCCTCCCAAAGTGCTGGGATTACAGGCGTGAGCGACCGCGCCTAATGTTCCCCTCTGGTACCGTATTATAGACCGGGCTGGCCACAGCAAGGGTGGCCACAGGGTCTGGTTCCGAGGTGAGTGCAGTCATCCAGGGAAGAGAAGATGGTGGCTTGGCCCAGGGTGGTGGCAGTGGAGGTGATAATGTGATAACCTGCTTTTTGCCAGCCAAAACTAACTCTCTCTTTCTCAGACTAAAAGCTGTTCAGGCTTTATGTTAGCCGGACAGATTCCATCTCAGCTTCTACATTTTAGTTATTTTCCCACCATTAAGTATGTAACTGTAGTATGCAGCTGGGGCGAGCTGACACTGGGCACCTCCAGGAATGCATTTGTTAATAAGAGGCTGAGTGGTACCAGCAGAGCCTGGGAACGCAGGTGCCGTTGTGCGCCCAGAGCCCCCATTGTCTGTAAGTTGTGTGTCTTTCATGACAGCTTTACCCCTCGCACTTGGCACTGTTTTATTTCTCATGTGCTAGTTTATCTTTTAACTTTTTGCTTACTCTGCTTTTGTGAAAAATTTGCTTCAGCTAAGTTCCCCCTCCCTTTTGAAACTAGGGTATAAAAGACCACCTAACTTTCTTAGGGGCTGAGAGAATTTTGGGTGTTAGCCACCTCTCGGTCGCCGCATAATAAGGGACTCATAATTCAATCTCAGAGTGTGGCACATTCCTTGACTTGCTCAGGTACAACAATGAGTGGCTGGATTCTGACTGTACTGGGGAAGTAGTGCCCACAGGACCTGCAGACAGGTTACACGTGGCGAGGGTGGGGATGTGAAAGAAACAGAAGTCTGAGGCTGGGGCAACCGGGGGAATAGAGCTGCCATTTACAGGGCGGGGGGAAGGGGAAGATTTCAGTGAGGACAAGGGATTTGGGGACGATGGGGAGAAGGATGGTCTGTTTGGGACATAATGAATTTGAGATGCCTAGGGGATACCCCAGTGTTGAAATCAAGCTGGCAGCGGGACAGATGCTTCTGGAACTCAAGGGGATGCCCAGAAAGGCTGGATGGTGCCCTGTGCTCTGCAGAGTAAATGACTACATGAACTCCTAACCTCAGGCCTGTAGCTGTTCATCAAGAAATGCAAAGGAAATAAGCAATTAGGGTCTAGTTAATTGGGGGCTGCTAGTCCAGGAGATGCTCTGCCCCATCCCCACCCTCAGGAGAAGCTGGGACTGGCTGTGAGGCAGTTTCTGAAGTGCCCTGTCACTTAGGCTAACATCAGTTGTGCCAGGCTGGGCACGGTGGCCCACACCTGTAATCCTAGCACTTTGGGAGGCCGAGGCAGGCAGATCACTTGAGGTCAGGAGTTCCAGACTAGCCTGGCCAACATGGTGAAACCCCATCTCTACAAAAAATACAAAAATTAGCTGGGCGTGGTGGTGCATGCCTGTCATCCCAGCTACTTGGGAGGCTGAGGCAGGAGACTCACTTGAACCCCAGAGGCAGAGGCTGCAGTGCGCTGAGATCACGCCACTGTACTCCAGCCTAGGCAACAGAGTGAGACTCTGTCTCAAAAAAAAAAATAAAATTGTACCAGATCCTCTTTTTGAAAAACCAAAGGCAAGGGGTATTGGTTACTGACAGTGTGGCTTTCATAACCAAATCCACTTGGCTCAAAGGCCATTTCTGTCACGGAGAGGGTCTGGTCTGTTGAGCTGTCACTGAGCAAACCTAGAGTCCAAGGAAAAGGCCTGCATTAGAGCTAGTTCCTGGTGCAATCCAATGTTGGAGCGATTTTTTGTGTTTCTTTTCCTCCTAGACTCCCCTCCCCAGAAAGCGTTTGTCTGTAGACAGCCTGGGGCTCTGAGGTACCAGGTCCTTATGGAAATGAACAGAGAAAGAAGGAACAACAAGTGTTTTACAGAAAAAGCTGTCACCAAAGGAGAAGCAACATGGTAGCTGCAGTGCCACACAAGGATTTAATCACCAATGAACTGGAGAACAAAAGCATTTTGACCATAACATATTGTGATGGCAAAAACCGCAATTACTTGTGCACCAACCTAATAGTGTCATACCGGAAAATAGCATTGTTGGAAGGAGAACAAGAGAAAAACCTCAGCCTCTAAAGGAAAAATAGTGAAAGATTTCTATTATGTGGTTGCATATTTTTCTCCCTGCTTGGATGGCTTCTGTGATTCCACCACACGTTACATGAGCCATCTGCCAGTCACCAATCTTAGATTTATGCAATATGGGCTCATTTGCCCCTTGGTCCAAAAGGGCCACTGTACTTGTTGCCACAGCAGGAAATTTCAAGACATGTCTATTTCTTGAAATGTACCTTGTAACCGACGAGGAAAGGCGTGCGCTTTAGATACGCACAGGAAAGACTAGTTTGGTCTCTTTGATTGGATATCACCAACTACAGAGTGTTTCTTCCCATGGAAACAGATGAAGCCAAGGAGAAAAGCATAAAATTATGAATGATTAAAAACGGTCTGTAACCAGCTTCCAATCTACTTGAGAAACAGGAGGGACGCAGCAGGCTGCAATAACGTCCCTCTCGTGAAAGAAAAAGAAAGAAATTGCTTCTGGTGTGAAAGTGTTACTATTTTAGGCGACAGTCATATTCATGGGTAAATCTGTTATCCGCACATGCTTCAGACACAGATGAACCTCAACGACGACGTATGCTAAGTGAAAGACAAAAGACCACATGCTGTGTGATTCTACTGAAATGAACTGTGCAAGACTGGCAAATCTTTAAAGACAGAAAGTCCATTTGTGGTTGCCCAGGGGCTGGGGGAGGGAGGGGACAGGGAAAATGGGGAGTGAGGGCTTCATGTTTGGGTGATGAAAATGTTCTAAAATTAGATTATGTGCTCCACAAATCTGTAAATATACTTAAAACGATCAAACAATAGACTTTCAATGGGTGAATTTAAGAGTACATAAATTACGTCTCAATAAAGCTGCTTTTAAAACAACCCTGCAGTCCCTGATGGTAACACAGTCACCTATAAGTTGAATCTGAAGGACTTTTTTTGTTTTTATATGATAAACATGACCAAGTAATGAAGTAAGATATTTTAATAAGATGAATGTTCTAAAAATCATTATTGGCATTGAATCCAATATGTGTGGTGTAAGAGAAGTAGAAGCCTGACTCTTAGAAGACACAGGAAGTGCCTTACTACGATGCTGTGTGCTCTCCCAAATGAACCTTCACCTAAGTGAAGACAATTCTTCTACCTCATTTCACTGTAATGAGGAGACACTGCCACCGAGGAACAGAAGCAGAGGAGGGTAAATTGGACGAAGAGACCTTGTCTTCAGGTTCCCAGCTGTGCAATGGATCACATCTTTCCCATATATGGGGGTCTTATGCATCTCCACCTGGATAATATGCTGGTTAAGTGCAGCGATTGTGTCCTCTGTCCCCTGGAGCATCCCTCTGGCTCAGGGTAGGGCACACAGTAGGTCGCCAAGCCACAGTGGCTATCTTTGGCTGGCTGCTTTCCTTCCAAGAGGTGTTAAAGGCCTGGGTTAGGTGGGTAAGATCATTTCAGCTCCCCAAGCTTTCTCACTGGGTCACGTTGCATCCACCTGGAGAGACGATGTTCTCTGCTCTTCATGGACATTTCTGGAGCTCTCCAGCCATGCACAAAGATTGGTAAACTTCAGAACACAAAGGAGTGCTATCCTTCACACCTCCTGCCAGCCTGTCTTTTATTACTGATATCTACTAACTGGGCAGGTGTAATTTTAAAATGCATTGGTAAACTTTTTTTTTTTTTTTTGAGACAGTGTCACTCTGTCACCCAGGCTGGAGTGCAGTGGCACAATCTCAGCTCACTGCAACTTCTGTCTACTGGGTGGAAGCAATTCTCCTTTCTCAGCCTCCTGAGTAGTTGGGATTACAGGCATGCGCTGCCACACCTGGCTAATTTTGTATTTTTAGTAGAGATGGTATTTCTCCATGTTGGTCAGGCTGGTCTGGAACTCCCGACCTAAGGTGGTCCACCTGCGTCAGCCTCCCAAAGTGCTGGGATTGCAGGCATGAGCCACTGTGCCCGGCTCATTGGTAAACTTTTCTAGGACTGCTTCCCATGGGGGTGGGGAGATCACAGAATGGGGTTGTTAGACTCAGCGCTGTGGAAGCAACAAGGATCTGCCCTGCATGTCAAGTTCTTACACAGTGTTTGCCACCTAGCAGATACTCAGGGATGAGTTCTTGAACGAAGGGACTGAGGAATGAATGAATCTCCATGCCAATCACAAAGAAGAGAAATCTGAGAGTGAGCCTGGGGGGTGTCTGAGAACCAGGAGTATTTAGATCTAAGCCTTGACACAGTCTGCTTAGATTTTCTTGCTAAGGAAAGAGGAGGGGTCAAGGAGTAAAGGAAAAACAACAAAACCCCAAAGCATCTTAAAGTGCTCAGAGTTCCTGGGACAAGCTGTGGACTATTAATTGCAAGGGAAAAAAATCACAACAGACAATGGGTTTAAATGATCCCTACTTAGAAATATACCTTATGGTTTGCAGAATGACCTTGGAATTATATTGTCACCAGTCTTTCCAAATACTGAGAAATGTGACTTAGTAACAAAAGTCATCAGCCTGGGAAACATGGTGAAAACCCCTCTCTACAAATACAAAAAATTAGCCGATGTGGTGGTGCATGCCTGTAGTCCCAGCTACTAGGGAGGCTGAGGCAGGAGGATGGCTTGAGCCTGGGAGATTGAGGCTGCAGTGAGCCGTGAAACCAAGAATTCTGATTCTACTTGTGTGAGTTTCATTGTGTTTGTCTACCAGGTCATTTGCAGAGCAGAGAGACCTCCTTCTTCCTGCTTTTTAATTTATTTTCTATAACATACACAAATACACGATATCCACAAAGAAGGCAGTCAACCAATTTCTAACATCTGGATGTACCTGAGAAGAAATTCTGAGCAGATGTATACTTGAGAATTGAGAGACGCATGAAAGAATATTATTTCAAAGATGAGGGGGAATTGGAACTGGATGACATTTTAGAGATTTGCCCTTATTTTTTCCTAATTGAAGCATATCACTTCCGTTAGGCTCATATTTAGAAACTGTTAAATGAGTGAGTGTATTAAGTCTCCAGGGTTTCCTGACTCTCAGTTGGATTATGTTTTTTATTAGATTCCAGTGGCACTGGGCATGTTACTTTAATCCATATTTAAACTAGGGTGACCTTACGTTCTGATTTGCCCTGGATGGTCCTGGGTTATACCTGTTGTCCCAGCAGAATTATTAATAGCGGCCTCCTCCACTGCCAATAGCATTCTGGTTTGCAATATTAAATTCTACAGTCACTCCAACTTTGACTCCTAAAAGGTTTCCAGAATATGCCGTACTTTCTCATTCATTGTTGCAACTTATGGCTATTTTATTGATTTTTGAGACCCATCTTTCTTTCCATTGGAATTTAAGCATCCTTTGAACTTTAGAAGGCTCCTCACAGAAGTGGAAAGCCATCTACATAAAGACAACTGTTATTCATTAATAACATGTATTGGTTAATTAACATGTTGCTAATTAATAATTCTATTATTCGAGTTATATTCCTGTTTATCAAGGATATTAATTAAATTACATGTTAAGTATGCAATGAATGTCAATGGTTGAAAAGCACATACCTTCATAGCCAAAGAGAAGTAATAACAAAAAGCCTCCTATCTTGCGCGGCATCTTCCCGTCGTCCTCAGCTGAAGCTCTACCTTCCTGAACTGGAGAGCTGGGCCAGGAGCAGGGGATTAAGTTGAGCCCTGGCCTCGTTAAGCATCTTACTCCATTTAGTTCTTAGGTCTTGGGCTGAGCCCCATCAAGTTAACCCACAGAGTTACCTGCCTCAACAAGAAAGTCTCATGGAAGATACTAGCATCAACTGAGATTGGGTTTGTGAGGAAGATACTTTTCATTCATTTTTTTTTTTTTTCTGAGATGGAGTTTCACTCTTGTCACTCAGGCTGGAGTGCAATGGTGCAATCTCGGCTCACTGCAACCTCTGCCTCCCGGGTTCAATCTAGTCTCCTGCCTTAGCCTCCTGAGTAGCTGGGATTACAGGCACCTGCCACCCTGCCTGGCTAATTTTTGTATGTTTAGTAGAGATGGGGTTTCGTCTTGTTGGCCAGGCTGGTCTCGAACTCCTGACCTCAGGTCATCCACCCGCCTCAGCCTCCCAAAGTACTGGATTACAGGCGTGAGCTACCGCGCTTGGCCCATACTGTTTTCATTCTATCTTTAATGTAAGGGAAGCAACGGAGGGAGAGAGGAACTAGAACCAGAAGTCTCAGGTCTTCATCCTTTCTTCGCCATCATCTTCTAGGGGGCAACCTTGAACAATTTCCTGCCAAATAAGCATTAGCATTCTCAAATTGTATGAAAATGTCATGGATTCCCCTCTTTGAAAGCAACTAGGCATCATGTGCACACCTATTCACTCAGGAAAAGGCTAAATTTGGTGGTGGGAGGACAGTTACACAAAGCTGTGCATTGCTACTTATAACAACAAATTGGAAACTATCTAAATGGCCAGGGTTAGGGGCTGGGTAAGTCGGAGATGAATGCAGCCAGTAGGGTTAAGAGCACAGACTGCCAACCCAGACTGGGGGCAAACTGCAGCACCAGCACTTTACATTGTGACCTCAGGGCAAGTTATTAACATCTCTGTGCCTCAATTTTCTCCTCTGTAAGATGACGATAATAATGTCTACTTTTTTTTTTTTTTTTTTTGACGGAATCTCACTCTGTCGCCCAGGCTGGAGTGCAATGGTGCGGTCTTGGCTCGTTGCAACCTCCAGCCCCTTGGTTCAAGCGATTGTCCTGCCTCAGCCTCCCGAGTAGCTGAGACTACAGGCGCTTGCCACCATGCTGGCTAATTGTTTTGTATTTTTAGTAGAGACAGCATTTCACCGTGTTAGCCAGGATGGTCTCGATCTCTTGACCTCGTAATCCACCCATCTCGGCCTCCCAAAGTGCTGGGATTACAGGCGTGAGCCATTGTGCCCGGCAATAATACCTACTTTCTAGAGTTATTTTGAGGCTTTCATGAGATCATATATACAAAATACTTAGCACAGTGCTAGACATAGTTAGCTATTATTTTTACATCACCATTCAGAATAAAGTTGATAGGAGGAAAAGGGGATTTGTTTAATAGGTATAGAGTTTGAGTTTTGTAAGATGAAAAAGTTCTGGAGATCTGTCTCACAACAACGTGAATATACTTCACACTACTGAACTGTATACTTAAAAATGATTAAGGCGGGCTGGGCGCAGTGGCTCATGCCTGGAATCCCAGCACTTTGGGAAGCCGAGGCAGGCAGATCACTTGAGGTCAGGAGTTTGAGACCAGTCGGGTAACATGGTGAAACCTCATCACTACCCAAAATACAAAAATTAGCTGGGTGTGGTGGCAAGTGCCTGTAATCCCAGCTACTTGGGA
>NW_016107443.1:1305256-1309483 GCF_001604975.1 Cebus imitator
GGTGGTTTTAAAAAAGAATAAAGTTGATGAAGTGATTGTAATAACAGGGAAGGAGTTATGATCTTGAGTTAGAAAAAGACGCAAATTTCTACACTGCTAAGGATGCACAACTAGGTTGAAAAATGCAGAGAAAGATACTGAGTGCTCCTTCCCGTTTTAGTTTTTTGCTACCACCATCCCACCATGGCTCACACCGTCATTCCTCTTGTCACAGATAAAAAAGACCAATATTTAAACAAATAACAAACTCCCCAAACGAAGCTGTAATGAAATAGTAAAGAGGAACAGAAAGAAACTAGAGAAACGTTTGCTTGTTCAACCAGTATTAATGGAATATCTGACATTTATTTTATATTGTGTATTAACTCTATTACACAGAATCTACTGCGGCACTAAAAAGGACAGTGTTTTTTTTTTCTTGCTCTGTGCATCAAAGCTTAACGAAAAATAGAACTTTTAATCAGAGTCATAATCATGATCAATCTTTAATAATTCAGCTGCTGTATTGCCTGCCACATTTTAGTTGGAGGTTATGGGGCCGGCCCTTGCTGACTTGCAAGGAAAAGGCAGCGCCAGGTGCATCCCTGAGCGCCCGATTTTCCAAGGCTGCCCCTGGGTACTGGAAGGAGAGGGGGCGTAGGGCCCAGCCGGATCAGGGGCGCCGGATCGGGTCTAGGACTTCCCCGGGCTGCTGCCCTTCGCTATTTCTCAGGTGGGACGATGGCGGCAGAGACCTTGTGGGATAGGAGAGGGTATCTGTCATTTCACTTCTGCGAGATAAACATGCCAAAAAATTTAAAAAGAAAAAAAGGACAAAGAAAAACACTTCGTTGTCTTTTTCTTTTTTTAACCGAAACGTTTAAGGGATTTTGAAAGCCAAAAAGAGCCGCCGTGGGGCCATGGTTCCACTGGGGCTCGAACCCAGGACCTTCTGCGTGTAAAGCAGACGTGATAACCACTACACTATGGAACCACTGTGAGCAGACTTGTTGTAACTGTATTCATCACAGCGGTTTCAGCCCCCTCCACCGGAGCCCCGCCCCTCCACCGTGACCCCGCCCCTGAGGCGCGGAGTTTGCGGCGGCTCCCGGCCTCTGGCTCCGGCATTTGGGCGGCTAGTCTTCCCTGCCCGTCAAGAGTTACGGCCCCTGGGACCAGGGCAAGGCCGGGGCTCTGGCCGACAGCGCCTCCCCGTCACCAGTCCCCAAACTTTCCCTTAGCCGAGGCGCCGGCGGGGCGGCCCGGTGGCCGGAAGTGCACTCTGCTTGGGCTCGGCGCCCCTGGCAGCTCCCTCCGTCCCCGAGGGCCTCGCGCCTTCCCATTTTCCCCACCGACAAACTGAGTCTCGGCCCCCATCCCGGGCCCACTTGCCCGTCGGAAGTCAGAACGTCGCCGCTTGCGGCGGCGTGGAAGGCGTCGCCTCCGGAGCAGGGAGGACAGGGGCAACCCTTGGAACCAAGTCAGGCAGCGCAGGGGATGAGGGTGGGCCAGGGGCAGTTTTGCGTTGGCGTCTGGCTTGCCAGGGTTGGAAAAGGCCGCTGGTTAGCGGGCTCCTTGCCCGAGGGTGTGGACCTCTTCCCGCTCGCCTGCCCCTTCCCGCAGTCTTCTTCCCCTCCCGAAGCCAGGCCTAGCGGAGGGTGCAAGTGGCAGGGCTTCCGTTGGGTCCCCTTGGTCTAGGGCTGCGGGGGTGGGGTGGGGGGCGAAGAGGTGTAGACCGGGCCATCCCTCTATGGCTTCCGGGGAGACAGCGGCCCTGGCCACGTGATTGAGGAGCCCAGTGTAAAATGAAGATGCCAGGCCTCTTGTTAAGTTCTTGAAAATTTCACACGGTAAGTGCTGCGCATTCAGCCAGGCACGGGGCTCCTTGACCCTACTCAGGTCCTGGCTCTGACTTGCTTGCAGGACTGTGGTCTAGGTAAGGGGTTGGGACCCTCCATCACAAAGGGTGCTTCTTGCTTTTCATCATCAGTGTCATTTGCCTTCTTCAGGGTTTCTGGATGGATGTGCATCACCACCCTAGGATTGCTCATCATCTTCCAGCTTGAAAACCCACCTATAATCATTTGTGGGGGCGTCTTTAAGCACCCAGGTGAACTTGGTCTGCAGGCGGCAGCTGTCCTTTTCATTGGATCATCCGCTGAGGTCGGTGGGTTGATAAAGTCATACTGATTTTATGGCAGGAACTTCCTTCAGCCAACTCCTGTCTTCAGGGAAGGACCTGGAAGAAACCAGGTGGGTGCAGGGAACACTAATGGGTCACGATCTAGATGTTCATCTTGATTTGGCCACTCATGAGCTGGGTACTCGACCTAGTCAGTTCACCTCCCATCTCTGTCTCCTCCTTTGTGAAATACAAGGATTGGACTTTCACCACTGTCACCTCTGGGTCTCAGTGTTATGCCCATCTTCCAGGTAGGAAAACAGAGGTAGTTATCTGCAATGTAATTGTACCCCAGAAATAGAGGCAGGCCAGCTAGTGTGTGAGTTTTCTAGTACCCGCTTCCCGATGTCCTCAGTTAGCTCTCTCATATTCATCATGGGGCCCCTTCCAGTCTGCTTTTGTGGTGAGACATTTTCAGAGGCCACTCGAGCACTTGAGGCCTAGATTGTGGGCTACCAGATGACCAGGAGTAGCCAGCCACCAGCCCGAGGATGCATTCGTGAGAGTTCCACGTTTCCCGCTAGTCAGCAAGCCTCAGGACTCCTGGGAAGCCTGATAATAAGTATATCCCACCTGTTTCCAAACCCCTAGCAGTCGAGAACACAACTGCCAGGAATTGGCCCTAAAATTACACCCACTGGTTGTGTTTTGGATGGTGTCTCTAGGAAGTGCTTTGCTCTCCAACCCTCTCTCCCCCTCCCCCCACCCAAAGATATGTTTCCTAAGTGCAAGCTTTGACCAAGTTCTCACACTTAACCTCCTTGTAGAAAAGAAGCTGGTGTCCCTCTGTTGCATGCAACACAGGTGTCTGCCATTGATGAAAAACTCTTGTTCCTTTTCTCCATTCCAGGAGGGAGACTGTTCTGTTCTCGATCTGTTGCCCAGACTGGAGTGCAATGGCGCTATCTCGGCTCACTGAAACCTGTTCCTCCCAGGTTCAAGCGATTCTGCTGCCTCAGCCTCCCAAGGAGCTGGGATTACAGGTGCCTACCACCACACCCAGCTAATTTTTGTATTTTTAGTAGAGACCAGGTTTCACTAGGTTGGCCAGGCTGGTCTCGAACTCCTAACCTCAAGCACTCCACCTGCCTCAGCCTTCCAAAGTGCTGGGATTGCAGAAGTGAGCCACCGCGCCCTGTCTTACAGTCTCTTAGTAGTAAAATACAATATGGTTTGTAAAGCACTTTCTCCTACATTCCTGGGCCACAGGCCTGTGAGGTTGCTGTGGCAGGTATTATGACCTTCGTTTTTCAGCTGAAGAAGTTGCAACTGAAGTTTGAGTGCCTTGCCCGTGACCGGAAGCAGGGCTGGGAAGCCACAGGGCTGGACTCGGGTTGGGCCTTCTGATACCTGAGTGGCTGCGGGAAGCCCACGTTCATGAAGGTCTCATGTTATTCCTGAAAGAGTGCCATTGGTCTCTTCTGTTTTGTTTGCATGCCAGTGAGGAAATGGATCCTTTTCAAAACAATCTTTTGTAATTTTTTTTTTTTTTTTGAGATGGAGTCTCACTCTGTCACCAGGCTGGAGTGCAATGGCGTGATCTTGGCTCACTGCAACCTCTGCCTCCCGAGTTCAAGCAATTCTCCTGCCTCAGCTCCTGAGTAGCTGGGATTACAGGCACACACCAACGTGCCTAGCTAACTTTTGTATTTTTAGTAGAGATAGGGTTTCACCATGTTGGTCTGGATGGTGACGATCTCTTGACCTTGTGATCTGCCCACCTCAGCCTCCCAAAGTGCTGGGACTACAGGCATGAGCCACTGGCCCTGGCAATCTTTTGTAATTTTTAAACAAAGTACTCAAAAGTAGGAACTGAAGCTGGGTGGAGCGGCTCACTCTCAGCACTTTGGGAGGCTGAGGTGGATGGATCAAGTTGAGGTCAGGAGTTCAAGACCAGCCTGGGCAACATGGTAAAACCCCATCTCCACTAAAAATACAAAAAAAAAAAAAAAATTAGCCTGGTGTGGTGGCGCACGCCTGTAATCCCAGCTACTCTGGAGGCTGAGGCAGGAGAATCGCTTGAACCCAGGAGGTGGAAGTTGCAGTGCGCCGAGATCGCACCACTG
>NW_016107443.1:1309558-1317416 GCF_001604975.1 Cebus imitator
AAAAAAAAAAAAAAAGTAGGAACTGAGACCTACTGGAAGCAACAGTTGGTGACTTTCACCTGGAAACCATCAGAGCCAGGGATAAGGCCTCAGATGGCCACGGTTTTGCCTGGCACTTCAGTCTGTTCAGTGGGATTTGTGAGGCCTTCACCCCCAGGTATACCCACCAGCATCTGAACAGCTATAAGAAAAACACATAAACTCAAGAAGTGTAGAAAGCACTTCAGACTTTTGGAGTTCTCTGACTTCTCAGATGTTTAATGTTGTTTCGCCAGGGTCTGACTTCACTGATGGAGAATAACCCCACCAAAGACACCACAGGCCCAAATGCTGAGCTTCGTTAGAAAGCTTGGTTTACCTGATAGCATTTAGGAGCTGTGGTACTCTGTCCTTCAGGAAGTATTGAGTATTTACTAAGAAAAGTGAGCTATTGCCTTAGTAGGGCAGAGCTCACCTTATCTTCCCTTTCCATAGCTCATCATGTTTAGAACATCTTGAAACTACCCTGTTGTGATGGTCATTTGTCACTTTTTGCCACTCTCACAGTCCCTTACACTCCTCTATCATCTTACCCAGCTCAAATTTTATTTATTTATTTTTTAAAGACAGGTCTTCCTCTGTCACCTAGGCTAGAGTGCAGTGGCACGATCTTGGCTCACTGCAACCTCTGCCTCCTGGATTCAAGCGATTCTCCTGCCTCAGCCTCCTCACTAGCTGGGATTACAGGCACCCACCACCACACCCAGCTACTTTTTGTATTTTTAGTAGAGATGGGGTTTTGCCATATTGGCCAGGCTGATCTAGAACTCCTGGCCTCAAGTGATCCACCTGCCTTGGCCTTCTAAAGTGCTGGGATTACAGGCGTGAGCCACCACGCCGGCCCCACCCAGCTCAAATTCTGTAGTCATTTTTTATCACTCTTGTTTGGCCTTTCATTTCTTCCTTGTGCTTATTGGCAAGACCACAATCTCTTACATCTGACTGTCTCCCTACCCTGCCCCTGAATACGGCCCAAGAAAAACACATCGAAGCTGAGTGGTTTCACACTAAATTCATGACCACTTAGCTCAGGTGAGCCCTTACTGCAGTCCAGAATTGTGTCCACTTCTCTTAAACGACAGTTTCATATCCTATCTTTGTAAACCTCCTGTACCTCCAACCCCCATCTCGGTTACAGCTGATGACCTAGCTTCCTATTGCGGTGAAAAAAATGGAAGCAGTCAGAACTTCCGCAAGTCCCCTGCTGGCCACCGTGTGCTCTCATGCTCTTCCTCCAGATCAGGGCAGGTTGGAACTGGCTAACTCTGTCGTGGGGGCTGTCCTGTGTCTTGTAAGATGTTTTGCAGCGTCCCTGGCCTCTATTCACTAGAGGCCTGTAGCACACATCCTCCCCTGCCACCCAGTTGTGATGACCCAAAATGTCCCCTGGGGGACAAAACCTTGGGAGCTATTTGGCAATGTCTGGAGACACTTTTGTTGGTTATGACTGGGAGAGGGGGAGTATAGGCACCCAGGAGGGAGAGGCCAGAGACACTGCCAAACATCCTGTGGTCCCAGCTACTCCAGAAGACTGAGGCAGGGAGGATCCCTTGAGCTCAGAAGATCGAGGCTGTAGCGAGCCATGATTGCACCACTGCACTCCAGCCTGGGTGACAGAGTTCTAAAAAAAAAAGGGGGGGGGGCGGAGTGCAGTGGCTCACGCTTGTAATCACAGCACTTTGGGAGGCTGAGGCAGGCAGATTGCTTGAGCTCAGGAGTTCGAGACCAGCCTGGCCAACATGGCAAAACCCCATCTCTATAAAAAATACAAAAAAATTAGCCAGGCTTGGTGGTGTGCAGCTGTGGTCCCAGCTACTCTGGGGGACTGAGGCAGGGAGGATCCCTGGAGCCTAGAGAGGTCGAGGCTGTAGATCATGCCACTGTACTCTAGCCTGGGTGACAGAGTGAGACCCTGTCTCAAAAACAAAAAAAACAGAAAAAGCTCTCTTAATTCCACTTCCACCTGTGCTACTTCCATTCCTCAGCTCTCCCTTATAACACCATTCTTAGAGTTGTCTTTGGTGCTCTCTCCAGTTCTGTCCCCTCATTGGGACTTGTCCTAGCTCTCCACCAAAATTCCTCTAATCCAGTGACTTCCGCATTGCTCCACAGAATAGCTCTTCTTTTTCATCAGATTTGATCTACCAGCAGCATTGAAAACAGCCCATCACTCCGTTTTAAGGTACTCTCCTCTTGGCTTTTCGGATGTGGCCTTCTCGTGATGTTTGTTTCCTCTCCCTGCATACTCGCTTTCGGTCACTGTTGCTGGCGCCTAATCTCTTTGTCCTTTAAACACAGATGTACCGCAGAGGTCTTGGTGCTTGGACTTCTCTATGTATTCTCGCCACCGCAGCAACCTCATTCACTCTAATGGCTTTCGATATCATTGAGAACCTAGAAGATTCCAAGTGTATATCTCTAGTCTAGACTTTCCTCCCAAACTCCAGACCTACATGTTCAGCATCTCCATTTAGATGTCTGTTAGGCATCTCACATGTCTGTGTCCATGCTCCTGATCTCTGCCCCTAAATCTACTCCTCTCTCTGTTTTTTAAAGACAGTTTTACTCTGTCGCCCAGGCTGGAGTGCAGCAGCGCCATCTCAGCTCACTGCAACCTCCGCTGCCTGGGTTCAAATGATTCTCATGCCTCAGCCTCCCAAGTAGTTGGGATTACAGGCATGCACCACCACATCTGGTTAATTTTTTTTTTTTTCTTGAGACAGAGTTTTGTTATTGTTGCCCAGGCTGGAGTACAATGGTGCAATCTCTGCTCACCACAACCTTCGCCTCCCAGGTTCAAGCGATTCTCCTGCCTCAGCCTCCTGAGTAGCTGGGATTACAGGCATGTGCCACCACGCCTGGCTAATTTTGTATTTTTAGTAGAGATGGGTTTTCTCCATGTTAGTCAGGCTGGCCTCAAACTCCCGACCTTGGGTGATCTGCCTGCCTTTGCCTCCCAAAGTGCTGGGATTACAGATGTGAGCCACCACACCCAGCCCCTAATTTTTTTCTGTATTTTGAGTAGAAACAGGGTTTTGCCATTTTGGCCAGGCTGTTCTTGAACTCCTGGCCTGAAGTGATCCACCCACCTGGGTCTCTCAAAGTGCTGGGATTACAGGCATGAGCCGCCGTGCCTGGCCTCTGTCTTTATCTCAGTTAATGGCAACTTCATTTTTCCAGTTATTTAGGCCTGAAACTAAGAATCATACTTGATTCTTCTTTTTCCCACACCCCCAATGTAATCATACTAGCAAAGCTTATTGGCACCACCTGCAAGACCTATCTAGAATCTGCTAGTGTTCTGTCATCTCCCCAGCTACACCCTAATCAAAGCCACTATCACATGTTGCCTGGATCGTAGCCAGTAGCCTCAGATCTTGGCCTTCCAGCTTCTGCCCTTTCTCCCCTACAGACTATTCTCCACACGGCAGCCAGAGTGGTCCTTTCAACATCTAAATTAGGTCTCATCACTCTGCGCAAAACCCTTCAATGGCTCCCTACTTCAACTAGAAAAGCTGAAGCCTTACAGTGGCCTACAAGGCTTGTACCTCTCTGATTATAAATCCTATTACTGGCCGGCCATGGTGGCTCACACCTGTAATCCCAGCACTTTGGAGGCCAAGGTGGGCAGACACCTGAGGCCAGGAGTTTGAGACCATCCTGGTCAACATGAAGAAACCCTGTCTCTACCAAAAATACAAAAATTAGCCAGGCAGGTGGCATGTGCCTGTAATCCCAGCTATTCGGGAGGCTGAGGTGAGAGGATCGCTTGAGTCTGAGAAGCGGAGGTTGCAGTGAGCCATGGTTGTGTCCCTGCACCCCAGTCTGGGTTACAGAGCAAGACTCTGTCTCAAAAAAAAAAAAAAAAATCTTATGACTTTGCCTTTGCTTTGACTCCACTCCAGCACACAGGCCTGCTCGCTGCCCCTTCAGTTACACTAGGCCTCTCCTGCCTCAGGGCCTCTGCTCCTGCTGCTCTCAGCCTTGAATACTCTTTCCTTAGATCACACTGTTGCTTATTCTCTCACCTTGCTCAGGTCATACCCAAATATCTTCTCAGTGAGGCCTTTCCTGACTGCCTATTGAAAATTGCTGGCCAGGCACGGTGGCTCACGCCTGTAATGCCAGCACTTTGGGAGGCTGAGGTGGTTGGATCACGAGGTCAGGAGTTTGAGACCAGCCTGGCCAATATGGTGAAACCCCCATCTCTACTGAAAACACAAAAATAAGCTGGGTGTGGTGGTGTATACCTGTAATCCCAGCTACTTGGAAGGCTGAGGCAGGAGAATTAATTGTACCTAGGAAGCAGAGGTTGCAGTGAGCCGAGATCACGCCACTGCACTCTAGCCTGGGTGGCGGAGTGACTGTGTTTCAAAAAAAAAGAAAAAGAAAATTGCCACTATTCTTTTCCATTGATGCTAGAGACTCACTGTCCCCCTTACCTGCTTATTTTTCTTGCAGCAATTAATTTGTACATATTTACTAATTTATTTTGTTGATTGTCTGTCCCCACCATCCTTGACTGGAATGAAAGTTCCATGAGGGCATGGATTTGGCTTCATTCTCTGCTGTAGTGCACAGAGCCTAAATAGTTTCCAGCACATAGTAAGTGCTCAGTGAATATGTCTTGAAAAAAAAATGTGTCAGTGTTGAGGGTGACTCAAGCCAGGGTGATGAGTTCCAGTCAAAGCTAATCCTGGGTTTTTGCTTGACTTCTTGAGCAGAGATGTGTCCTAATTCACCTGACTTGACCGTGAGATGATCTAGAGGCTGGCAGTTCTGCTGCCACCTTCCTATTGCATTATATTAGACAGGGCTCTTGGTTGCATACAACAGAACCCTCTTGTTCAAAATATTCACTTGTCTTCCCCATGTAGGATTTTGACACCATGGCCTCACTGATAGACTTGCCCAGGTGACTTGCTTTGCCCAATTGAATGTGAGCAGAAGTGATGTGTATCACTTCCAAGCAAAAATGTAAGAGCCAGTGTGATGGCTGCTTCTGTCTTTCCCCTTTGCTGAGAGAAGAACAGCAATGCCCCAGAGACAGGCTGGTCTGAGTTTCAGAGGGAAGGCTCTGTGTTACAGAACCGCAGCCCACCTGCACCGGCCGTGGAACTGAAGTGCAAAACAAACCTTTGTCATTGTAAGCCACTAACGTTTGGGGTTGTTACCAAAGCATAACACCACCTAAGTGGCTTCAACGCTCCCACCACTAGTTTTAGAGGACAAGGAGTTGATTAAAGGACATCAGGTGGCCCACAAGATCTCCAAGAAGGCCTTGGTGACTCCAAAGCTAGGAATGATGTCCAGATCTCACTAAGGGACCTCGCTAGCACAGAGCACACTGCTGTCTCCTCTGAGTACAGATTTAGTAACTCAAACCAGCATTGGAGCCCAGAATCATGACCACTGCTGTCTCTGGAAACTGGACACCTCTGCCACTAACCTTGGCAGAAGATGGCTTTTGGGAGCCCTCCACATCTTCAGGTTACCCTCTTCTGCATTGAAGTTGCTGGCAGAGCTTAGTTTACCTGCCTGTGCTTTTGCTACCAAAGAAACTGGAAAAGCAATTTTCTTGTTTCTACTTTGGGGAGTTAGGAGTCAAACGGGAAGAATTACCAAGACATAGGGAGGATGATCATGAAGCATGAAAGACACCCATGACCTGCTGGAGGCCTGAGGATGGAGCCGACACCAAGGGATTCCAGCTGAGCAACAGAGCAGCTGTGTGCAGCCATTTACGCCCTGGCCTGAGTCATGCATATACCATTGACTCTTCAGTTATTTGAGGAATCCATTCCCAGCTTTGCTTAAGCCAGCTTGAATGGGTTTACTGACACTTGAAAGAGTCCTAATGATCTGTGTCTAAAATGGACGAGCATCGGCACAGTGGCTAACGGTGGTGCCCTGGCTTGGTTGCCTGAAAGTTTTGGTTGTTCTCAGTCCCCAGTAAGAGGGGATGAAGCCGACAGTCGTGGGAATGGTCGCTTCTGGTAGGGTAGGTGTAATAGTCTGTTCTCATGCTGCTAATAAAGACAAACCCCAGACTGGGTAACTTATAAAGGAAAGAGGTTTAGTGGACTCACAGTTCCAATGGCTGGGGAGGCCTTACAGTCATGGCAGAGGATGAAGGAGGAGCAGAGGGATGCCTTACATGCTGGCAGGCAAGAGAGAAATGAGAGCCAAGCAAAAATGGAAGCCCCTTATAAAACTGTCAGAGCTCATGAGACTTATTCACTATCATGAGAACACGGGAAAGACCCGCTCCCATGATTCAGTTACCTCCCCTCCAGGTCCCTCCCATAACGTGGGAATTGTGGGAGCTACAGTTCAAGATGGGATTTGGGTTGGAGCACAGCCAAACCATATCAGTAGGGTTATGGTTTCCCTGTCTCCTGGGGAGCCAGTAAGTACTCCAGTACAGCAGGGCACTTGCTCACGTGTGGCACAGTAACCAGGGCAGGTACAGTCATACAGTGGGCAACATACCTGTGGCAGATGCTGCTAGTTGCTTATCCAATATCCATTCCTCTTTTCCTCAGTAATAAAAGTGAGAAGAACACAGTGGTACAGTGCTTGCTGTGTATTAGGAACTATTCTAAGCTCTTCACTCGTATTAACTCATCTGATCCTCACGAGATCCCTGTACTATTACCATAGTTAGTTTGCAGGTGAGAAAATTGAGGCACAGAGTACGTTGGTAACGACCATGTCACACGGTGACATAAAGGAGCAAGGTTCTAAGCCCAGACCATCTGGGCACAGGCTGGGCTTGGCGATGTGTCCGGCTAAAACAGCTTCATTTCTCAGGCTCCCTTACAGTCTGGAGAGACTGTGTCCTGCACTTCTGGCCAATCAGATATATAAATAGGCAGCCTTCCAACACCATTTCCTTGAAAGGAGGTAGACCCATTTGCTATCCCCCTTTTTGCCCATAGTTCATCTCTGCCTGGAATGTGAATGTGGCACTAGAAGTAGGGCATCACTTTCTTTTGGGATCACCGTTTTGTGGCCGGTAGTTGACAGTTGGGAAGAAAGCTGCATGGCTTGGCTGAAGGAAGGAAGGTGCCTGGGTCCCAGCCCAGATTCCCTACTCTGGGTTCCTTGTGAAATGAGCAATAACATCCCTCATTTTTAATGCTACTGTTTAGTGGAAGTTTGTTACATGAGGAAAAATACAGAGGCTACTGATTGAACCTTTCCACGTTGCTGAGTCATAGCTGTCTCCTGTACCAAATTAAATGTCTTTAATTTGCCTCCTAGCTACCGAGGGCTTGCCCTGTGTTCCAGTCCCTTGATGGAAGTTGTTCATTATCAAATGCCTGCAGTATGTGTCGGAACTTTTTTTAAAACAAGTGTATGACATGGCCTAATCTCAAGAAGTTTGAAGAACATGAGTTAGCCCAAAGGACTCATTTCTTCCAAGATATTAATGGAAGATAATGGCTTGATGTGATTTTCCTAATGTAGGATGTTATTGGATTTGAATTTGGGCCCAATCTCCTTTCTCTTAAAGAAGAAACTTGACAAAGGAGAAGGCCGACGAGAGGTAGGCAGGATGATATGCAAAAACCTGTCTAATAGGAAAGAAGGCCTCATATGGTATACCTCTCCAGACCAGCTGACTATAACCTTCACAGTCACCTGCAATCACTTTCAATGAGATTAGATTTCCTAGAGATGGCCACTCTAGAGAGAAACAGATCAGCTTAGAATGCTTTGTCTCTCCCTCTCTTATTTACCTGTCTTCAGATGTGCCTAGTTTCTTTTTCTTTCTTTTTTTTCTTTTCTTTTCTTTTTCTTTTTTTTTTTTTTT
>NW_016107443.1:1317508-1335810 GCF_001604975.1 Cebus imitator
GCTCACTGCAACCTCCACCTCCCGGGTTCGAGCAATTCTGCTGCCTCAGCCTCCCAAGTAGCTGGGATTACAGGCACCTACCACCACACCTTGCTAATTTTTGTATTATTAGTAGAGATGGGGTTTTTACCACGCTGGCCAGGCTGGTCTTGAACTCTTGACGTCAGGTAATCTGCCCACCTCGGTCTCCCAAAGTGCTAGGATTGTAGGTGTGAGCCACTGCACCTAGCAGAGATGTGCCTAGTTTCTAAAGTCACTCCCCTGCGACTAGGTAACTGAAAACAACAATTTGACT
This sequence comes from Cebus imitator, assembly GCF_001604975.1. Classification (NCBI taxonomy): domain Eukaryota; kingdom Metazoa; phylum Chordata; class Mammalia; order Primates; family Cebidae; genus Cebus; species Cebus imitator. Next base: position 1,317,804 of record NW_016107443.1, read on the forward strand.
ACTGCCCACTCCTCTAGAGCCCCATTTAAAAGGCAATGCTCGATAGCAGCCAGTGCTAATCGGTGATGGAAATAAAATGGGTTACTCCCTCGACTTCCACAGCACTTACTGTCTGATTTAGGTTTCCACATGGATTCAGCTGGGCACAAATAAGACTTGCCTCTAAGCTGTTCTCTACAGTCTGAGAAAGATTTCAAGAGTGGTGCAGGTGTTAAACTCCAATCATACTGTGTATTTTTACTAGTGATTTCAAGAATTGGAGATCTTTTAGATACAATTAGGGTAGAGTCTGAAGGCCATCTACAGTAATGAAAGCAAAACCAATTAGTAGGTAGTTTAACTCATTTAGAGGCTATCTGCAGGCTAGCAGTTTTCCTCTGCTAAATCCTGTTAAGATGCAATGGGTTCTATTTTGTGCAGAAGGAGCAGGCTGCCATGACAACTGTCTGTGAATATTATTTCAATATTAGTCATACATTTCCAGTGTCTGCCTCTGGGCTCAGTGTTCTAAAGCCTGAATACACAATTATTCTTAATTGACCTCTCCTGGACATGTTTACAAAAAGAACAAAAACGAAACACTTTCAACTGCTGACTTTTTTTTTTCTTTCGGAAATTTAAATGAATTCACACAATTGCAAATTGATTGTGGATCTTGTCATTTTTTCTTTTAGAAAGGTGATTTCGATGTGAACTTATATTGTGCCGGACTATAGATTTCATTGAATAGGCGTACTACACCAGGATTTGGAAAGTTCTGCAGGCGTGTAGTCCTTACAGAAAAATTATTATTTTTTTTTCATCTAACAGTATCAGAAAGAATGTTGTGGTTGCCCGTGGCAGAAGATCCAACCCAAACTGAGCTAGCAAAACCAGTTTCCAACGAATCTGCTTTGAAAATTCCAAAGGTAAGATTTGATCCAGAGACTTAGGATGGAGGGCTTGTGCTCATTTCCCTACCCTTCTCTTGGTCGGCCCTTCTCCACGTATCACTTTCACCCCCTGGACTGGCTCTTTTCATAGTGATGCCTTGCTCAGAGCACCACACTAGGGGGAGATGAGTGAGTCTGTCCCAGCACTCTCTCCAGGTACCCCAAGATTCCCTCATATTATCTTTCTTTAGCTGTGTGCCCACCCCAAACACTCCTTTTTGCCAGGAGAAGAAGATGTGCTGTCTTAGGCCTGAGTTATGTGCTTATTCCTGGAAAGTTGCTGTGGCTTGGGGAGCGGGCTCTGGTAATTGGCTTAAGTCAGCCGGGGCCCACACTTAGAGTCAGGGGCTGCATCAATCCAACACAAACCACATGGTAAAAACAGAGCAGGGTTGATTTCAAAAAGGAAAATTGTGCTTCTGTTACAAGGCAGTTAGGGAACTGTTTGCTAGCCACCTGGTTAGGGAACAGAATACTGGCCTAATAATAATAATAGCTAACATTTACTGAATACTCTGAGCCAGGCACCAAACTGCTTTACAGTTGCATTGCTTAGAGAATGTGTTTGGCTGCCTGGAGTAAGGTAAATGGAAGCAGGGGCTTAACACAGAGTGGTTGGTTTTCGTCCCACATGATACAAAGCCAGGAGATGCACAGTGTCACATTGTCATCCAGGTCTCAAGCTCGTCCCTCCATCCTCTTGCATCATTACTTTGGTATTCTCAATGTGAGGCTTTCTTCCTAGTGTGTACAAGATGGCTGCTCCTCCTCCAGGCATTGTATCCTGGTTCCAGGCAAATGGGGGGAAGGACAAAGAGAAGAGGCTTGTGCCAGCTGAGTCGTTTCTTTTTGTATCAGGAAAATAGCTTTTCTGGAAGCCTCAGCCTGTAGATTTCTGCTTATATCTCAAAGGCTAGAACTGTGTCACATGACTACCCTTAGCTGCAAGGGAGCCTAGCAAATCAAGTTTTGTTGGCTGAACACTGCCACCTAGAACAAAACTGGGGTTTTATTAGGAAAAGAGGGGAAATGGACAGTCATGATCAGTGGCTGCTACAATGTGTATTAACCCGTTCATTCATTACATCAACCCAGTGTGATCAGTGCTATCACTAGCCTGTTTTATAGTTGAAGCAACAGGCACAGAGAGGCTATGTAATTTACCCAGGCTCACACAGAGCTGTTAAGTGGTGGGGCAAGAACTTGAACCCAAGCAAGCTGACTAGAACCTAATTCTATTATGTTCCTAGACATATCCTGACCCACTGAGCAGACCACATTTCTTCTCTAGGATGTATACCCACTCAGGAAATGCACGCTTCTCCTAGAAATGGCAACTAATATTTGTTTAGCACTTTATAGTTTACAAAGAGATTGCTACTTAAATTATTCCCTTTAAATAGTATTCTCTCTTTTTTTTTTTTTTTTTGAGACGGAGTCTTACTCTGTTGCCCAGGCTGGAGTACAGTGGCATGATCTCAGCTCATTACAACCTCTGCCTCCCAGGTTCAAGCAATTCTTGTGCCTCAGCCTCTGGAGTAGCTGAGACTACAGGCGCACACCACCACACCCTGCTAATTTTTGTATTTTTAGGAGAGATGGGGTTTTACCATGTTGTCCAGGTCGGTCTTGAACTCCTGACCTCAAGTGATCAGCCTGCCTTGGCCTCCCAAAGAGCTGGGATTACAGGTGTGAGCCACTGCACCAGCCCTATTCTCATTTTTTAAATGAGGAAACTCATTTAAGAGGAGTTATGTAAGTTGCCTAAGTTCCTCAGGTTGAAAGTGGCAGAGCTGATATTCCCTCAAAATTATAAAACTTACCCCTGTTTGCCTTTCTTAATCTTCCTACTCTTCTCTGCACAGAGGAGTTCATTTCTAGTTTTTTAAAATGACAATATTTGACTCTAGGCGCTGTATTAACTTCATAACCTTCTCAGGAAGACCATTTCTCTATGTAAAAGAGAAATCTTTGCTCTCTCACCTGCATGTTTTCACATAGCCCGCCAGCAGGAATGTGGTACATCAGTGGGAACTATGACAGAAGGAACGGAGACCTGGAAAGGGAGGTGGTTTTTCTCTCACATCATATAAAACCCAGAGCTCTGTCAGAAAATGAAAGTGTTAGTTATAGATAGTTCTTATTGACCTGTTAAAGAGTCATTAAACATATAGACATTTGTTGTCATTAGTTACATCAGATTACTTTGTTACTTTTCTTTAAAACGATTTCATAAATTGAACTTGTCACTGACTAAGAATGACAGCCCACTGCACTGGGATAAATTAGAAGTTTCACTACGTTACTGACACCTCAGTTTGCTTATGACTATTATTTCCCTCATTCTTTTCAAGTCTTTGAAATCTTTAGCTTTTGGCATTGTTTTATTTACATATCACAACATTCTTCTGTTTTGGTGTTACTACTGAGTAAACCATAAAAATTGCAAGAACATTGAAGAATTAAAACATTTTAGGGAGGCATGAGACCACAATCAAATACATTTGAGAAATACCTTGGTTCACTGGGCACGGTGGCTCACGCCTGTAATCCCAGCACTTTGGGAGGCCAAGGCAGGCAGATCACCTGAGGTCAGGAGTTCGAGACCAGCTTGACCAATATGGAGAAACCCTGTCTCTACTAAAAAAAACACAAAATTAGCCAGTTATGGTGGCACATTTCTATAATCCCAGCTACTTGGGAGGCTGAAGCAGGAGAATCACTTGAACCAAGGAGGCAGAATTTTTGGTGAGCTGAGATTGAGCCATTGCATTCCAGCCTGGGCAACAAGAGCGAAACTCAGTCTCCAAAAAAAAGAAAGAAATATACTGGCTCAGTCCAGAAAGGCGGGACAACTTGAATCAAGTAGGAGGAGGAGGAGTGGCTTCTGGGTTATAGGTAGATTTTAAAATGTTCTAGTTGACAATTGGTTGAGTTTATCCAAAAACCTGGGATCAGTAGAAAGGAAATGTCTGGGTTAAGGGACTGTGGAGACCAAAGTTCTTATTGTGCGGATGAAGCCTTCAGGTAGCAGGCTTCAGAGAGAATAGACCGTAAATGTTTCTTTTCTTTCTTCTTTTTTTTTTTTTTAGATGGATTCTCGCTCTGTCACCCAGGCTGGAGTGCAGTGGCACAATCTCAGCTCACTGCAACCTCTGCCTCCCGGGTTCAAGCAATTTTCCTGCCTCAGCCTCCTGAGTAGCTGGGATTACAGGTGCCTGCCACCACACCCGGCTAATTTTTGTATTTTTAGTAGAGACGAGGTTACGCCATATTGGTCGGGCTGGTCTTGAATTCCTCACCTCATAATCTGTTCGCCTTGGCCTCCCAAAGCGCTGGGATTACAGGCGAGAGCCACCACCCCCAGCCCTGAAAATGTTTCTTATCAGACCTAGGGTCTGTGTTGCTATTAATGCTGGGGAGGTAGAATGAGGCACGTCCAACTCCTGTTTCTCATCATGGCCTGAACCCGTCTTTTAGGTTAAAATTTAAAGTGCCGTGGCCTAGGAAGAAGTCCATTCCAATGGTTGGGGGGCCTTAAAATGAATAAGACCAAGTGTGGTGGCTTGCGCCTATAATTCTAGCGCTTTGGGAGCCCAATAATTTGAGACCAGCCTGGAGAAGATGGTGAAACACCATCTCCATAGAAAATAAAAAATTAGCTGAGTGTGGTGGTGGATACCTGTAGTCCCAGCTACTTGGTAGGCTGAGCAAGGAGGATTACTTTAGCCCTGGAGGTGGAGGCTGCAGTGAGCTATGATCATGCCACTGTGCTCCAGCTTGGGCACGATCATAGCTCACTCTTTATAGAGTGAGACCCTGTCTCAAACAAATAAAAAATAAAAAACAGTACTGTGTTACAGAGCAGTGCCACTCAAAGTATGCTTCATGTTCATCTAGGAGCTTATTAGAAATGAAGCTTCACAGCCTCACCCCAGACCTACTGAATCAGAACCTCTAGGAATTGGGCCCAGGAATCTGGGTTTTGACGAGATCGCTAGGTGACTTGTAAGTACATTCAAGTTTGAGAAGTGCTGTTTTAGAGTTTTACGCGAGTTGTAAGACTGACAGATTGTGCACTCTTTGAATGTTGGTGAAAATAAGAGCTTCGGCTTTAGTAAATTAAGCCTATATTGAACTCTGGATTCTCCTTTGAAAGTCCCCAAATCCTAGCCTCCAGTTAGCTACTCCAGGTCACAAGCCTTAGCTCAAGTGTACATTTGACTCCATCCTTTATCAACACCTTCACCTGATTAATCCATGTTCAACCTTCTGCTGTCAGGTCAAAGATGACTTCCTCAGAGAAGCCTTTGCTCGACCTCCCAACTCCCTCCCATAAAATGAATACTTGTCCTTTGCAATTTCACATTTATTTTTTATGATTTAATTAATAGTTACGTCTCCTACTAGGCTATAAGCTTTAGGAGGGAAGAGACCTTATCAGTTTTGCTAATTGGCATATCCCCAGGGTGCAGAACAGTACCTCACACATAATAGATGCTCAACAAATATTTACTTAATGAATATATGAATGAAACCATGCCAGGAATAAGTGCACAAAAGAAAATGTTCTAAAAGTTTTTTCTGGAGGCTTCTCTGTAAACTCTTAGTCATCTGAGGCAGTAATAGTGAGGGTTTTGAAAATAAAGCTCTGGATATTTTCTAGGCCTTGTTTTTTCTTTTTCTTTTCTTTTTTTTGGGGGGGGGAGGGGGGACGGTGTCTTACTCTGTTGCCCAGGCTGGAGTGCAGTGGCACGATCTCAGCTCACTGCAACCTCCGTCTCCCAGGTTCAAGTGATTCTCCAGCCTCAGCCTCCCGAGTAGCTGGGATTACAGGTGCCCACCACCATGCCTGGCTAATTTTTGTATTTTTAGTAGAGACCGGGTTTCACTACGTTGGCCAGGCTGGTCTCGAACTCCTGACCTCAGGTGATCCACCTGCCTTGACCTCCCAAAGTACTGGGATTATAGGCATGAGCCACCGCACCTGGCCCAGGCCTTGTTTTATCAACATTCCTCCAAGAAACAAACCTTTCTTTGTTTACTGTGTTCATGAACACAAAAATGGTTGACAGGGAGGCAATGGTGGCAAAAAACTGGAATGTGCCTTTCAATAAGCAAGAAATAGTCCTCTCATCGAGGTCATCTTGTCCACATTCCATTGGCAGGTGTTGTCATATCTGCATCATCCATTGTGGGGTCACCAAGGCAACCTATTAATCATTCTAGAATCTACCTGTTGAAGACTCCAGATGAGACTGAGCAACCATCTTCAGTAAGACCTGTGTGATGAAGGTTGTGTTGTGAGCCTGCCGGTCGGGCTGAAAGAGTCAGCAACCAACAAATGAAGATCCGGGAGTCTGCCTCTCTCAAACCTGTGTGGATCTAATCTAACCTCGTGGGAAAGGTAAGAGCACTTAGTGGACCAGATGGATTGAATGTGATCTGGGTAGGCATGGGACAGTGATCGAAAGTTAACCTGTTGCCTCTGTCTGTTTAGTTGTTTAGCCCAACTCTTGTGGTCTTCATGTTTTATGTACGAAGTTTGTTATGCTTTAATAGGTATGTATAGGGTGGAATTGGGTCGCCTTAATATACTGGAAAAAGTATATCAAAGTACTGAGTCATAGGACTGTGACTTTGGGGAGGCCACCTAACTTCTCTGGGCCTGGTTTCTCTCCTATAAAATGAAGATGTCTGAGGGACTTTCTGGACAAGTCCAAAGGATCAGAGTATCTTACCACAGTTCAGGCTCACCGGTTCCAGAGCTCTGGGCAGAGAAACTCATGATGGTCTTGCAGTGTGACTGCATTCTCTGCCTAGATCAGTTTTGCCCAATTCCCAGTGCTTTGACATGAGAGGTAGTTGCATAAATGTGTATTCTTTGTTTTACTTTTGTTCTTGGAATGGCAGATCATAACTCCTGCAGAAGGAAAAGAAGAAAAAATAAGGAATTACCATTGTTTTACATTGACTCATGCTAGATGTCAGTCTGAGATACATGCAAAACACAAGCACATACAAGATAAAGGAACAGATTGTGGCAATATTTAAAAATATCCTAGCTTTCTAAATTAGAAGCAGTTCTGATAAGCCTATCTGGAATTCATGTAAAACATCCATAACTCTGACAGTCTGAACTGTACATGGCCAAGGCAAATTGCTTCTAGGCAGTAATTGTAGGTGCAGGTCTAAGTAGACTATACAGTAGTCTCCATTGCTTTACAGATAGCCCTCAGTTCTTGGCCTCTTACTTTCCAGGTTGCTTCTTTGTTAGCCTCCTTGTTGACTCCTTCCTCTTTTCATTCTCTTTAATGTCTCTATTCCCCAGTGTTCTGCTTTTGCCTCTAGAGCCTTACTCTGCAAGCTCTCCCTGGCTATTTTATCTTCTGTAATCATTTCAGCTATTGTCAGCAACCTGATGACCTCTTTAATCTGACTCTCCAGTCCCGATTTATTTCCTGAGCTCCAAACCCAGGCTGTTACTGCCTATGGGATATTTCAACAGTGAGGTCTCCCAAGTACTCAAATTTAGCACACTGCTAACTGAACTTACGATTTTTCTCCACCATAAACTCACTTGTCCCACTTCATGTCTGACTCTTGTACCCTTTAATACCCTATTGCAATGAATAGCATCATCTTCTAGACTGTAAATTACAAGAAGGCAGAGACCATATCTATCTTGTCCACCCTTGTAACCACAGTACCTAGCATAGTGCCTGGCTCATGGTAGACACCCAGTCAATATTGTTGAATAAATGATGAACCCATTTATTCTTCCAAACCAAAAACTTTGGAATCCTCCTTGATGTCTCCGTCTCTCTCACTCTCCACGCGCAGTCTGGGACCTGTAGGGTTTGTTACATAAACCTTTTACATTTGGCTCTTCCCTACCCTTCATCCCTGTTGCCGTGACTTTAATTCGGCCCTTACCATGTATCACCTGGATTATTGCAGGAGCCTCGTCATTGGTCTTTCTGTTACCTGCTTTTCCCCATTCATCACCATCTGATCCCTAGAGTGATCTTCTTGCAGCTTGAATCTAATCAGCTTACCCTCAGGCTCCCCTTGACTTAAACAAGAGTTTGCAATCTGGCAGCTTTAGGCAGAATCCACGCAGTTGATACGGCGTTTTGATAAAATGAGAATGACTGTATTTTGTTGATTCTAAGATGCGTGTTTTTTTTTCACATTTTTGTAGCTCTGATATTGGGATGTGTCTTGAAATGGACAGAGTGTCAGAGTTTGATCAGTGGTGGTGTTCTCTCTTATTGGTACATAAAACAGCAATGCACCCTGTAATCAGTGACTTCTTAAATTTACTAAAAAATACTCATGCTAACATTTAAAAATAAGGAGATCAGACATAGAACTATCTTCAGCTTCTCTTGGAAAATTGCATCAGGCAACACTGGGCTGCAATTTCGGGATAGCAGCCAAGGATGGAGCTGCCAGTAAGTAGCAGCTACCTCATTTAGACAAAAACTTGCTATAGTGTCTCATGGTTTCCACCCAGGCTGCTTTAGTCATTTGTATTATCTGCTCCAGCCCATTAAGCATTTGAAAGGACAATCCCTGACTGATAGATTGAAGTCCAGATTCTTTGCTGTAATTTATAAGAACACACAGTTGGCACCAGCCTACCTCCCCCAGGTTAATGTTCCCAACCTTCGCTCTGTACTCCCTCGATCCCCCAATCTCAAGTATAACAAGCTCCCATATTCCCTGGAATGCCTTTCTGCATATTTTATGCCGTATGAAACATTTCCTGGCATTCCCAGGTCGAGCTCATTTCTTTCTGGACTCCAGTAGTACATGGGCATATCTCTGCAAAAACCGCAGTTGCTTTTGCACCAACCTAAAGTATAGTTCTGTGAATTTTTTGGGGGGGGGTGGGGACAGAGTCTTGTTCTGTTACCCAGGCTGGAGTGCAATGGCACAACCTTAGGTCACTGCAACATCCATCTCCCGGGTTCAAGGGATTCTCCTGCCTCAGCATCCTGAGTAGCTGGGATTACAGGCGCCTGCCACCACGCCTGCCTAATTTTTTGTATTTTTAGTAGAGATGGGGTTTCACATTTTGGTCAGGCTGGTCTCGGACTCCTGACCTCAGGTGATCCACCTGCCTTGGCCTCCCAAAGTACTTACAAAGAGATTACAGGCATGAGCCACTGTGCCCAGCCAGTTCTGTGAATTTTAACACATGGATAGATTAGCATAACCACCAGCATCATCAGGATATAGAACCTGCCCCTCAAAACTCCCTTTTGCTAACCCTTTGTAGTCACTCCCCTCCCTCACCCATAAAACCCCTGGTGACCACTGATCAGTTCTCTGTCACTATAGTTTTGTCTTTTTGAGAATGCCATATAACTGTCTGTATCCCTTTCAGCCTGGCTTCTTCCACTCAGTAATGCCTTTGAGACCCGTCCAGGTTGTGTGTATTAGCTTCATTCATTTTTATTCCTAAGCAGCGTTTCATTGTGTGGTTGTCCCACAGTTTGTATATCCATTCACTCATTGAAGGACATTTAAGCTGTTTTCAGTGTTTGACCTTATGAACCTGTATACACGTTTTTGCATGAATAGAAAATTTTATTTTTCTAGAATAACTACCCAGGAGCAGGATTGCTGTCATATGGTAGGTACATGTTCAACTTTATAAGAAACTACCAAATTCTTGTTCAGAGTGGCTGTGCCACTTTGCATTCCTGTCAGCACAATGTTAGAGTTCGAGCTGCTCCACATTCTAGCTAGCACTGGATATTGTTTTGAAAAAAATTTAGCTGGGCATGGTGGCTCATGCCTATAATACGAATACTTTGGGAGGCTGAAGCAGGAGGATAGCTAGAGACCAGAGGCAGATAGCTAGAGACCAGTCTGGGCAACATGGCAAAACCCTGTTCCCTACAAAAAATACAGAAATTAGCTGGGCATGGTGGCACATGCCTGTAATCCCAATTACTTGGGAGGCTGAGGTGGGAGGATCACTTGAGCCCAGGAAGTCGAAGTTGCAGTGAGCTGTGATTGTGTCACTATGTTCCAGCCTGGTGACAGAGTGAGATACTGTCTGAACGCCCCCACCCAAATTTAGCCATATTCATAGACATATAGTGGTATCTCATGGTGATTTTAATTTTAATTTCTGCTTCCTTGAATCTGGTCTGGAGGAACTGCTGTACATAAAAAGTAAATTCACTGCCAGTTCAGTGGTACTTCAAACTTTGATTTGTTTCCTTCATCTGTCTTCTGTTATCTGCTTTTCAGAGTCTTCATGTTACTTGTTTATTACAGTGGAACAGATTACCAAAAAAAACCTAGTGGCTTGAAACAACACATGTTTATGATCTTACAGTTTCTGTGGGGCAGAAACCCTTAGAGGGCTTTACTTGGCCCTCTACTTCAGCATCTGTTGTGAGCTGCTGCACACAATGTGTTGACTGGGCTGCTGTAATCTGAAGGCTTGATTGGGGAGGGGTCTACTTCCAAGCCCATATGGTCGTTGGCAAGAGTCAGTTCCTCATGGTCTGTTTGATGGAGGGCCTTAGTTCCTTGCTGGCTTTTGGCCAGAGACTTCCCCTAGTCCTTTGCCACATGGCAGCTTACTTCATTGAAAGCATGCAAGCTGTGAAGCCAATAGGGTCTATTAGTAAGACAGAAAGTCATAATCTTTTATAACCTAGTCATAGAAGTGACATCCCAATACTGTTGTCATATTTAATTGATTAGAAGCAAGTTGCTGGAACCAGCCTATGCTGAAGAGGAGGGATGACACAAGGGTGTGAATTTACCAGGAGGAAGGGATTACTGGGGACAGCTTAGAGTCTGTCATAGTCCTCAAATAGCTGCTCCATGGATTCTGCCCAGGTTTTACAGCTTTGTCCCATGGGAGAGAAAGAGTAGAGTGAGTAGAATGTCCTTTTTCCATCTTACCCAGACCAGAACCTTCTGTGAAGCTTTTTGATTTGGTTTATGAACATTCAAGGTTAATTTAAGGAATTTCTTTAAACTCAAGCCATTGAGGACCAAATTAGGGTTAGATTAAGCAGTGGTCTGAATTAAAATTCTGATATCTATTAATCTATTTATTAAATCATGACCAAGGAAAGCTAGATGGAGTCTTTTGAAAGCTGAACTTCCATGCCTTAAAACATGACAGGTATTTCAGCCTGTCATTGTGGCTGCTCACCAGGTGATCCCAACAGACACATCTGGCAAGCACTGACCTTTATAAATTTCTTCCATCTGATGGTGACTCCTGACCCACTTTTAATTTCTTTTAATGACTTCCTAATGACTTGTCAGATCTGGACTCTCTTTTCTCCTACTTAATGTGATTTTTCAGTACTGAGAACTCACCCTTGAAAATATACTTGATCCTTTCTCTATTAAAGTGAAAAATTACTTGGTATTCTTTTCTTTTCTTCATGAAGGAGCTGGCCCTTTGAATTAGAGTCCCTTGATTTTTATTTTTTTTTATTTTTTTTTTTTTTTTTTATTTTTTTTTATTTTTTTTTTTTTTGAGACAAGGTCTTGCTTTGTTGCCCAGGCTGGAGTACAGTGGCTCAATCATGGCTTACTGCAGCCTTGATCTTGCAAGCTCAAGTGATCCTCCTGCCTTAGCCTCCTGAGTAGCTGGGACAACAGACATGTCCCACCATACCTGGCTATTTTTATTTTTTTATAGAGATGAGGTCTTGCTATGTTGCCCAGGCTGGTCTCCAGCTCATCAGCTCAAGCAGTCCTCCCCCCTCAGCCTCCCAAAGTGCTAGCATTACAGGTGTGAGCTACCAGCCCCAGCCTTTTTGAACTTTTTTGATCATGGACCCCTCACAGTAAGTTTTGTGAGAATGGACCAAGCATATTTATTTATTTACAGCTAATACTGCCAAACTGATCTATTGCATACATAATCAAATATACATGGAAATAGAAAAGTTAACAAGAATAAGAAAACAGATAAAAATGTGAGTGCTGATGTTTTGCTTTATGATCTCCAGCAGATCTCTGTGCATCTGCTGTGGGGCAGCTACCCCAGTTTTGGAGACTACTGGGGGCTAGGAAATGGTGATTGGGTGTGATTGCTTGCCAGTGGCCCCAGCATCAGGAGGCTAGATCAGAGCCACCAGAGCTCGGAGGCCAGCCCTGTCTGAGCTTTCCCACTTTGGTGCTATGAGGCACTGAGGTATCAGGAGCCACAAGCAGACACCTTATGTACCTACCACCAAACAGATGTGCACATGCCGCTGTTTTCTTAGTCTCCTCTCCAATCTGGCTACTTTGCCTCGATGCTAGCATACTCCTCAGGGTGTGTCATGATCAATAATGGGAGCTGCCCATTAGAACTACTTTGCCTCGGCAGAAATTGGAACTGTGGCCGGCTCCAGGAAGCTTGTAAAATAGGAGAGACTTGCCTGCAATGCCCTCTCTCTCCCTTGAGAGGTAGCCAGGCTTCTCCATTCCCCTCTGTCTTTCCATAGTTTGCTATTGCCATGGACTAGCTAAATGTCATGGGTTGGGATGCCTCAGAAGCAGAGCCTGAGATAAACATTTGAGAGGAAGAAGTTTATCTGGAAGGCAGGGAGAAAGGAAGTAGGGCAGTGGGGAAGTGAGAAAGGAAGGGAAGGCAATCAAGAGAGATTAAGTCCAGCCTGAAGAGGTGGAGAGGGCAGCCATTTTTCAATCTTAACATCTGTACACCTTTATGTTATTGCAGCATTCTCATGAGGAAAGAGGTTCATTTTGATTTCTAGTTCCCCTCTCCCATTTCACACCCTAGTTAAGTACTGTAGCAAATGCATAGCTATGGAAGCCCCCTTCCCACCTCTTTCCTCTGGCTGATGCCTGGTCAGTCATCAGGTCTCGGCCCATGCATCACTTCTAGGAAGCCTTCCTCATCCCCGTTTCTGAGACAGGGCTTTTGCTTTGTGCCCCTGGAATGGCTCCTACCTATTTTATTAGCTATTTTATCATACCATATTGCTTTCATTTATTCATGTAATAGATATTTATTATGTGCCTGACACTGTTGTAGGTACTTGGTGTGTATATTCCAATATCCAATCGTGTATTTTTTTTTTCTCTGCCATTTGTGTCTCTGTCCCTCAGCAGTGCCTGCCGCATAGGAGGTGCTCAATAAGCATTTGATGAATTGAATGGAAGGACACCAGGCATCTTAGTGTGAGGGTGATTTGGCATTGCCATGGCCTTTTCCAGGAGCCACCTCATCTCTCACCTTTCCTATTGGCTGTTTCCAAATGACGACATGCCTATTGAGAGATAAATTGACCTACCTTGACTGTTAGGGGTATACATCTGTTAATGAGTAGGTTTAAAACTTAACATCGGGCCGGGCGCGGTGGCTCACGCCTGTAATCCCAGCACTTTGGGAGGCCGAGGCGGGTGGATCACAAGGTCAAGAGATCGAGACCATCCTGGTCAACATGGTGAAACCCCGTCTCTACTAAAAATACAAAAAATCAGCTGGGCATGGTGGCGCGTGCCTGTAATCCCAGCTACTCAGGAGGCTGAGGCAGGAGAATTGCCTGGACCCAGGAGGCGGAGGCTGCAGTGAGCCGAGATCGCACCATTGCGCTCCAGCCTGGGTAACGAGAGCGAAACTCCGTCTCAAAAAAAAAAAAAAAAAAAAAAACTTAACATCATTCTGCTCGTTATTGTTTCTTTTTTCAGGTTGGGAGAACACAGCTCCACTCAGCTATAGGAAAGCCAGAGAGCATTTGAGAAGAGGCTGAAGCTGGAATTTTGCAAACACATAAGGCAGTAGAGAGTAATGATTATAATAAGCAGGGGTTCTAGAGCCAAAGTGCCCGGGATCAACTCCCAGTTCTGCCCCTCATTTGCTGTTTGACTCTAGGCTACAGTTCCTAATGGGTGAAGAGGGATCATAATAGTATATACCTCAGAGGATGGGGTGTGGATGAAATAAGGTTAACGTATGTCAAATTTAAAAGTGCCTAGAACATGGTCAGTGCTCGATAGATGTCATCATTATGGTGATTTATTCACTTACATCAATGTTGGTTCATTTAACAATCGGAGGCTGACTATAAGACCCCAGTGGTACTCAAAGTAACATTTCAGTGTTCTTTGTACAATAGAAAAATACAGTGAAGTTGTTCATTTAAAGCAAATTCTAAGTTTTCAACAAATCACATAAAGGGCACAGCCAATCCAATTCATGGTCCAGGGGCTGGCCATTAAAATAACCAACTAAATCATGAGCTTTTTCTCTGCTTTCCTTTCTTTCTGTGGTTAAACAAATATTTGGTGAGTACCTCTTTTGCATTCAGTAACGAGTAGGTTTAAAACTGAGGATGTGACCAGGTGCAGTGACTCACACCTGTAATCCCAGCACTTTGGGAGGCCAAGGCGGATCACCCGAGGCCAGGAGTTTGAGACCAGCCTGGCCAACATGGTGAAATCCCATCTCTACTAAAAATACAAAAATTAGCCAAGTGTGCTGGTGTACGCCTGTAATCCCAGCTACTTGGGAGGCTGAGACAGGAGAATCGCTTGAGCGTGGGAGGTGGAGGTTGCAGTGAGCCCAGATCGCGTTACTGCACTCCAGCCTGGGCAACAGATGGAGACTGTGTCTCAAAAGAAAAAAAAAAGAAAAAGAAAAAGCACCACACAACTGGGGATGCCAAGAGGAATGAAATAGATCCTTTCCCTTTAGGATTTCACATGTATAAAGGGCAAATTATATAACACTTTGAGCAGCTCTATAATTGGACGCACACATGGCTTTGAGAGCCAGAAGACAGAGTGACTACTTCCCCATTGGTGATTCAGGAAAGGCCTCACACAGAGGAGGTGACATTGGAATAACTGTATCTAGACATAGCCATCATTTAATGGCTGAGGATTGAATAGGCATTTGGCTGGGAGAGCCAGCTGTATAGCTACATTGTCCACTGTTTTTTCGGAGCCTCAGTAATTATGCTATCATTTACAATTTGTGTGGCAGCCTTATCAGGTCCTACTCTTGGCGTCCCCACCATGGAAACCTGAATGGTTATATTGCCTCATAATGAGGCCCTCTGGTGATGTTTAATATACTAATAGGAGGGCAGAAGCCCAGAGCCACCTCACCAGTTATTTTTCAAGTGACTCCATCCAATTAAATGGCAAACTAGGTAACCACTTTACTAGATCTCCTGTGGCTCTCAATTGCAGAAAGGAATCTTGCTAAAGAGCAGCTTGGGTGGGGTTATGAAATGGTTATGGCTGGAGTCCTGTAAATTTTAGCTGGCGAAACCTAAGACCAGTAAGCTTAAAAACATGGATGCTGTGTCACCAGCTGGGAAGAGTTTGCCAGGGAAAGTGCTGGTGGCGCAGCCGTGGTCAGCGTGAGCCTCTGGGAACAAGAGCACCGCTAGATTGCCTCGAACATAGCAGAACTGTGGCTGCTGGTGTCCATTACTGCCAGGGGCACTTTGAATTTTCAAGTATGTCTTCCTCCTCTCCCAAACCCAGCAGCATTATAGGCCAACTTTCCTTCCCCTCTCTGCAGCAAAAAGGAGGTGATTCTCCCTTCACAGATAGGTCCTCCAACAAGGAGCTATTGAACAGCTGGTAGAGTGCCAATGTCTTAGGACCCAGTGGCTGCTCCCTTAAACCCACACCTTTCTAGAACCAAGCAAGAATGTTTAGTTTTTCCAGTTCCTTCTCTTAATTGTACCAGGCTACTGTAACGTTTTCTAAAAATTATCCTCAGTTTACCTAAAGAATGCTTTTCTGGGCCGGGGATGGTGGCTCACGCCTGTAATCCTAGCACTTCGGGAGGCCGAGGTGGGTGGATCACGAGGTCAAGAGATTGAGACCATCCTGGCCAACATGGTGAAACCCCATCTCTGCTAAAATACAAAAATTAGCTGGACGTGGTGGCGCATGCCTGTAGTCCCAGCTACTCAGGAGGCTGAGGCAGGAGAATTGCTTGAAACTGGGAGCCGAGATTGTGCCACTGCACTCCAGCCTGGTGCCTGGTGACAGAGCAAGACTCTGTCTCAAAAAAAGAAAAAAATAAATAAACAGTGCTTTTCTGCTCTTATTTACTGAAATTCTCTTTTCTATTTTGTACGGATGGCAGATTATTTATGCAAACAGTAGCCTGGTCTTGCCCATACAGAGCCTGGTCCCTTTGGAAGTAGTCACGTGGCTGCTGACTTTGCAGCCCACTACTTGAGCACATCTTCAGGCCAGTAACAGAGCAGGGCTGGGGCAGAGAGCTGCACTCACAGCCAGCACACTGAATCCTAGATTCCTGGCTCTGGGCTCGCCTTCCAGGCTGAAAGGCAGAGCAACCTGGCCCTGTTCTAGTTATTTCTTTTTGTATGAGTGTGTATATATGTTTGTTTGTTTAAGCAAGAGCTCTCTCTGCAGAGTGGGGGCTGTGTGTGTGTTGGGGGGTGCTTCAGAGAGAGCTGAAATTGTACCTCTTTTCTTTTAGACCTCTGCATTCCACCATAGAGAATTTTTCTTTCTCGTCTTCATTTCTTTTGAAACACCTGGGGTGAGAAAAAAAACCTCTGCATTGGCCAAACAGAAGAAACAGGTAATATGTTTGTTTATTCTTAGCGATTTGGGGCAAGCAGAAGCCTACATCATAAACATATATTGTGTGGCAATGGAACAGGGAATGTGTATTCGTTGGAGTATATCTTACTGCTTTGCAATTTCTCAGAATGATTGTTCTCAGAGATGCTGGTTGTAAATCAGTTGCCATCAGTTGAAGAAGATGTACAGATGACTTGGCAATCTGAAGGTTTGTGGCCTATGTCAAATGAACTTGATATTTGGAAAAACTCCATGGTCACTTGGGTTGAGAGCTAGAAAATGAGGGAAGGGATCCTTCCAGAAACCTTCTAGGTCCCCTCAGGGAGTGTTCTCCAAACTCTACTGCATTCCTTCATATTTAGAAATCTTCCTTTAGCTCCCTTGGCTCCTTGGCATCTTAGAGGTTTCCAGCTATCTGTGAGACTGGAAACAGAATTCCTTACAGTGTCCAAAATTCTCTTTAGTGATTTAGTTATTATGCAAAGTGGTCAGATTAGATCCTGAAACCAAAGCATAGCCTTTTAGTGGGAAGACATTTTTGTTCTTTAATGATTAAGCAGAGCGAGCCTTCAGTTCTGCCACTAATCAGCTACGCCAGGGAGTATGTTATTTACCTCCTGAGTCTCAGTTTTGTTCATCTGTAACATGGAGATGACAATACTACCTTGAAAGTTTGCTGTGAGAGTGAACTGAAATAATAGAAATATAAAGCACCTGCTGTGCTGGGTAAATAGTAGTCCCTTAATCAATAGTAGTGATTTTAGCTACCATTATGATTGCTGGTATAGCATTCGTTCAGATCTTAGAGCTCTTAAGGGAGAAGAGCCCATTGCTTTGTGACTCTCAGTTATCCCAGAACCTGTAGGTACCCAAGGGGTTTAGTCTTTGGGAGGCCCCAGACAAAGCATTCTAAAGAAAGAGACTTGAACAAATACAGTGGGTCCCCACCCATGCATGCCCTCTCCTAACTTATCAGCTAAAAAGAGTTGGTCTTCGTTCAAGCCAGTTTTTTCCCACCACTAAGTCCTCAGTATAAGTCAGTAAGATATGCATTATTATCCCTGTTTTCTTATGAGGAAACTGAGGTACAGAGGAATTAATGACTAGCTGAGAATTCAAACTCCTGTTGTCTGACTTCTAAACCCAAGGCTCCACTGGGCCAGCATTAGGCAGTTAGGAACAATAGTTCTTGAGATGCCTTACTTCAAAAGGGCTCCTTGCTGGGCTGTTTGGGAAATAGTGATCAGCTCTTTCTGAGAGATTCACAGTGTATGTTCATATATTAAAGGCTCTGAGAAGTCCTGCAGTAAAGAAACCTTTTCAACCCTACATACCCTGAACTTATTATGTGATGGTGGGACCTTTATTTTGGCCTTAGTCCTAGAATCATAAACTACATAGAACTACTCTTCCACAAATACACTCTGGAAAACCTGGCACCAGGCCAAGCTGTTTCCTGATTACAATCATGCCTGCTGTACCAGCAGACACTTTCA
>NW_016107443.1:1336326-1337956 GCF_001604975.1 Cebus imitator
ATTGCTCCAGTGTTCTACTGGAAAGGTAGTAGTAGAAGGGACCTCTCTGGTGCAGGCCGCCAGGGACTCCTCTGCCTCACCCTATGCCTCTTCACTATATTTAGGCCACAGATATCAGGCTGTAAAACCTCTGTGGCAATGAATACCATGCAGAATGCAATAGGGAGAGCCTGAGGAGGCATCTGTTCTCTACGCTAGCACAGTCCAGCAGGGAAGAATTACACCTGCCTACTTCACTCCCACTGTGGTGGTCGGGGGCGAGGGTAGAGAGTATTGGTGCCAATTGAATGGCTATGGTTTCCAGGTTTTAGTTCATCAGGGCTAGACCTAAGGTCAATTTCTTGCTAAAGCCAACATCTCTAGGAAAAGCTAAATTCTAGCATGGGAAATTGGGAAGCTGACATCTAGAATGTCAGAGAGGGGTCGTGTCAGGGTGGCTGAGCCAAGGTGTGGGAATGGGGTAGAGAGGAGCTTAGACATCAAATCACCTTAAGAATGAACAAGAACAACTCTGGGGGGCTGGGCTAGTGGTTGGAGGGTGCTTGGTGGCAGAGGGAGGTTAGGTTGTCTCCACAGCCTGTCTTTTGTTCTTTCCTTGTATTTTCAGCATTGGAAGTGAAAGATTAGGATGAAAAAAACTGAAAAATTATCAGTTCCACCCACTCACCCCCAACACACACACAGTAAAAACCTTTTAGCGGAAGGCTTTCCTTTTGCAGATTATAAGTGCATGCCAATGATGAGCCATTATTGCATACTTACTCTTTAAAACCATCCTTGGTATATATTGGAGGGGACTGCAGCACTTGCCAAGTTTCAAGCTGTTTTGTTTTGTTTTTTTGTTTTTTGCCAAGATCCATCCTGGGGCTTGTGTTACCAAGTAGGGCCTTCTTGGGCCTTTGTGACCCCTGTGGACGCCCCCCACCTCTTTGAGCCTGAGAATCCTTTTCAGGCCTCAGGGAATCACTTCTTCAGAGACTTCTTTAATGCACTAAGAGCTTTCCTAATACTGACAGAGGGTGGGAAATGGAAGAAGCTTAGATTTTACCAAGTCATGGAAAATCCCCAGTCATTTTTATTAGCTTTACAGTCAGAGATGTCCTCAAAGGCACATGCATTGCTTACAAACTCACTTCCCTCACTCCTAGAAGTCTAGGTGGGGCAGTATGTGGGAGAGGTAAGTGGTACCTTGCTTTATCAGCTCATATTTTGGTGAGAATGTAAAAGAACTGACTTTTTTGGTAACCTATTACCTGAGAGAAAAACAGGTAAAAAATAAAGTGATAATAATTAATAATGTAAAAAATTCTAATAGCCAATTTTTTTCTAATGGATAATCAAAAAATTCTAGAAGAATAATCACATCTTTCCATCATGATTTAAAAGCTTTCTTTAAAAATGGATGTATAAGTACCACCCCTTTCTGATTTAATAAAATGCTTTTGTATAATCAAATAGCACACACCTGTGTACAAGATGATGGATTAATAATGACTTTTAGCAACTAAATTTTTTTTTTTTTTTTTTTTTTTAGGTGGAGTTTCACTCACGTTACCCAGGCTGGAGTGCAATGGCGCGATCTCGGCTCACCGCAACCTCCGCCTCCTGGGTTCAGGCAATTCTCCTGCCT
>NW_016107443.1:1339706-1344134 GCF_001604975.1 Cebus imitator
AAAAACTGAAAAAAATCTTAATGGCCAATCCCCAACCCAGTACCAATTATATCAAATTCTCTGGGGTTGGGACTTGGGCATCAGTATTTTTTAAACCCCAAGAGATTCTGACTTAATGAGGTGCAGGCTGAGTACGGGGAGTTTGAACTGCTCCCCAGGTGATACTAATATGCGACAAAGTATGACAACCACAGTTCTATATGACATGGGACAAGATGCTTAACTTCCTTGCACATTGTGTAAATACTAGGTAATTTTAAATGTCTCTCTCACCTTAAAACTTCTGTGATTTTGTTATTAACAATCTTCCCAAATTGATTTCCTTCCTTTCTTCCTCCTCTGCCCTTCCTTCCTTTTCTCCTCCTCCTCTCTCTCTTCTTTTGGTGGAATAAGCTGAAATGTCAAAGTATCAAAATATATATCATCATTTTATTAAGATATTTAGTAAAATTTTCCAGGATGTCTCACAGATAAATGAGAGTTCTGATAGGTGAGTTTACCACCTAACTGAACGAATGTGCTCAGAGAGTATGAAGGCAACAGATCTGTGGTGATCAGGGAGGATGATTTGGAGTGGAATGCCGCAAAGCTTATCCTGCCCTTGGATCTGACCTTGTTAATTTTCTTTAGACATGATTTAGATAGGGAAGACACGAAAGAAGTGCCTATCAAATTTGGAAATAAGAGCCGAGCACAGTGGCTCATGCCTATAATCCCAGCACTTTGGGAGGCTGAGGTGGGCACGTTGCTTGAGGCCAGGAGTTTGAGACCAACTTGGGCAACATAGTGATACCTCGTGTCAACAAAAAAGTACAAAACTTAGCTGGGTATGGTGGCACATTCCTGTAGTTTCAGCTGCTCAGGAGGCTGAGGTGGGAGGATCACTTGAGCCCAGGAGGTGGAGGCTGCAGTGAGTCATGGTTGCACCACTGCACTCCAGCCTGGGTGACAGAGCAAGACCTTGTCTCAAAAAATAAATAAATAAAAATTTGGAAATAACCCAAAATTTAGGAATTTTAATTAATTCGATACATAATCAGGTTCACCTCTGGTCAGAAAATCTGTTTATTAAGCTTATTGTTATTTTCAAAATATTGCCATGGTTCAAATGTTTTGCTTATTTTACTTTTCCCTTTCCTCAGTTGAGTTGAAATTTTTAAGCTTTTAGTGTAGTACTAATGGAAAGATAGATATGTCAGTTGTTCTCCGACTTTGTTCCTGTCAAGAAATCAAACAGAGCTGGGCAAAGTGGCTCAGACCTGTAATCCCAGCACTTTGGGAGGATGAGGCCAGAGGGTCACTTGAGCCTAGGAGTTTGAGACCAGCCTCAGCAACATAGGGAGAACCTGTCTTGACAAAAAACTAAATTAGCCAGGTGTCATGGCACATGCTTGGGAGGTTAAGGCTGCAGTGAGCCGTGATTGTGCCACTACACTCCATCCTGGGTGATAGAGTGAGACCCTGTCTGGAAGAAAAAAAAGGAATACAAATATATTAGATCAGGTTGGTTTGGAATATCACAAAATAAAGGAAACATCACCCTAAAAAGTGACATGATGGTATACTACAGAAAGGAGTTTTGTTGAATACACCCATCAAGTGATTATGGGAGTCAGGGAGCTCATGGAAGGACTACAGAACACAAATTAGACTCCAGAGGGGCCTCGGCAGTACCTGGAGAGCTTGTTTAAAAGGATATTCTTGGCCAAGTGCAGTGGCTCATGCCTGTAATCCCAGCACTTTGTGAGGCCGAGGCAGGTGGATCACCTGAGGTCAAGAGTTCGAGACCATCCTGGCCAACCCCACAAAACTCAGTCTCTACTAAAAATACAAAAAATTAGCCAAGCATGGTGGCGCACACCTGTAGTCCCAGCTACTCAGGAGGCTGAGGCGGTAGTATCATCTGAGCCTGGGATGTTGAGGCTACAGTGAGCCGTGATCACACCATTGCACTCCAGCTTGGGCGACAGAGCGAGACTCCATCTGAAAAAATAAAAATAAAATAAAATAAAAGGGCATTCTCACAGATTACGATTCCTAAATTTGAGGGGAGGTTTCAAGCCTCCTTTTTTTTAAAACAAGTATCCCCAACTTATTCTGAGAAATACTGTCAAAGAACTCACTTTGAATTTTAGCATAATTGTTTAAATATGTTGTTTTTGTCTCATAGTCAGCTTCCAATTTGTGTTTTTAAAAGCCTAGATAGGTTGAATTACTTTGAGCTGAAAACCAAAACAGTTAATTATGCTCCTCCACATCCCATTCCCCGTATTTAAATTAGAAAATCGTGCACTCTCATATTTCCATTTTTCTTTTCATTTTGAATGCTCTATTTTATACAGAGCTGGATGTGACCTAGACATGGAGAAACTCATTTATGTCTAGCAGAGAAGCAGCCTATAGCTGCTCTGTAGCTGCTACTGTGTTTTGGAAAATAAACCAGGATTAGATTATGTCTGATCACTTTCGACATCACATGATGAACAGCGATTCAGAAGAAGCATAAAATGAATCCTGCTGAGCAGCCCCTCAGCTACCATGTGGTTAACTGGCAGTTTCCTTCCCTCCCTCCTGTCTTCCTCATTAGAATCTGTGACTGAAGAGGATCGGCTAAGAGTGGTTCCTTGCAGCTTAAAGGGAGGGACTTTTCACACTCTGTCTTAAAATCAGAAGTTGAATTTGTGAACACGTATGATTTAGATAGAAGTCATGGGATGCAACACTTCTTCAACGAGAATCAAGAATTCTCAGACATGTGAGTACTGGGAATGTGCCTGTGTTTATGAATGAAAAGGGGCAAATGAGCTGGTCTCACCCTCTCACCCTTTCTCATTTACTCCCACGATGCTCAAGCTGCCCTGTGTGATTTACACAAGGCATCGTTAGAGGAGCATAGGAAACTACATTTAGGAAGATGTAGCTTTGAATTTATGAAGTACCATAAAGTATTGTCTTAGAGATAGTTTATGATTGATTTAATTTCAGTCGAAAATGTACCAATATAAAATCTCAATTTAAAACTCAGTGGCAGGGAACAAGAAAGACACTGTAATTTATATATGTTTCTTTAATACTTTTATAAATAGTTATATGCATACTTTCGTGACATTTAGTAGCATCATTGAATTTTTATTAGATTTTATGACCCAATGATCACATTATTTCTGTATCTATTCAACACAGAACTTCATGAGATTTGCCTCGTGTTTTAAAAATATTCTAGGAGAATTGGGAGAATGCTAGATCATCTGTTTCCAAAAAAAGGCGTATTGTTTCTAAATAGATGTCATGCCTTTCTTTACCCCCATATAATGAGAAGCTTAAATATTCACTTTGTTTATTTTGTACTGAGGTTCTTATGGCTATTGGCATCCAGTTAAAACAAACTTGAGTGTTTAAGGGATAGAGCTTCCAACAAGCAAATTAAAATAAAAACAAATAAATAAGCCGAGACAATTACTATGAGTAATTTCCTCTTAAACTCCACTTCTTTGATGTCTCAGTTGTAGATAATTTCCCCAATTTCTATTCCAAACCTTGCTTTTGGAAGTTTATTCAGGCTTAAGGTGGAGAGTTTAGGATGTAGAATGTGTTATACTAAATAGCGTGGGATGTTTTCCTTCGGGTATCAAATGTTGTTCTCCTACCCAGCTGACTTGCGCTGATGATGTAGGAAACTCATCTCTGAAAGTAGGAAGGGACATAGGAGGTGTACTAACTCTTTCGAATCTTTAAGCATGACATGAAATAAATCTTTCAAAAACTCTGTCTGAACTCTACCACTATAGGAGCCATTTATTAACAGAGTAAAGAGAAATTATCTTTTTATATTTAGGATTACTAGATATAAAAAAGTTCTTTAAATTTAGCCAAATTTTTTAGGTTTAAAAAAAGGCCAAGTCCAACTTGTAAAAACAAATTCTCTCTCTTTTTGAAATACTTTTCAACTTATAAGCCATTGCATGTAAATGGAAATATAAGCTTCAATTTCTGGATTACTTTTTCTTTCAAATACCTGTGATTTATTGAGGGGAAATTCACCTATCATAAAATTAGCCATTGTAAAGTGAACAACTCAGTAGCAGTTGGTATGTTCACAGTGTTGTGCAATCACAACCCCTATCTACTTCTGAAACATTTCCAATACTCCAAAGTAAAATCCCTTATCCATTAAGCACTTTCTCTCTCCTCTCAGCCCCTGGCAACCACAAATCTACATTCAGCCTCTATGGATTTATCTATTCTGGACATTTCATGTAAATGGAGTTGTACATTACATGACCTTTTGTGTCTGTCTTTGTCCATGTTGTAGCATGTATCAATACTTTATTCCTTTTTGTTGCAGAATAATATTTCATGGTATGAATATGCCACATTGTGTTTATTCATTAATTGATAGACATTTGGATTGTTTCAGCTTGGGTGGTT
>NW_016107443.1:1344224-1349038 GCF_001604975.1 Cebus imitator
GGGGTGATCTCGGCTCACTGCAACCTCTGCCTCCCAGGTTCAAGTGATTCTCCTGCCTCAGCTCCCAGAGTAGCTGGGATTACAGGTGCCTGCCACCACGCCCAGCTAATTTTTGGCAGAGATGAGGTTTCGCCACGTTGGCCAGGCTAGTCTCAAACTCCTGACCTCAGGTGATCTGCCTGCCTCAGCCTCCCAAAGTGCTGGGATTATAGGCGTGAGCCACCGTGCCCAGCCTGTTTCAGCTTTTTGACTATTATGAACAATGCTGTTGTGAACATATGTTTTCAGTTCTCTTGGGTATATACCTAGAAGTGGAATTGCTGGGTCATATGGTAGCTCTATGTCTAACATTTTTAGACATTTCCAAGCTATTTTCCCAAGTGACTGTGCCATTCTACATTCCTACCAGCAATGTATAAGGGTTTCAGTTTCTCCACATTTTCAGCAATAGTTGTGACTGTCTATTCTTTTGATGATAGTCATCCTAGTGAGTATGAAGTGGTATCTCACTGTGGTTTTCATTTGAATTTCCCTAATGACTAATGACATTGAGCATCTTTTCATGTTCAGATACCAGTTTCTTATCAAATATGTGACTTGTAAATACTTTTTCCTATTCATTGGATCCTCTTCGTACTTTCTTGATGGTGTTCTTTGAAGCACGAAAGTTTTTAATTTTGATGAAGTTCACGTTATTTTTTCTTTGGTCACTTGTACTTTTGGTGTCATATCTAAGAATCCATCCCCAAATCCAAAAATATTTATGCTCATGTCTTAAAGAGTTTTGTAATAATTCAACAAGAAAAAAAATAACCCCATTAAAAAGTGGGCAAAGGTCATGAACAGACATTTTTCAAAAGAAGGCATACAAATGGCCAACAAACATACGAAAAAAATGCTCAACATCACTAATCATCAGATAAATGCAAATTGAAACCACAATGAGATGCCATCTTATATACCAGTCAGAATAGCTATTACTAAAAAGTCAAAAAACAAGAGATGTAGGCGAGAATATAGGGAAAAGGGAATGCCTACCACTGCTGGCAGGAGTGTAAATTAGTACAACCTCTATGGAAAACATTACAGAGATTTCTCCAAGAACTAAAAATAGAACTGCCAAACTACCATTTCATCCAGCAATCCCACCATGGACTCTACCCAAAGGAAGTCATTATATCAAATAGATGCCTGTACTCGTATGTTTACTGCAGCACTATTCACAGTAGCAAAGATATGGAATCACCATGTCTTTCAATGGGTGACTGGTTAAAGAAAACGTGGGGTGTGTGTGTGTGTGTGTGCATGTGTGTATGCCATGGAATACTACTCAGCCATAAAAAGGAATGAAATCATGTCTTTTGCAGCAACATGGATGGAACGAGAAGCCATTATCCTAAGTGAAATTACTCAGAAACAGAAAGTCAAGTACCCCACGTTCTTACTTATAAGTGGGAGCTAAATCATGTGTACACATGGGTACAGAGAATAGAATAGTAGACACTGGAGACTCAGAAAGCTGGGAGGCCGGGAGTGGGGTGAGGGATGAGAAATTACTTAATGAGTACAGTGTACACTACTTGGGTAATGGTTACACTAAAAACCCAGGCTTCATTATACATGTAACAAAATTGCACTTGTACCCCCTAAATATATATATTTTTAAAGGCAAAAAAACAAGTTTTGTAGTTTTAGCTCTTACATTTAGGCTTTTGAACCATTCTGAGTTGTTGATTGTCACATATGGTATGAGGTAGGAGTACAAATTCATTTTTTGCATGTGGTTATCCGGATGTCCTAGCACCATTTGTTGAAAAGACTGTCCTTTCCCCATTGAATGATCTTAGTACCATTGTCAAAAAATCAATTGACCGTAAATGTTGTTTATTTCTGGGCTCTCACTTCTATTCCATTGATCTATACGTTTTTCTTATGCCAGTACCAGTGTCTGCATTACTATAGCTTATTTTTAAATAAAGTTTTGAAATTGGGAAGTATGAATCCTTCAACTCTGTTTCTCTTTTTCAAGATTATTTTGGCTATTCTGGGTCTCTTACATTTCCATATGAATTTTAGAATCAATGTGTTAATGTCTCAAGCCAGCTGGAATGTTGACAGGGGTTGTGTTGAATCTGTAGATCAATTTGGGGAGTATTGCTATCTTAATTAAATAATCTGATCCATGAATATGGGGTGTCTTTCCATCTATTTAGGTCTTTAATTTCTTTCACCAGTGTCTTGTAGTGTTCAGAGGATAAGTTTTATACTTCTTTCATTAAATTTAACCTAGGTTTTTAAATTCTTTTTGATGATATTATACATTGATTTCTGTTAATTTCATTTTTGGATTGTTTATTGCAAGTGTTTAAAAATTGATTTTTGTATATTGGTCTTGTATCCCGAAACCTTGCTGAACTCATTTATTAGCTCTAATCGATTTTTACTGGATATTTTAGAAATTTTTATTTACAAACCAGGTCATCTGCAAATATAGTTTTACTTGTTTCTTTCCAATGCCTTTTGTTTTGTTTTCTTGCCTCCACTACAATGTCAAATAGAAATGCAAGAGTAGCCATCCTTGTCTTGTTACTGATCTTAGGGGAGAAGCATTCAATCTTTCACCAGTAAGTCTTATATTGGCTGTATCTTTGTCATAGATGCTCTTTATCAGTTTGAGAAAACACACTCCTATTTCTAGTTGATTGATTTTTTTTTATTATTACAAAGTGGTATTTAATTTTGTCAAATACTTTTTCTGCATGTATTGAGATGATCATGTGGTTTTTGTCCTTTATTTTATGATATGGCATATTATGTTAATTAAATGGCATATTATGTTAATTGATATTAAACCAGCTTGGCCTTCCTAGGATAAATCCCCTCAGTCTTGGTGTATAATGCTTTTTATGTGTTGCTGAATTCAGTTTGCTGGTGTTTTGTAGAGGAATTTTGCATCTATATTTATAAGAGATACTGGTCTATAGTTTTCTTGTGATATCTTTGTCTAATTTTACTGTCAGGGCAATACTGGCCTCATAGAACGAGTTGGAAAGTGTTCCCTTCTCTTCCATTTTTTGGAAGAGTTTATGAATATTTGGTATTAATTCCTTAAATATTTGGTAGAATTCATAAGTAAAGCTATTCGGGCATGAAATTTTCTTTGTGTATAGTTTCTTTGATTACTTATTCTGTGTCTTGTTAGGTGCCAATTTAGATTTTCTATTTCTTCCTGAGTCATTTGTGGTAGTTCTAGGAATTTGTCCATTTCATCTGTTATCTAATTTGTTAACATATACTCGTTCAGAGTTTCCCTTAAAATTCTTTTTTTTTTTTTTTACTGCTGCACTGCTCCTTATGGAGCAGGGCTAACCCATATGGAGTGTGTCCAGAATAGCCATTTAAAATTCTTTTTATTCTTTTATCTCTTGTTGAATATGCCAATCAAGGTTTATTATGAATTCATAATAATAACTGCTGAAAGAAAGCTGATGCAATGGTGTTTACTTACATTTATCCATAGACATTTTATGCATAAAATTTTCTCTCATTCAGAAATTTGGAAAAAATATAGAAAAGCAGTTGGGAATAATGAATACTTCCTCATCGTTCCGCTACCCAGAGATAATGACAACATCCTGATAATTTCCTTCAAGGTTTTTCTTTTTTTGTCTAGTATAGATTTCTGGTCATCCTAAATATTAGTTTTTTGTAGCCTCACTTTTAGCTCTAAAATATTATTATGTAAACATTTCTCAAGTTGTTAGACATGCTTTGTAAACATCATTTTAGTCATTACTAAATATTTTATTTGGTGGATAGAGCATAATATGCTTAATTATTCTTCAAATATTGGACCTTTTAATGCTAATATAAATAATGCTTTGAAGAATTTCTTTGTGTAAAGCCTTTTCCTTATTTTGAATGAGTTCTGTATTCAGGTGATTAGATATGAAATTACTGTGTCAAGGGCTATAAATATTTTGAAAGCAAGCTCTTGATAGAAAATGATAGATATTATTTCCTGATTACTAACCACATTTCAGAGTATTCAACATAATCTATATATATTTTATTTAATCCTTGTTATAAACCTGAATGAAGTGTTGTTATTCCTGTTTGTATAGTGGAAGCAGCTCATGCTCATCGAGGTAGGTACTTGTTAAGTTTATGCAGCTTACAGCTGCCAGAGTTGGGACTTGAACTCGAGTTTTGAGGACAAAGTGTTTTTTGCTGTCACCCATTACACCATTTTATGCTGCCTCCAAATGTTGCTGCTTCAGAAGCTAGCTTTAATTAAATTTACTTATATACAGTACCTTATATTTGCATAGTGCTTTTCATGGCCAGGCCCGGTAACATACCTTTGATCCTCACGGCCTTCTGAAGGGTTTTTCTCAATTTGCAGAAAAGGAAATGAGGCTTTGAAAGGCAAAGTGATTTCCTCCAGGTAACACAGCAAGTCGCAGAGCCAAGGCTCCTGCTTGATTCCTTGTTTCTACTGGTCTGACTTAAGTATTAAGGGTTTTTTGTCCTGCTAGGTCATTCCACCCAACCACAGTACTCTGCCTCCGGAGTATCATGGCAGTTTTGAGAAAGCCTAGCCTACACATAAAATCCAGGCTACTCCCTTTTTGGTGGTCTATCCACCTTCCATGTAGTGAAGTAGCATCAGCCTGGGCATGGTGACTCATGCCTATAATTCCAGCACTTTGGGAGGTGGGTGGATCACTTGAGCCCAGGAGTTTGAAGTTACAGTGAGCTATGATTATGTCACTGCACTCGAGCCAGGACCACCACTGAATGAGACCCTGACT
>NW_016107443.1:1349228-1350507 GCF_001604975.1 Cebus imitator
AGCAAGACTCCGTCTCAAAAAAAAAAAAAAAATGGTAGTGTCAATTTTATATGGTTATTGTTGTCATTTTATTTCTTTTGTGATATGTAACAGGTAAGAGAGTTCTAATAATAGCTATCATTTATTAGAGTGCCTACTACTCTCATTTCTCACCAAAATTCTTAGAGAAAGCTTTGATTAGTCTCCCTCCTTTTATAAATGAGGAAACTGAGACTTAACTACCCCAAGTTCCACACTCATGGGTGGCAGAGCCTGAATCGGAACCAGATCTGGCAGATTCCAAAGTTCATGCCCATTCTGATATGCTACCCTGACTTGAAGAATTGAAATTTATCCACATAACAGAAATTAAACATTTTAATTTTATTCTCCTGAATTTTACTTGACGCTTAAAATTGTATGTTAATAGATTTTCAATTAATAATCTATTGCCTTCTTTTTTTTCTCATGGAGCACTTTGGAAACACTGAGATATTTTATTTCTTCCCTTGAGACCACTTAGAAATGTATTTATTCAATTTCTGTAAGTGCTAAGAGGCCGACAAAGATAATCTGTGCCTTTTTGGCTTTGTGGTTTGATGCTTAAGCTATGACACATAGAAGTTTCACTAATGGAAATTGTTCCTTTCAAAAGTACTCATTCTTTATTTTTATTAAAAAAGTTAAAAATACTAAATAGCAAACTAAATATTTCTTTAATTCTTGGTAAAACATCTACTTAATTTAGTTGTTTAAAAATCTAACTATCAAGCCATTCACAGCTGCTTGAGAGCCCCCTTCCGCCACTCCATCCCCATGTTCCCCACCTCCTTCCTCCCAATTTGAAGTCCTTTACTGTGATGTGTATTTCAGTTTGAGACCTTCATGGAAAAATAACAAATGACATTCTTTCATCTTTGGTGTTCCCTAAAGAATTTTCTCCAAGTTTAGAGGGCCTCTTGTCATTCTTCTTGCTATTGGTTCTCGGCGGGTTCCAGGTTATCATAGCCATCAAACAGTCTTTACTGGCACTGTAGGGTATGTTGAAAATCCTTGTAAGCTGGGACCGCCCTCATTTTCCTCTTGAATGAAGAATGAACTGCAGACAGAGAAGATGCCCTTTCAATTCCACTGTCCCTCCAAGACTATCTGTATGCTCTGTAGGTGTAGGAAGGGGAGGGAAGGGAGGAAATTGATTTTCCTTCTGCCTCTCCTGCTCTCTCCCCTAGCTGTTGCCCAGCAGCATCTTGACATGCTCAGTGACTTTCCTCTTTTTTTCCTTTTTCCTTTTTTTTTTTTT
>NW_016107443.1:1351847-1353105 GCF_001604975.1 Cebus imitator
CCTGTATTGTATATCCGTTGCCTAGATTCACCAGCTGTTAACATTTGGCCATTCTTTCTCTCTCCCCACACTGTCTCCATGCAAAAGTAAGCTGTAGACATTATGGAATTAACCTCTATGTACTTTAGCATGTACCTTCTAAAAGAGGGATATTCTCTTATATAGCTAGGATACTAGATCACACTGAAGAAACTTGACATTGATAGCATAACATTATCTAGCATGTAGTCCATATTCAGAATTTCCCAGTTGTCCAAAATTGCCTTTTGTAACTATTCTTTCCTTCCCTCGAAAATAAGTCTTCTCTGACCCTCTTGTCCGCTCTAGTTCCTCTTGTCTCTTTCCTCCCCTTCAAGCTCACTCCTTAAGGGAGCATTCATACCGCTGTCTCCTACCTCCTCATCTGTCCCAGCCCAGGGAAGATGGTCTGTCAGGTTCTTAAATGATCTCAAAGTCCAATGGAGCATCTTCAGTGCTGATTTTGCTCACTTCCTGGCAGTCCTTGGCACTCCTGCGCACTCCCTTCTTACCACTCATTGCCCTTGGCTTCAGGGGCAACACATTCTCCTGGTTTTTCTTTTGAGTCTCTGCTTGAACTGTTTATGTGGACTCCGCTTTCTCCTGGCTTTTAAGCGTTGGGGCTCCTCTGGGTTCCCCCTTGGCTCTCTGACCTTGTCACTCAAGCACTCTCCTTGGGGGCTTTATTGACTCCATGGTTTTGAGGTCAGTGTGTCAAAACTCCAAATTTTTATTTTCAACCCACATTATATACTCTAATCCCTGATTTATTGGAAATCATTTTAAATAAGTACTTTTCTTTGTAAAAGGATACCACTTTCTTCATCTGAAATCATGGTTCCTATAGATAACAATTCTTAGGTAATATTCACCTTTTGATACAATGATGTGTTGACCTGGAGGTTAGTCTAGGATTGGTACTACAAACACATTTAATGCCTGTGCAAAACTGGCAAAACAAACCCATCCCAACAACCTTTTTATTCTTTACACCAATTAAATACATCATCTTTTTATTTGCCGTGTGATTAATTTACCTTTGCTTTAAAATTTTCAAGTATTTTGAGACTCTGATAGGTGCGTTTTAGATATCAGTTTTAGAATCATGAACCTTTAGAAGGCAGAAAAGCCAGGTATAGTAGCCATGTTGGTAATCCCAGCACTTTGGGAGGCTGAGGTGGGAGGATCACTTGAGGCTAGGAGTTTGAAACCAGTCTGGACAACATAGCAAGACCTCATC
>NW_016107443.1:1354155-1379376 GCF_001604975.1 Cebus imitator
CTTTTTTGACATAGGGTCTCACTCTGTTGCCCAGGCTGGAGTGCAGTGATGCCATCAAGGCTCACTGCAGCCTCAACTTCCTGGGCTCAAGTGATCCTCCCACCTCAACCTCCCAAGTAGCTGGGACTACAGGCGTGTGCCACCATGCCCAGTTAATTTTTAAAGTTTTTGTGGAGATGGGATTTCGCCATGTTGCCCAGGCTGGTCTTGAACTCCTAGGCTCAAGAGATCTGCCTGCCTCGGCCTCCCAAAGTGCTAGGATTATAGACATGAGCCACTATACCTAGTCTAAGGATCACAACTCTTATGGAACCTTTCATAAGATGACTTTATGTAATCTTTGTGTTGTTCTATTGCCCTGTTGAATAAAATAGGGCTTTAAATGGGCCATTTAAAAATCCTAATCCTAATAAATGTAGAAGGAATGACTTCAAAAATCACTGTTTTGCAGCCACCATAGAAATAGTTGATTTAAGCCAAAATCATCAATGGATATTTTGGAGAACAGAATATATACACAGTCTCAAAGTGTGTTCCTGCAAACTGTTTATTAATTGTAAAGAGGAAAACACTTTACAGTAGAGAAGTTCACATGGACACCATCTTACCCAAGCGATCCAAGTTCCCATCAGCAATAATGAGACAGATGAGCACCACGTGCCTCCTGATGTCCTAATGCACTGAGAAAGACATACCACTTACCCTGCCAAAATAACAACCTGAATCTCATCACAAGGAAAGGGCAGACAGATTGAGGGATGCTTTACAATCAGCTGGCCTGTACTGTTTGAAAACTTCGGTGTCATTAAAGAGAAAGGCAGAGGAATTATTCTAGAATAAAGGAGACTGAAGAAATGAGTATGGTATATGTAGAGAGAGAGACTAATTATTAACAATTATACTATCGTTACTTTTTCATACATTTGAAAATATTATGGCCGGACGCAGTGGCTCACGCCTGTATTCCCAACACTTTGGGAGGCTGAGGCAGGCAGATCACCTGAGGTCAGGAGTTTGAGACCAGGCTGGACAACATGGTAAAACCCCTTCTCTACTAAAAATATATAAATTAGCTGGGCATGGTGGCGTGTGCCTGTAATCCCAGCTACTCGGGAGGCTGAGGCAGGAGAATTGCTTAAACCAGGGAGGTGGAGGTTGCAGTGAACTGAGATTGTGCCACTGCACTCCAACCTGGGTGCCAGAGTGAGACTCCATCTCAAAAAATAATAAGAAAAAATATTTCAAAATAAAAGGAAAAAATCCTA
The DNA here is from genome assembly GCF_001604975.1 of Cebus imitator. Taxonomy (NCBI): domain Eukaryota; kingdom Metazoa; phylum Chordata; class Mammalia; order Primates; family Cebidae; genus Cebus; species Cebus imitator. Next base: position 1,355,421 of record NW_016107443.1, read on the forward strand.
ATCCTGTACATTCTAAGTTTACCAGGTTTGTAGTGGTGGCAACCTAGGCTTATGTCCTTTGGTAGTACCATTTTTTAGCTCTTTCTTGTTTTTGCTGTCTACCAACTTCATTCATTGAAGACTCTCTACCCACTCTCAGCCTCATACTGGATATCTTCACTGTACACTTGAATAAGCCCCACACGCTATGGTGTCTGAGTTCCTTGATCTCAGCAACTCCCTCATCTCCTCAACTTTAGCTGCTCACTCCCATTTCCTGGCCCCTATGGTCACCTGAAAAAGCCCCGCCTCTGGAATCTTCATAATTATCATCCTGTTCTCTGATTGCTTGGTCTTCTTTGAAACCTCTGAGCCTTAGATACTTCCCATGTGTCTCTGTCTCCCAGCCCCTAATTTTATATAGATTTTGGGCATACAAGTCCATTTTTGTTCTATGGATATACTGTGTAGTGGTGAAGTCTGAGCCAGCCCTCTCTTGTCTTTACTTTCTTCCCATCCATCTTTCCCCATCTTTTGTTGGCTGTCACTTTAACCAGTTAACAGATCGTATACCTTAGTCATATTTTAGGCAATTAAAAAAAATTAATATGTGAAATGTCAGTGTTCCCAAACCAATTGCTAACAAACTTTAGCTACAATTCCTTGATGGGAAAGCCAAAGATATTAGTAACTTGTATTTTTCTACAGGGATGATTTTGATTGACTGATTGATTGATTGATTTTCAAGTAGCCTTTAGTATTTGTCTTCTTTGACCAGAAGTTTCTGCTTTGAGTGTTCAGTTTTACATATCATATTGTGTCCTTGGATGGTTATTTTCGGCTTTTCTATGTACAGTGATAGGTGGGCTGCAGCTATGGCACTAAAAACAGATAGATGGATGAATTAGAATATTTGGTAACTGGAAAGAATCGTAGAGATCACACAATCATTGTTTGCATGAGAAACTGGGGACTGCAAAAGTTGAGTGATTTGGCTGAGGTTACGTAGCTGGCAACTGGGTAAGTCAGGGCCCAAATGGAAGTATCCCAGTGACAAACTCAGAACTTATTTTTATTAACCCATGTGGATTAATGGGGTTGGTGGGTCGGAGAGTGAATACATACAATGTAGACATGACCTGGAGTTCTCGCTCTTGTTTCACTAGAAGGCCAGAGGTTTCTGAGAATGATACAATTATGATCTCTTTGTCACTTAGTGAAAGTGATAGTTTTGTTTGAAATGTCTGGCATTGTTTGGAGACTGGACTTCATACTTTACTTGCTTGTTTCAGAAAATTGTCTCCCAGGGACAAGGCCTTTGTGTTGTGGCCTTGCTCTGCAGGGATGTCAGAGTTTGTGGCTGAGTGAGCCTTATAAGGTCTTTGCCTTGCTTGCTGCCCAAGAAGCAGGCTTTGTGACCATCTCACGTTCACTGGGCATGTGCCTTGAGCTGTTTTTCCAGTGAAATTAGAAGTCTCACTGGGACAGCCATACATTCTGCAGATGGCAAATATAGAATATCTGTAAACAAAAATAATAATGAAGACTGTGGTCCAAGGCCAGAGTTCAGCCATGCCCTCTCATCATGCTTTGAGTAGCTGAGGTTATAGATGCTTCTCCTCTTTGCTTAAAACCTTTTGCCATTAGACGATTCATTCTCTTTCCAGTTCATTCGAATTCATTTTAATCAGCTGTGTTACACTTGTGCCTGGCTCTCTTCTTGCCTGGATGCCAGGCCCCTTAAAGGTACATTAAATATTCGCTAATCCTGCTGCTTCCTCAGGAGGCCTCTGCCAGAAGAATTTCAAAAGCAGAGTCTTTAAATACCTTATCATTCTGAATATGAAATGTCTTGTTTGAAGAACTATCTGTCAAATAAACTCCTATTTAAAAACCAAAACCAAACCAAACATAAAGACTCTACCAGTCAGCACAAAGAGAAATGTAAAACACAAAGTCTTAACTAAACAGTAATTTCATTCATTCAACAAATATTTATTAACCACCTGCTATGTTCCAGGGACTATTCCAGACTCAGGAAATACAACAGCTAAAATCCAGTTTTTATGGAGATTACATTCTAGTGGGAGGACACAGACAATGACAAAGAAGTAAATAGATACTATGTCACATGGTGATAAGGGCTATGGAGAAAAAATAAGGAGGTAGGCGATGGGGACAGGGGAGACCATGTAAGAAGAGGTGGTCAGGAAAGGCCTTCCGCAAAGGTGATGTCTGAGCAAAAGCTGGCTCTAACCTCATGCATCCCAGTTGGCCAGGGTCTTCTTGCTCTAGGCTCTTGGGTTCTGAGATGGTAGCCTGTTTGTCCACAGTAATTTGTAAAATTTCTTTCTTTTTTTTTTTTTTTTTTAAGATGGAGTCTCACTCTGTCACCCAGGCTGGAGTGCAGTGACGTGATCTTGGCTCATTGCAACCTCTGCCTCCCAGGTTCAAGCGATTCACCTGCCTCAGTCTCCCAAGTAGCTGGGATTATAGGTGCCCACCACCACACCTGGCTCATCTTTGTATTTTTAGTAGAGATGAGGTTTTGCCGTGTTGGCCAGGCTGGTCTTGAACTCCTGAGCTTAGGCAACCTGCCCGCCGCGGCCTACCAAAGTGCTAGGATTAAAGGTGTGAGCCACTGTGCCTGGCCCCATCTCATTTTCTATGGCTGATTCCAAATGCCATGTATAGCAAAACGAGGATGAGCCCAGGGTCTGGAATTACAGATATCTGGATTTGACTCTCCATTCTCCCTCTGACAAGTGACATGACCCCAGACATGTTTCTGAGCCTCAGTTTCCTTATCTGTAAAATTAAGGATAGTGACACTTGAGCGGATTATTGGGGGAGGACAAAATCAAATCAAGTTGAATTAGATGATCCACATAAAGCACCAGGCACAATGCCTGGCACAAAGCAATCACTCTGAATTCATTATCTGTCTTGCCCACTTACCCCCTACATGACTATTGAATTTCTTGCAAAATACCATGATAGTGATTGCCACCAGAGAAAAGAATCTATTAAAACAAAACAAAAAACCAACTTGGCAATAGAGAAACCACCTGCTGGACACAGAAAATTGGCCAGGTAACTTATTGAATCTATGCTCCTGCTTCCTTCTAGAAGCAAAAATAGAAGACCCTTGGTACACAAACTCCTCACTAGCTTTTTTTTATTTATTTATTCTGCATGGAATCAATTTATTTATTCTGCATAGAATCAAAAAACAGGGAAGAGAAGCCCTGTTATCTAATGAAGCAGTAGGACCAGAAGTAGATCTAAACTGTCCAGTAAGTTCATAACTGGATGAGGCAGATCTTCAACAATCTGGGCAGGGTGGGGGGTTTTAGGCGCCAGCGACCCCCCTCAGGTAGTGTCTGTCATGCCTGGGGTCTACCCTTTGCTATTTTGGAGGTTTCTTCTCAGGGGAGGGTCCTCAGCTGGCTAGTGCTGTCCTGTGGTGGAGGAGCCTTAGGAATTAGGTGAGGTTTTGGAGGTCTGATGTTGGTATGCACAGCCTTGCTGGGCTCCTTCCCTCTCCTGGAGAGGTTTCTGTGGGAAATATATTCCCAAGGGACAACAGCAGGATGTGGATCAAAGCCTGCTTTATCAACTGCTGCACAAGTAGCCCAGATCCCAACATAGAGCTCTAGTGAGGGCATGAGTTGGAGCCTACAGGAAGTCAGAGGCTCGAGGTTTTAGCAGGACCTATTTTTCCCACCCCTCCAAGATGAACTCATCAGGCAGGGTCTAGTCAGGAGGCAGAAACCATAAGAGTGATTTGAACAGAGAGAATTGAATGTAAAGAATTATAGCAACTGCAGAGAAGTTACCACCCTAGAGCTGAGAGAACAAAGGGAATAGAGTGGAATTATTCCAGTTTAGAAACTTGCAGGAGGGTCCCACAGAACTGAAGCTCAGACCTTTGAGAAGTGGTACACTCAGCCAGTGCTGATGTCTCCAGGGCTGCCATGAGACTGGCTTTGCAAGTGCTGGATGAACTGCAAACTGGATCCAATGAGTGCTCCCTGGGTGAAGAGCAGTTGCTAGGTTACACTATCAGGAACAGGAAGCAGACAGGAAGGAGTGTGTCCCTTGTCCCTCCTCCAGCCTTGCAGTCTGCCTTTCCCACCCCTATTGGCAGAGCCTCACAGGGGGCAACTGACGAAGCTGAAATGGGGTCTGCAAAGTCCCAGCCTCAGCACCACTGTGCTGACTGGGGAAGGGTGGGGTTACAGTTGAGACATGATAGCTTAATAAGTGGCATGTGTGCTCAGGTACAGGCATATGAGCATAGACAGAGACGGCTGCTTCCCACGCTGGGGTGGGGTGGGGCAGTTCCACTTCCTGACTTTGGAGTAGGAGAGGAAGTAGAAGACAGAGGGGACTGTGGATGTTTATAACCTCCTACAGCACAGCTTCCACACCCGCTAGTGGGACCCAATGAACGTACTGTATGTTAACCAAACAAAACAGCAGCTCCTCCCTTGGAGAATGGGGTGGGGATGGAAGCCAGGCAGAGATGGGAGGGGGCCTAGCTTGCCCCTTCCCCACATCAGGCAGTAGGAAAAGTGGTAGTAGATGTCAGGTGTCCAGCTAGTGCAAGCCACTTAGTAGGCATTCAAGAAATGGTGGCTGGCTGGCTGGTGGCTCACTCCTGTAATCCCAGCACTTTGGGAGGCTGAGGCAGGTGGATCACAAGGTCAGGAGTTCAAGATCAGCCTAGCCAAGATGGTGAAAGCCCATCTCTACTAAAAATACAAAAATTAGCTGGGCGTGGTGGCAGTCACCTGTAGTCCCAGCTGCTTGGAAGGGTGAGGCAGAGAATTGCCTGAACCCAGGAGGTGGAGGTTGCAGTGAGCCGAGATCTCGCCACTGTACTCCAACCTGGGTGACAGAGCCAGGCTCTGTCTCAAAAAAAAAGGAAAGAAAGAAAGAAATGGTGGCCATTATTATTCAAAGGAAAGAAAGTGTAAATAGATTAGGGAATGAAGTAACTGACTAGACTGGAGAGAGCCAGGGGACCTGAGTCCATACTAGGCAAGTGACTTGGAGCAAGAGACTCACCTTTCTGAACTCAGAATTTTCTTATGTGTAACATGGAGATGATGGCACTTGTGAGGACCAAATGTCTTATAATAGACCCTTAACATATGATGGTTATTTTGTTCTATTATTAATTAGAGAAATAATAATATGCTCCATTATTTATTTATTTTGAGATGGAATCTTGCTCTGTTTCCCAGGCTGGAGTGCAGTGGCATGATCTTGGCTTCCTGTAACTTCTGTCTCCTAGGTTCAAGTGATCCTTCCACCTCATTCTCCCAAGTAGCTGGGATGACAAGCATGTACCACCACACCTGGCTAATTTTTGTATTTTTAATAAAGATGGGGTTTCACCACGTTAGCCAGGCTGTTCTCAGACTCCTGACCCAAGTGATTTGCCCACCTCAGCCTCCCAAAGTGTTCAGATTACAGGCATGAGCCACCACACCTGGCCAAACTTGTTTATTTGGCCAGGTGCTAATACCAAACAGAAGAGACTTTAGTGATCATTTATTCCACAACATCATTGTGCAGATGAAGAAGCAGAGGCACAGAAACAGATCAGTAGCGCTCTATGGAGGTTAAGAGTTAGGGCTATGGAGTCAGTCAGACCAGGGTTCGAATCCTTACTGTCCATTTCCACTTACCAGCTAAGTGAACTTTAGTGAGTTCCTCAGTCTCTGTCAGCTTCGCAGTCCTGTGAGGACTGCAGGACTAATCAATGCCTGGCCTTTCATAAGTGCTCAGGAAGTGGCACTGGAAAGGCGCCATTGTGCTTGTGAGTATGAGAACCCCTGAGGCCAGAGGGTGATTCATCCTGATAGCGACTGTCCCACAGAACAGGCCTTTCAGGTGACCCTAGACCCTCCATAATGATATTGTGAGGACACTTGAGATTTCAGCCATGCCACTGCCGGTTATTTGCTTTGCAAGGTTAAACAAGTGTGTAGGGAAAAACTCTCTCCTCTAACCATAATTTTCCTCCACTCTCACATCACAATGATCGTCAACAAAGAAGACTTCTGTGACAAAATATGTGGGGACTTTTCCCCACACACCAAGCAGCAGACACCAGCTGGGTGTCCTCTAGTTCAGTTTCTGACACTGTCTACCCAGAGATAGTGTCATATCCCACAGGTTGAGAGCTCAGTCCCCAAGACTGCCTACCCACCCCATCCCAACATCAGTTGCAAGCCCAGACCTCCAGAACTTCTGACCGACCAGCTTCAAGTTGGGGGTTCCCATGACCCCCCTTTAGGTTCCATTATTTTGCTAGAGCAGCTCACAAAACTCAAAGAACCACTTCCTTACCTGTACTGGTTTATTATAGAGGATGTTGTAAAGGAAACAGATAAAGAGATGTATAGGGTGAGGCATGGGGGAAGGGGCACACCACTTTTCCGGAACCTCAAATGTTCAGCTATCTGGAAGCTCACTGAACCAAGTTCTCTTGGGTGTTTATGAAGGCTTCAAGACAACAGTATTTCTTCTCCTAGGGCATAGAGCCTTAAGCCCACAATCAGAAAGTCAGGGGAAGATTAGAGCCTTGGGGCAGGTGAAAAGGGAACAGGAGAAGGTCAGAGGCTACCCCTGAGGCCTAACATACTGGACATCATAATAAAAGACTGTATCAGGGCTATGGATGAAAACACACACACACACACACACACACACACACACACACACACGTATTAGTCTATATATCTTGTATTAGTTTGTTTTCATGCTGCTGATAAAGACATATCTGAGACTGGATAATTTATAAAGAAAAAGGGGTTTAATGGACTCATGGTTCCACGTGGCTGGGGAGGCCTCACAGTCATGGTGGAAGGCAAAAGGCATGTCTTACATGGTGGCAGACAAGAAAGTATGAGAGCCAAGTGAAAGGGGAAATCCCTTATAAAACCATCAGATCTCATGAGACTTACTTCCACAAGAACAGTATGGGAGAAACCGCCCCCAAAATCAGTTATCTCCCACTGGGTCCCTCCCACAACACGTGGGAATTATGGGGGCTACAATTCAAGATGAGATTTGGGTGGAGACACAGCCAAATCATATCATATGTATATCATAACACCACAACACATCACTCTATTTCTTTTTCCTGTGGTTTTTCCCTGTAAGGCTCATGATGTGTGACCTTGGGTCTGTTTCCTGGGGTTTTCTGGAAGCTGAATAATGGAAAGAGTTCCTGGAACCCAGGAGCCTTGGGGAAGCTAATAAATCAACCTTGTCAGATACCAGATCCTGGCATATTCTGTGTACTGCAGCAATACTAAACCAGAGGATGCTGGGACTGGAGGCTGGATCCGTGCTTTCAGAACTCAAATTGTTCCTGTTTTAGTCAACTCCTAATTTTTATGCACCAACTGGGAGAAATGATAACATGAATAAAAGGAGCCAGCTGGTGTTGATTGCTCTTCACTCTAAAACTCAAGGAGGCATAAGAGACTGTATTTTAAATCTCATTATCTCTCACCTGATTTCTTTCTTCAATATGATGAAATTACAGGATGGTTCAAAGGCTACCTGCCTCAGGAGAGAGACAGTCTGCCTGGATACTCCACAAACAAGACAGTACTTCCAGTTACTATTTACTGAGCATGTGCTTTTTACCAGGCATTGGGCTAAACTATTCCCTTGTAACCTCTCATTTCATCCTCATAGAAACTCTATGGGGGGGGGGGGTTATCCACCTGCATTTTATCAATCGAATCTCAGGTGCAGAAGGTGGCGTGAATCATACTTCTCCAACAGCTCATTGTACTTTATCATCATCGGTCTGTGCAAGACCCATTCTTACCTTAATTAGTTTATTCCCTTTTATTCATGTACCCCATGCTCATTCACCTCCCTATAAATAAAATAACTGGTCCATTATGTGTAGTGTGCATCTTTCCCTCTGTATATGTTCTTATGAAATATACGTTGTGGTTTTGTGTGTATCAATATAGTTTGATTGATTAAAGTAGTATTTCATTATGCTTCTGACTTTTTAGTAACCGTTCCAATGGAAGTACTATGTTTTTAAGACCTGCTGGATAGGTTGCTATGGGTTTATTTCATCTATTCCTTCCAGTTGTGTTGTGCCACTCCGTGGCATGTGCCCACCACAGGTACAGATTCTCTTTCCTCATGATGGGCAGCCAGACTCATTGGTATCAAACTTCCTACGGCCACAAAGAAGCAATTGCATCCCCATATGTCTCCTTGATGGACTGTGTGAATTGCTTTGGGGTATGTAGTGAAGAGTGAAATTACTACTTCATAGGGTATACATAGATTCATAGATTTACTATGCCTAAGTCATGCCAAAGGTAGGTGCTGTTATTATTTCCACTTTACAGATGAGAAAACTGAGGCTTTGAGAGTTTTAGTAACTTACCCAAAGTTACATAGACGGTAATTAGCAGAACTAGGATTCAAGTTCAGGCTGTCTTACTCCAAAACTTCTGTTCCTTATGGCTGTGCCATCATTATTCTCTGACTGTTTGAGATGTGAGGACATTTTGCAAAAAAACATAAAAGTCAATCTCATTGTTTGGTGTTCAATATTCTTAGAACCTAGGAATCCAGGTGGACTTTTTTTTTTTTTTCACTGAAGCACCTACTTCTCCCAATAGTTGCATAGTAACTTTTTTCTCTGACTTTTGTATTCTGTGGGTCTGCAGCACTAAGAGCTGTGTTGATCATCCAGAACTGGTTCCGAGGTTACAGAGCTCGACTGAAGGCCAGGCAACAGTATGCCCTCACCATCTTCCAGTCCATCGAATATGCTGATGAACAAGACCAAATACAGGTCTGTTTTGCAAACTTGTCTCTTCTGTTGGTAAAATGATTCTCTTTACCCCTTGTTATTGAAAGAATGAAAGTTTGGGTCCATTTTAAGCTGAGGAACCTTGGTGAAAGGCTTTAACGGAATATATCATGACATTGTCTTGGAACTAGTTATTAAGAGAGAGTATGCTTTGGGAAAAGTGTTTTTCAGTTTTGAAATTAACATTTTTGAGAGGGTTGCCCAATGTCTGGTTAACTAATAAAAATAGCCTTATTCTATTTTGGGGCAGATGCCCTAATAGGAAATGAAGTTGTCATTTTATGAAAGAAAAAATACTTCAAGGAGTTAAAAAATGGCAGAATTTCCTAGGAACAAATCTCTGGAAGCTCTAGAAGAAAATATACATGGGTGAGGAAGGCCCTTTATTTATTTTTTTTTTATTTTGAGATGGAGTTTTGCTCTTATAGCCCAGGCTGAAGTGCAATGGCATGATCTCGGCTCACTGCAACCTCCGCCTCCCAGGTTCAAGTGATTATCCTGCCTCAGCCTCCTGAGTAGCTGGGGTTACAGGTGCCTGTCACCACGCCCAACTAATTTTTGTATTTTTAGTAGAGGCGGGGTTTCACCGTGTTGACCAGAATGGTCTCGAACCCCTGACCTCAGGTGATCCACCCGCCTCGGCCTCCCAAAGTGCTGGGATTACAGGCATGAGCCACCACCACACCTGGCCGAGGAATGCCTTTTTAAATAATACATAAATCTAGTTTTAATGCTCATTAATTTTAAAAAAGTACTTTTAACAATAAAAAGATCTTAGATCTTAGAAAGATCTACAATATAGCTGCTAATGAAAAAATCAACTTGTAAAACAATATGTAGAGTTTATCCCATTTATGTGAAGGAACATGAAACATACAGGAAAAGTCTGGAAAAAGATACACAACAAATTGTTTACAGTAGTTCTGAGAACAGGAGTGGTGTTGATGGGGGTGGGTTCAGATGTTAAGAGGGACTTCTCGTTTTTATTTGATATTGTTTGTAGTTTTTAGCAATCATACATCTATGTATCACATTATAATCTTTAAAGATAATTAAGAACATTCCAAAAAGAATTAAATTCTTGGATTTATTTTTGGCAGCTAGAAAAATGATATACTGTGATTCAATCAGACACTCCCTTTGTCTAGATTAGGAAGCTCAGCATAGGCGATCTTTTTAAGCACTGTAGAATACAGTGATAAATATAAAAGTAGAGTGAACCCCAAATTGGTGTGCTTTAGACACAAACATTCCAGCACCAGTACGTCGTTTTCTGTTGACTTTTTATTGAGATGTAATTCACATACCAAACAATTAAACCATTTAAAGTGTACAATTCAATGGTTTTTAGTATATGTACAGGGTTGTACAAACATCCCCACAATCAATTTTAGGACATTTTCATTTTCCCCGTCCCAAACTCTATACCCATTAGCAGTCACTCCCCCATTTCCTTCCCCCAGTCCCTGGCAACCACTAATCTATTTTCTATCTCTATGGATTTGCCTATTCAGGCCATTTCATATAAATGGAATCATATAGTATGTGGTCTTTTGTGTCTGGTTTCTTTCTCTTTTTTGAGACAGAGTCTTGCTCTTGTTGCCTGGGCTGGAGTGCAGTGGTGTGATCTCAGCTCACTGCAACCTCTGCCTCCTGGGTTCAAGCAATTCTCCTGCCTCAGCCTCCCAAGTAGCTGGGACTACAGGTGCATGCTACCACACCCAGCTAATTTTTGTATATTTAGTAGAGACGGGGTTTTACCATGTTGGCCAGGACGGTCTCAATCTCTTGACCTTGTGATTTACCCGTCTTGGCCTCCCAAAGTGCTGGGATTACAGATGTGAGCCACTGCACCCGGCCTGGCTTCTTTTACTTAGCATAATGCTTTCAAAATTCACCTGTGTTGTAGCATGTATCAAGACTTCATTCCTTTTTATGGCGGAATAATATTCCATTGTATAGATGGACCACATTTTGTTAATCTTTTCCTCAGGTGATGGATCATTTGGGTTGTTTCCACCTTTTGGCTATTATGAATAGTGCTACTGTGAACATTTGTATGCAAGTTTTAGTGTGAAGATGTTTACAGTTCTCTTGGTTATAGACCTATGAATGAAATTGCTGTGTAATATAATAACTTTGTGCTTAACTTTTTGAGGAGCTGCCAAACTGTGTTCTAAAGCAGCTCCATCATTTTGCCTTCCCACCAGCAGTGGATGAGGGCTCCAGTTTCTTCACATCTTTGGCAACCCTTGTTATTGTCTCTTTTTGATTATAGCTCTCATAGTGGGTGTGAACTGATATCTCATTGTCATTTCTATTGACTGTTAATTGACAAACTCATCATCAACAGCATTAAAATCGTACATTTTGATAATTGTATGGAAAGTCTTCCTTCTCTTGGTTCCCAACTGCCAGATCTACCCCAGATTGATAAAGTGTTTACTTTTCATGAGAGGCCAGCCTTGAAAAAGAAGTTATTTGTGTTGTACAAACGCAGCTCTCTGGTGGTCATAGAGCCAGTACCCAGATCATGGCTAGAATGCTGGTGGATTTCCACCTTTCCCTTCCTTTATCTCCAAAACATATTTGATATTTAAAAATATTCCTTAACTCTTAATCTCACCACCAAAAATGAAAGAAGAGATTATAATGAACAAAATTTAGTAGCTGTCTTAGGTTGGGTTTCCTAGAAGCAGAGGCTGAGACAGAGATTCTGGTACAAGTGACTTACTGAGGGCGTGTTTTCAGGGAAAGCTTGTAAGGGAGTGAGGAATGCAAGACAGGACAGGGAAGAAGCTAGGCCAAGATACACTTTTTGAAGTCTGACCTCAGCCTGATCCCATCTGGAGCTGTCAAGTGTACGATGCACTACAGTTTGTCCCTGGCAGAGGCAAGGGAGGTGGGGAATGGGCCGTTACACCCTTACTTCAGCCAGTGGTGGTATGTGGGCAGCCCCACAGGAGGGGTGTTCATGTGTTATCCTGTGTTGCTTGGGATGCAGGCAGTCCTCTGGAGGCAGTCGTAGATGTGACCCTTAGCACCTGCAACAGCTGGGATAGGAATGCTCCAGAAGAGTAAGGGCACTCAGGTGGAACACCAACAGCATTCGCCACAGTGGCTGTTTGGCGTTCATTCATTGATTAATGTATTTTTATTTTGTCCAGTTATGCAACTTCTTTACCTTCATGTTGGAAAACTACAAACATATACGTAAGGAAGAGATAGGTAAGTAAAAAGTCTAGTCTTTTCAAAAGTAGTCATTAAATATTGAATTGTCCTCATCAAGAGCTGTAAATTCTGAAGATGGGAGAACACTAAGAAATTTAAAAGATGCCTTCCTCTTTTGTTTATGTGACACTCAAGAACTGGCACATTGGTTCAAGTGGCCTTTTTCCTTCTCTGGATGGTGTCAACTAAATTGGCCATTTAATTTTTTCACTTTTCCAAAAACTGAATTCGAATTCATTCAATATTCCACTTGCTGAATGCCTTCTCTGAACTACAGTCTACCAGTGCACAACAGGAGCTTAGCAGAGGGAGCCTTATTTTTCATCCACAAAACTTTTGTGCTGAGAGATTAAAATATTTTGAGTATTTCATGCAGCAGATCTGGGGAAAATGGCAGATTAAACAGTTGGAGCCATCGTGTCTGTTTTCTGTCCTCTCTCTCCTCTATCTCTCTCTCTGTCTGTCTATCCATAATCTAGTCATTCTGAAGCAGAGACAGGCAATGGAGTTGTAGTTCAAAAATGACTTCAAAATTATAATTTTTTACAACTATGTATTTCTCCTGCAAATTAAGATCTGCCTGTTATCTCAAGGCAGATCCCAGACTTAAAGGCTCATTTTGCTTTAATTTGGGCCAATCACTTTTTTTTTTTTTTTGCTGTCATTAAAATGTGTATGGCATCTAGGAGCATCTTTTAAATAATCTGGTAAGTACTCTTCAAAGTGAAGTGGTAAAAGAATGGTGTTTTAATGGGCATGATTTGAGCTAAGTGCATATGTATGAAACTAATTAAAGCATTTAATGATCTGTAGAAGCTTTCTGAATGGTGAAATAGCCAAACCTAAGGAGTGGGGAGTGGGTGGAAGTGGGTACTTTGCCATTTATTCTTTTAGATAGCTGCAATTCGAAGACAGTTGTTTATGCTTCATATTCTTTGGCAAAGATGTTTTTGAGAGGAAATATGATAATGATGAAATAAAACAGCACTTTCTGCTAATGACCTAATACTTCAACCCAGGTTTACTTCATCAGAATCACATACGGAGTTTCAGAGCCACAGATGGCTGGGTTCCAGCCCAGAGATGTTTACTCAGACTGTGTTTTTTTAATCTGCATTTTTAAAAAATTCGTAGGTGATTTTAAAATACAAGAAAAATACTTTTATTAAAGAAGGGGACAGTGGTTTAATCTTCTTATACAAACTTCTATTGGAAGTATAACATACATTACAGGAAAGTGTACAAATTATATGACTCAGTACATTTTCTCAAACTAAACACATCCGTGTAACCGGCACCTGGAACAAGAAATAATACATGATCAGAGCCACAGAAGCTTCCCATCCTGCCTTCTTGTAGCACTCCCCAACCCCCACTTCATCGCATAACTACTTTCTTGACTTCTACACCCTAGATTAGTCTTTGAACTTCTTTATATAAATGGAAGCATATGGTATATGCTCAATTGAGTCTGCCTTTTTTTTTTTTTTTTAATGTTTTGTTGTTGTTGTTGTTGTTGTGGAGATGGAGTCTCGCTCTGTTGCCCAGGCTGGAGTGCAGTGGCACAATCTCAGCTGGCTGCAACCTCCACCTCCCAGGTTCTAGTGATTCTCCTGCCTCAGCCTCCCAAGTAGCTGGGATTACAGGCATTTGCCACCACACCTGTCTAATTTTTGTATCCTTAGTAGAGGCAGGGTTTCACCACGATGGCCAGGCTGGTCCCAAACTCCTTACCTCAAGTGATTTCCCGGCTTCAGCCTCCCAAAGTGCTGGGATTACAGGCATGAGTCACTGTGCCTGGCCCTGAGTCTGGCTTCTTTTGCTCATCATTACATTTGTGAGAATCATCCTTGTAATTTGGTCATTTTTATTGCTGAATAATATTCCATTTTACTGATATACCATAACTGATCCATTCGATTGTGTATGGGCATTCGGGTTGTGTTCAGATTGGTGATTTAAATGGTGGTGCCATGTACATTCTTGTACATGTCCCTTTTGGTAAAATATGTATGCATTTCTTTTGCTGTATACTCATTTTTCGTTATCTGTTGCTACCTAACAAAGCACCCCCACATTTAATGGCTTAAAAACAACAGCCATTTTATTGCCTGTGATTCTGTGGGTCAGGCATTTGAACAGGGCTTGCTGGGAACAACTTTCCTCTGTTCCGTGTGTTATCAGTCAAGCTCACTCATCTAGCTGGACTGTGCAGGAAACATCACATGGTTTTAATCACATGTCTAGGACTTTGGTATTAGCTATTAACTTGGTTACCTCTCAGCCAGGTGCAGTAACTCATGCCTGTACTCCCAGCACTTTGGGAGGCCAAGGCAGGTAGATCACCTGAGGTCAGGAGTTCAAGACCAGCCTGGCCAACATGGCAAAACCCCATCTGTAGTAAAAATACAAAAATTAGCTGAATGTGTTGGTATGCACCTGTAATCCAAGCTACTCAGGAGACTGGGGCACAAGAATCACTTGAACCTGAGAGGCAGAGGTTGCAGTGAACTGAGATCGTGCTACTTTACTCCAGCCTGGGTGACAGAGTAAGACTCCATCTCAAAAACAAACAAACAAAAAAACTTGGTTACCTCTCTTCTTCTCATGCCGCCTGTCTGTCCAGTAGGCTCTTCTGGGCTTCTTTATTGATGGCTGGGTCCAAGAGGGCAAAAAGCTGCAGGGTCTCTTAAGGCCTATGTGCTAGAACTCTGGGAAATCAGTCTGCCATACTCTATTGGTTAAAACAAGTCCCAAGGCCAACCGTGAATTCAGAGGGGTTAAAGAAATATCCATCTCTTGCTGGGAGGAGTGGCAGTATTACAGTAGAAAGGGATGTGGACACAGGGAGGCATGAATCCTTGGGGAGCCATTACCATAAAAATGTACCACAAGCCAGGGATAGAAGTTTTGGGTTATAGGGCTTATACCTGTTCAGTTTTATTACATACTGGCAGACATTTTTACAGGATGGTTGTTAACAAGCTATACTCTCACCAGTTCAGTTCTTCCATATCATCACCAACACTTGCAATAGTAGATTATTTTCATTTTAGTCATTTTGGTGAGTATGTAGTGGTATTTCAGCTTTAATTTTCATTTCCCTGTGAGCAGTAAGTTGTTCACCTTCTTTTTTCTTTTATTTTTTGAGACAGAGTCTCACTCTGTCCCCCAGGCTGGAGTGCAGTGGTGCAATCTCAGCTCACTACAGACTCTCTCTCCCAGGTTCAAGTGACTCTCCTGCCTCAGCCTCCTGAGTAGCTGGGACTACAGGCATGTGCCGCCACACCCAGCTAATTTTTGCATTTTTAGTAGAGATGGGATTTCACCAACATCAGCCAGGCTGGTCTCAAACTCCTGACCTCAGGTGTTCTGCCTGCCTCAGCCTCCCAAAGTGCTGGGATGACAGGTAGGAGCCACTGCTCCCAGCCAAGTTGCTCACCTTTTTGTATGTTTGTTGGTCACGTGGAGATCTCATGTAGTGAAGTGCCTGTTCCGGTTTTTTGTCCATTTTTCTATTGGGTTATCTGTCTTTTTCTTATAAATTTGGAAGAGTTTTCTAACTATTCTTATTTTATTTTTTTGAGACAGACTCTTGCTCTGTTGCCCGGGCTGGAGTGCAGTGGCATGACCTTGGCTCACTGCAACCTCCCCACTGCCCAGGTTCAAGTGATTCTCATGCCTCAGCCTCTCGAGTAGCTGGATTTACAGGCAACTGCCATCATGCCCAGCTAATTTTTATATTTTCAACAGAGATGGGGTTTCACCAGGTTGGCCAGGCTTCTCTTGAACTCCTGGCCTCAAGTGATCCACCTGCCTTGGCCTCCCAAGGTGCTGGGATTACAGGCATGAGCCACTGCACCCAGCCCTAACTATTCTAAATGCGAGTCTTTTTTAGATAAATGAACTACAAATATCTTCTCCCAGTCTTTGTCTTTGTCCTCCAATCATTAAATGCTGTCTTGATGAAGAGACATTCTTACTTTTCATGCAGTTCATTTGTTTTCCTTTATGGTTAGTGCTTTCTGTATTCTGTTTAAGAAATCCTTCCCTGATATGAGATTATATATGTATCTATAAAAGTATATACATATGTTATATATATAAACATATACATATATTTAATATATATACACATACATATATTCATTTGTGCAAAAATACAGAATAAACCTATAGAATAAACCAGAAACTAATGACATTGTTTACCTGTAGAGAATGGGTGGGAACAGGGCAGAAAGAATAGGAAATGGGATTGGTAGAAGAGATGAGGGAGAAGGACACTTTTCTGAGTATACCTTTTTGTAATTCTGACTCTTAGAACCATGGTAATGTTTCACATTCCACCCGCCAAATGATAATTTTGTTGCAAATGAATGACATAATCACCTGAAAGAGGTTGGGAAGAAACATAGTAATTTAAAACATTGGAAAATAGCACTTTCACCTTAATATGTCTTGATGAGATTTCATTTTTACTTATCCTGCTTGGGGTTTGCAGAGCTTCTGTGATATCTAAGTTCATGCTTTTTATCATGCTCAGGAAATTTTCATCCATTAATTATCTAAAATATCTTTTTTTAATAAGTCTAAATATCTTTCTTTGGCATGTCCTTCTGCTTTTAAACTTAAAAGGCCCTGAAATTTTTAAAATGTGTATCACTATATCTGTATTTTTAGATATTTTTCTGGTTGGCTTTAAACCATAAAGTTTAGATTATTTATATTAAATGAAACAGGAAAGTTTTAATGCCCAGTAGTTAAGAATAATTAAAAAACAACTACAAAGAAAATTTCATAGTAAGTTAACCAATTATTCTCCCCAATGTTTATTTGATAATAGATCTTTTCAGCAGTGATCTGTAATGCCTCCCTCATAACACATTTATTTACAAATGTATCATCAGGCATATTCTTGAGCTGTCTATTCTCTCTTTTTTTTTTTTGTCTATTCTTGTATACATCTCTCTATTATAGAGTTCTAGAATCACACCAGTTTAATTATTGTAGCACAGCAGAAAAAGATTTACAGATCATTGCTGTACGTTGATT
This sequence comes from Cebus imitator, assembly GCF_001604975.1. Taxonomy (NCBI): domain Eukaryota; kingdom Metazoa; phylum Chordata; class Mammalia; order Primates; family Cebidae; genus Cebus; species Cebus imitator. The sequence goes on from NW_016107443.1 coordinate 1,372,555, forward strand.
TCTGAAGGTCCCCTTTGGTGGGAGGATTCCAGACAACCTCCACCTCCTCCTGTTTAACTGAAGTGCTGTGATCCCTAAATAGGGCATTTTGGGAACCAGAAGGTTATTTAACATTTCCAGATATTGGGGCCACCATATTAACGGTTTTAACTCTGAGGTGCAGAGGATCTCGAGACACGTTGGGTGTTCTGAAGGTAAGAGGTGACCTTGAAGCCATCGTACTTGTCTTTGTAATCCTACCACCTCATGACAGTCAATTATAACAGTTGATCTCCCTGTGCTACTACTTTAAGTACTCAAAACCAGTGCATAGGATTCCATGGGGAGTAGAGACTCCACAGAATCATTCCCAGTTCACTTTCACACGTCAGCCTCCTCCCACAGGCAGAAAGCCGAAGCTGCCATACATAGCCATAGGTTTAAACAGACACTGGCGGAAGTGGGGAGTGGGATGGAGTGTGTGGAAGTGTTGTTTTTACTTTGCTTTCTGCTTCTCAGATCAGCCAAAATGTCCTATCAGACCAGGTATTTTATATTTTTTGTTGCTGTGGTGAATAGAACATTTTCCCCATTGTATCCACCATTGGTTATTGGTAGTGTTTTGTAAAGCTTTTGAATTATGTCAATTTATCTTTTATATTATGCTACTATTAAGTAATAATATTATTTTTATTGCTGACATTTGTTACATGTTTACCATGTGCAATGTATTTAAGTGCTTTAAATAGATCATTTCATTTAGTCTTCATGACAAACCGGTGAGTTTAGTAGTATTATCATCCCCTTTCTGTAGATACGGAATCTGAGGCTTAGAAGGTAATCTCCCAAGGTTATTAATCTTATTGGTGGAGAAGCTGTAATTTAAACCAGTGTGATTAACATCAGTATTATATATATATTTATTATGGAATTTATATTATATAATATATATTTTATATATTTTTTATTTTTTATTTTTATTTTTTTTTGAGACAGGGTCTCACTTTGTTACCCAGACCAGAGTACAGTATTGTGATCATGGCTCACTGCAACCTCGATCTCCTGGGCTCAGATGATCCTCCCACCTCAGCCTCCAGAGTAACTGGGACTAGAGGCACACACCACCACTCCCAGCTAATTTTTTTGCATTTTTTGTAGAGACAGGGTTTTGCCATAATCTCTGGACTCAAGAAATTCTCCTGCCTTGGCCTCCCAAAGTGCTGGGATTACACATGTGAATGCCCAGTCTCTATTATATTTAATTCTCCTATCGCTTATTGGAGTTTTTCAATTGACTTTCTTGGGTGTAGGTATTTAATCACATTGGCCACAAGTAACTTTATTTTTATATCTTTCCATACAATAATTACTGCTCTTATTTCAGCTTCATGTCTTATTGCATTGGCCGAAGATAGTGGAACAGCGTTAATGAATGAAACAATGAAAGTGGACATCCTTGTTTTGTTAACGACTTAATGGAAAACTGTTATTGTTGATTTAAATTTATAAAGCGTTGTTAAGGAAGTATCCATCCATTCCTAGTTTCTGAGTTTTTAAAAAATCAGGAACAGATGTTGAATTTTATGAAATGTCATTTTGGCATCTATTAAATTTATTATATGGACACCAATGGTTCTGATCCAGATTCATAATTGAGAAAGGAAAGTAACTATAAATGTAGTTCAATTGGTGCTTTTCTTTTTCCAGCAATATCTGGAGCTTGTTTTCAAAGTGACATGTGGGTGGTAGAGGCAAAAATTGTTTTATAAAAATTTATGGCTTTAAATTTTTCCCTGTCCAGATTTTGAGTCTGTACTGGGTAAAAGAAAAGATTGTGTGTAGGGAGTATTTTTGAGGTATTTTCTTTAGAACAACTTGTAAAGGTATCATTTGGTTATAATTCCAGATTTTATTATACTTAATTAGTTTAGATTCATGTTGACAAAATTGTAAATCAAATAGGTAAGGATTAATTCTAATTACATGTTGCACAAATCTTTATATATTGTTGGTATTCATCATATTATTGTTATTATGATAGTTATAGCCCACAAGAACAGTATATGCATTAGAAATGTTAAAGCCTTTGATTATTTTCATACATGACATGTTAGCTACTGGAAGAGAACTTATGTTACTCTTTTTTATGTTGCTAAAATCCAGCAGAATAATTATGATTTGATATTGACTAATACTTCATATTGAGTAGTTTTAACTAAGAATCAGTTTAGGGAACTGGTGTTTTTCATATATTTGTCACTGAACTTTTAGTCAATGAGGGTCATCAGATCTATGGAAGGGAGGGTAGACCAACCTTATCTTTTTTTAAAAAAATGAAAACAATATTTCAATTTTATTCTTAAGTAACCAGACTAAGTCTTCATAGGTGGAAGGAATGAAATTGATTTGCTGTGTCAGTTAGCCAATGGGAAAGGGAGAGATGACAGAGCACGGGTGGAGGCAATGGTTGGGAAAATACAATGATTTTTGGTTTATTGCTCACAGAGTTGGGATTACTAAATAAACCGGTTATAAGTATATAAATAATACTATAGGTATCATGTAGCATAGTTACATTTTAATATGTAGTGAAAGCATAATGGTTAAGAGTTCGAGCTTGAAGCCAGCTTCTCTGGGATCAAATTCCGTCTCTCCTACTTACATGCTGCACCCCATTTTCCTCATATATAAAATGAGGATACCAACAATATTTATCTCATAGGGTAGTTTCGGTCATTACATGAATACATGTGTGTAAGGTGCTTAGAACAGTGCCTGGCACATCAGTAACTGGGAGCTCCCATCCTTGTCATTATCAGCATGATGCCTTGGAAAAGGTTTGGCCTGGGGTTCAACCTGGGCGGGAGTTGCTGGGTTTTGAAGAATGAGGAGAAATTGTCCAAAGAAGAGAAAGTAAGGGTAGTCCAGAGAGAGTGAAGAGTGGGAACAATGAAGACGGAGTGCTGGGATGGGAGAGGAAAGTATCCCCAGCGTGGGGCAGATGCGAGGTCCAGGAGTGACAGCTTAGATCGGAGGAGTCTCCGACTATGTTTAATTGTGTTGCAGATCCTCCTCTGAAGAGAGGATCATGCTGGAGATACAGGCAAGTGAGGGGGTGACTGCTGAAGTTGCCAGGCCTCTCAGGATTTGGAAGGGAGAAAGGGGGCGGGGAAGAGCTCCGTGGGTGATCTTCTATGCCCATCTGCATCCACAGCTGCATCCTTAACTTAATTTCTTCTTTCCCTCCAGCATCTGACCTTTTAAATCAGGTGTGCTTCAAGCTATGCTACCTTTCTTTCTTTTTGAGGCAGGGTCTTGCTGTGTTGCCCAGGCTGGAGTGCAGTGGCACAATCACGCCTCACTGCAGCCTTGACCTCCTGGGCTCATCCTCCTGCCTCAGCCTCCTGGGTGGCTGGGATTATAGGTGCACACCACTATGCCCACCTAGTTTTTTGTATTTTTTGTAGAGATGGGGTTTCACCGTGTTACCCAGGCTGATTTAATGCCATTCTCTTGAACACTGCAATCATATCATAAATTCCTCCCCCATCTAAAAAACAAAATTCCCTAGTTTTGACCATGTGTTCCATATTCACTTTATTTTTTAGAGTCTATAACAAAAAATAACCTTTATAATTCTGTTAGATGATGTAGTGAAATGACTGTAGGTTTGTGTGTGTGTGTGTGTGTATTGCTGTTATTTGTTTTTTCTAAAAGTTGCTTGGTATTTCAGTTTGTATAGTCAGGAAAAGAAACGTTTTCATTTGGAGCAAGATATGTATCCAAGAATGACTACCAAATTGAAAAGGGTATCCTGAGCATTAACGACAGTGAAGTATTTCGGCTTTACTGCCTACATAATGGATCTGAGATAAAGTTATCAAGATGCTGCCTTTCTAGTCTCTAAATATAAATCAAAATAATTAATTTATTCTTAAATCTCAAACCAAACCCAAATGAGAAAAACAAACACTTCTGGAACATATTAAAGACAGACATTATAACTCCTAAATTCAACTTCTTATAAAACATCATCAACCACCACCAGAAAATACTGTGGTACACAATAATTTTGAAAATATTTTTTAAATTTGCCAAATTTTTCACATTTAGTTTTTAACTGTAATCTCTCAGCATAACTGGGTCATGAAAAAAATGTATTCTTTCTATATCTGCTAACATTATACCTTCTAAACTTGACCACTCCAATATTTAAAAAGCTAGAAACTGCAGAGAACTTCTGAAGAATGGCCTTTGTAACAATTCAGTGTTAATGAGTTGAAGAGTATGTCATCATCCTCTGGGTCATTATCTGCAAGAATATTGTGTATTAAACAACCACCATACCTCAGTGGCATGTAATAAGCATTTCTTTTTGCTAACAAGTCTACAGATTAACTGAACACTCCTGCTGATCTTGGCAGGCTTGATTTGGCAGTATTTCGGGTCTTGGCTGGAGTTCACTCATGTATCCGGAGTGAACACTGGTAGCTGCTGGCTAGGGGCTGATCTAGGACAACCTTGGCTAGGATGACTCAGCCCAGCTCCACGTGGTCTTGGATATTTCTGAAGCCTAGTTTAGGCTTTGTGGTAGTGGCATCGTTCCTAAAGAGAGCATGGAAGCATACAAGGCCTCTAGAGACCTGGGCTCGGAACTGGTACACAGCACTTCCATCACATTCTCTAGGTCTATACAAGTCATGAGCCCAGCCCAGTTTGAAGGGATGGGGAAACACACTCTTGACAGGAGTAGCTGCAAAAGCACATTACAAAGAGCATGGATAGAAGGTGGGATAGAGAATTGGGATCACTTTTGCAATCAGTCTACCATGTTTCCTTTCATCTTTCTCTATCTGAATTGTCTCAATTTCTGTACTGGGGCTGACTGTTTCATGGGCAATCTAGCAAGCAGGGACCTTGAGTCTCAGTACCCACTAAAATGGACAATGCAGGCACTCAGTAATGTAGAACTGTCTCTCCAAGACCAAGAGGTTCTTTGGGTATTTCTGCCTGTGGTTTGTCATTTAACTTTATCTGCTTTGTTACCAAGAAAGAACAAAAATCATATCAGAAAATTTATTTTTATGTAAAGAGAAAAACAAATCCATTACAGCTAAGTAGAATCCTCTGAAGTGTATAACAGGGGGGAAATTGAATGTTGCAGTTAAATTTTCTGTAGGTTCTGAATACCAGCAGATGTTTGAACCAAATATAATGTATTGTTCTGTTTTCAGCCCTATTTGTAAGAAACTGAGCTGTAAGATTGGGCAAAAAACTTAGAGCAAGAGCTTTGATCATCCAAATACCCTAATTGGCCATTTTTCCCTGTGCTTCTCCCTCCCCTTCCCACTGGCCATGGACCCACTGCTGTGGTAAAACATCTGTCCAGGAAGGGATGATGGTGACCCATGTGAATGTACTGGTCTCAGGATCAGTCATTCCTCGTGGTTATATGTGGGCTGTGTTGGTATGCATACCATTTAGCACAGCGCCTTACATGGGCTAGGTATTCAAGAAGATATTAATAAATTTAAGTATTGAAATGTTGATTCCCATCCTCGCTTCTGTCCTTCCTTTTCCAGAATTAAGTCAACTTACTGAAAGCAAACTGGACATGATGGATAAACAGGATTATGTGGACTTGATAGATGTCCCAGACTCCTATCAAGGTCCTCGGCTACAATTTCCTCTCACTTGTGCTGATATTGATTTACTTCTTGAGGCTTTTAAGGGAAAACAGGTAAGTGGAAGCAGATGCTGCCTTGATTTTTGTACATAACAGCTACATGGTAACTGTTGAAAGAATGGACGGGCATACTACAGCAGAAATGCATTTCTTTGGGAAAACAGTTTACATTAAGTGAGAGCTACCCTCTGTTACCCATTCAATAGAAGTCTCCTCAGGTGCCTGGCAAGCTCCTCTCTGTAGGCTTACAGCATTTCATTTGCCATTTTCTGAGATATCATTCACATACCATAAAATTTACCATTTAACAGTGGACAACTCAGTGATTTTTTCATGCATTCACAAAATTGTGCAACCATCACCAATGTCTAATTTCAGAACATTTTCATCACCCCCAATAGAAAGGCCACTCCTATTATCATCTCCTCCTCCCCACCCCTGGCAACCACTATTCTACTTTCTGTCTCTATGGGTTTGCCTACTCTAGCTTTTTCATCTAAATGAAATCATCTAATCTGCGGCCTTTTGTATTTGGCTTCTTTCACTTAACTTAGTGTTTTAAAGGTTCATTCATGTCATAGCATGTATCATTACTTAATTTCTTTTTCTGGCTGATAATATTCCATTGTATACCACATTTTGTTTATCCATTTATCAGTGAATAGACATTCAGATTGTTTCCACCTTTTGGCTATTTTGAATAATGCTGCTATGAATGTTCATGTGCAAATTTTCATGTAAATATGTGTCCTCAGTTCTCTTAGGTATATACCTAGGAATATTTCACTGGGTCTATGGTAACTCTATGCTGGATTGTGTGGTAACTGTATGTTTAAATTTTCCAGTAATTGCTAAACTGCTTCCCACAGTAGTGGTACCATTTTGCATTTCTACCAGCAATGTATGAAGGTTCTAATTTCTTCATATTTTTGCCATCACTTGTTATTTTGTTTGTATTTTTATTTTTATTATGGCCATCCTAGTGTGTGTGACATGGTATTTCATTGTTGTTTTGATTTGCATTTCCCTAATGACTAATGATGCTGAGCATCTTTTAGTGTATTTATTGGCCATTTGTATACCTTCTTTGTAGAAATGTCTGTGCAGATTCTTTGCCCATTTAAAATCAGGCTGTCTTTTTTTTTTTTTTTTTTTTT
>NW_016107443.1:1379456-1387354 GCF_001604975.1 Cebus imitator
AGTGATTCTCCTGCCTCAGCCTCCTGAGTAGCTGGGATTACAGGCACGTGCCACCATGCCCAGCTAATTTTTGTATTTTTGGTAGAGGGGGGTTTCACCATCTTGTCCAGGCTGGTCTCAAACTCCTGACCTCATGATCCACCCACCTCAGCCTCCCAAAGTGCTGGGATTACAGGCATAAGCCACTGAATCTGGCCCAGACTTTTTGTTATTGAATTATAAGAGTTCTTTCTGGATATAAATTCCTTATCAGATACATGATTTGCAAATATTTGCTCCCATTCTGTAGATTGTCTTTTCATTTTCTTGTTAATGTACTTTGATGCATAAAAGCATTAAATTTTGATAAAGTCCAGTTTATCCATGTTTTTTCTTGGTTACTTGTGCTTTTGATGTCATATCTAAGAATGCATTGTCAAATCTAAGGTCATGAAGACTTGCCTCTATGTTTTCTTCTAAGAGTTTTATAGTTTTAGCTTTTACACTTATGTCTGTGAATAATTTTAAGTTAGTTTCTATATATGGTATGAAGTCAAAATTAATTTTTTGCATATGGATATGCAGTTGTCCCAGCACCATCTGTTGAAGAGACTGTTCTTTCCCCATTGAGTGGTCTTTGCACCCTTGTGAAAAATCAGTAGGCCAGGCCAGGTACAGTGGCTCATGCTTGTAATCCCAGTACTTTGGAAGGCCGAGGCGGGCAGATCACCTGAGGTCAGGAGTTTAAGACCAGCCTGGCCAACATAGTAAAACCCCGTCTCTACTAAAAATACAAAAATTAGCCAGGCATGGTAGCTTGTGACTGTAATCCCAGCTACTTGAGAGACTGAGGCTGGAGAATCACTTGAACCCAAAAGGTGGAGGTTGCAGTGAGCCAAGATCATGCCACTGCACTCTAGCCTGGGCGAGAAAGTAAGACTCTGTCTCAAAAAAGAAAAAGAATCTATAGACCATAGACATAGGGGTTTTTTACTGGACTCTCAGTTCTGTTCTATTGGTCTATGTGTCTATGCCAGTACCACACTGTATTGATTGCTGTAGCTTTGTAACAAGTTTTGAAATAGGGAAGTGTGAGTCCTTCAACTTTGTTCTTTTGTAATGTTGAAGTTGTTCTTCATTATTGTTTGTCTATTTGGGGCCCCTTGCAATGAATTTGAAGATCAAATTTTCCATTTCTGCAAAAAAGCCTGTTGGGAGTTTGATAGGGATTGCATTGAATTGCTATATCACTTTGGGTAATATTGCCATCTTGACAATTTACGTATTTCAATCCATGGTGTCTTTCCATTTATTTATATCTTTAATTTTTTTCAGCAACGTTTTGTAGTTTTTAGTGGACAAGTCTTTCATTACCTTGGTTAAATTTATTCTTAAACAATTTATTCTTTTGGTTGATATTATAAAAGGAATTATTTTCTTAATTCCTTTTTTGATTGCTTATTATTTGTGTGTTGATCTTATACTCTGGAGCCTTGATGAATATACTTGTTAGCTCTAGTAGTTTGTGTGTGTGTGTGTGTGTGTGTGTGTGTGTGTGTGTTACTCTTTGGAATATTCTATATACCAGATCATGTTATCTGTGAAAATAGTTTTATTTCCTCCTTTCTGATTTGGATGTCTTTTGTTTCTTTTTCTTGCTCAATTGCTCTGGCTAGAAGTTCTACCACAATATTGAATAGCAGTGTGAAAGTAGGCATGTTTATCTTGTTCCTCCTCATAGGGGGAAAGCTTTCAGTCTTTCATCACTGATTTTAATGTTAGTTTTAGGTTTTTCATAAAAGTCTTTTATCATGTTGAGGAAACTTCCTTCAATTCTTAGTTTTCTGAGTGTTTTTATCATGAAAAGGTGTTGGATGTTGTCAGTTGCTTTTTTTTTTTTTTTTTTTCTGATTGTGTAGGGTTTTTTCCTCTTGTTCTATTAATATATATTACATCAATTAATGTGGTGTGATGTATTGATTAATTTTCTTATATTGAACCAACCGTGCATTTCTGGAATAAATCCCTCTTGGCCTTGGTATATAATCCCTTTAAAATGCTGTTGTATTTGGTTTGCTGGAATTATGTTGAGAATTTGTGCATCCATTTCATAAGCGATATTGGTCTGTAATTTTCTTTTCTTGTACTGTAATGTTTTTGCCTGGCTTTGGTATCAGGGTAATACTGATCTCATAGAGTGGGTTAGGAATTGCTTCCTTTTATTCTATTTTTTGGAAGAGTTTCAGAAAGATTGGTGTTAATTCTAATTTAAATGTTTAATGGAGTTCACCACTGAAGCCATTTGGTCTTGGACTTTTCTTTGTTAGGAGGTTTTTGGTGACTGATCTAATCTCTTCACTTGTTCTAGATCTCTTAAGATTTTTTATTTCTTCTTGAGTCTGTTTTGGTAATTTGTGAGTTTCTAAGAATTTGTTCATCTTCTCTAAGTTATCTAATTTGTTGGTGTACAATTGTTCATAGTATTCTCTCATAACCCTTTTATATTTCTTTAAGGTTGATGGTAATGTCCCCATTTTAGTTTCTGATTTTAGTTATTTTCATTTTCTCTCTTTTTTTTTTCCTAGTCAGTCTAGTTTAAAGGTTTATTAATTTTGTTGATCTTCTCAAATAACCAACTTTTGGTTTTGTTGATTTTCTCTTTTGCTTTTCTATTTCTCTCTATTGTTTTTCTATTCTTTATTTCATTTATGTCCACTCTAATTCTTATTTTCTTTGTGAAAATGTTGTTAGTTTATTGATTTGAGATCCTTCTTTTTTAATGTATGCTTTTACAGCTACAAATTTCTCTCTGAACACTGCTTTTGCTGTAATCCCATACGTTTTGGTATGTTGTGTTTTCATTTTTATTCATCTCAAAGTATTTTCTAATTTCCCTTGTGATCTGTCTTTATTATTTTTTTTACCCATGGGCTTTTTTTAAGAGTATGTTGTGTAATTTCTACATATTTATGAATTTTCCAGTTTTGCTTCTGTTATTGATTTCTAGTTTCATTCCATTGTGGTCAAAGAAGATACTTTGCATGATTTCAGTCTTTTTAAATTTGATGAGGTTTATTTTATGGCCTAACATCTGGTCTATCCTGGAGAATGTTCCATGTGTCCTTGAGAACAATGTATAGTCTGCTTTTGTTAGGTAGAGTGTTTAGTAGATATCTGTTAAGTCTAGTTGTGTGTGGTCTCTGAAATCTCTGTTGCTTTAGCTTGTGTTAAGTTAGTGTTTTGACGGAGATTTCCTTGAACACCAGAAGCGATTTTTTTAAAAAAGAAAAGAAAAAAAAATATTTGCAGATTGGCTATGTGTTGGAGCCGTCCTTCAACTCCTTGGGCCATTTACAAATCTTAGTCTTTACTTCCCGCTTGCACTGAACCATTGTTCAGTTTCCTTTTCCTTCATTCACTGTTTGTTTGGTTACTATAAACTTTGAGTATTTTCCAGAGTTCTGACAAAGGTGATTCTGACAGAGTTTTTTGTCTTTTTTTTTTTGCTTGATATTCAATGTTTTTGTGGAGGAATGGGACCTTAGAGCTGCCTAAATGACCATTTTCTCTGATATCACCCCAATACTCTCATTCTCAGGTTAGGACCCTAAAGGGCATACCTAGGAGTAAGAGTGTACCGGAAGACTGACTTTTCAGGGATCAAATCATGTAATTTCTGAGACTGAATTGAGATAATCTTAGATAGCTAATGCTCCTAACCACCTGCCAAAAGCAAATTAAGTCCTCTCTGGAAGACAATAGGCCTGAGATTAATTGTTCAGTTTTTCTTTTCTTTTATTTTTTTTTGAGATAGAGTCTCATCCTGTTGCCCAGGCTGGAGTCCAGTGGCGAGATCTTGGCTTACTGCAACCTCCGCCTCCCTGGTTCAAGCGATTCTCCTGCCTCAGCCTCCTGAGTAGCTGAGACTACAGGCGCGTGCCACTACCCCCAGCTAATTTTTTATAGTTTTAGTAGAGATGGGGTTTCACTTTGTTAGCCAGGATGGTCTTGACCTCCTGACTTCGTGATCCACCCGCGTCAGCCTCCTAAAGTGCTGGGATTACCAGTGTGAGCCACCGAGCCCGGCCTATTTATTCTTCCTTCCTTCCTTCCTTCCTTCCTTCCTTCCTTCCTTCCTTCCTTCCTTCCCTCCTTCCCTCCTTCCATCCTTCCCTCTCTCTCTCTTCTTTCTTTCTTTCTTTCTTGCTCTTTCTTTCTTTCTAAGACAGGGTCACACTCTGTCACCCAGGCTGGAGAGTGGTGGCACTATCATAGCTCACTGCAACCTTGATCTTCTGGGCTAAAGCAATCCTCCCCCCTCCACCTCTCGAGTAGCTGGGACTGTAGGCACATGCCATCATCCCCAGATAATTTTTTATTAGTTTTTGGTAGAGACAAGGTTTCACTGTGTTGCCCAGGCTGGTCTCGAACTCTTGGCCTCAAGTGATCCTCCCACCTCGGCTTCCCAAAGTGCCGGGATTATAGGCATGAGCCACTGCATCTGGCCTCAGTTTTTCATATGCAATTTCCAGTACTCAATACAAATATAACCGAGCACAGGAGGTTATAATACGCATGAAAGAAAACAGAGGCAAACAACAAACAATGGAAACAGACCTGTAGGGTATTTAGTTAGTGGCATTTTCTGACTCAGAGTTTAAAATAAATATGCTTAATACATTCAAGGAGATAAAAGATGCATTGGTCCAAGGAGCCATAATAGAGAAGATTGATAAATCTGACTTTATAAAAATGAAAAGACTGTGTTATTAAGGGAAGAGTAAAAGGTTCAACACATTGTACAGAGTAAAAAAAAATTGTGCATATTTTGATTTTTTTAAATTGAGAAAAAATTCATCTAATATAAAAGTGATCATTTAAATCATTTTAAAGTGTATGAGGCCAGGTGCAGTGGCTCAGGCCTGTAATGTCAGCACTCTGGTAGGCCGAGGCAGGTGGATCACTTGAGGTCAGGAGTTTGAGACCAGCCTGGCCAACATGGTAAAACCCCGTCTGTACTAAAAATACAAAAATCAGCTGAGTGTGGTGGCAGGTGCCTTTAATTCCAGCTGTTAGGGAGACTGAAGCACGAGAATCACTTGAACCTGGGAGACAGAGGTTACAGTGAGCCAAGATCATGCCACTGCACTCCAGCCTGGGCGACAGAGCAAGATTCTGGTTCCTCCCTCCAAAAAGAGTGTACGATTCAATAGCTTTTATTATATTAAAAGTGTTATGCAGGGTGCCACGTCTGTAATCCTAGCACTTTGGGTGGCCGAGACGGGTGGATCATGAGGTCAGAAGGTCGAGACCATCCTGGCCAACATGGTGAAACCCCGTCTCTACTAAAATACAAAAAGTTAGCTGGGTGTAGTGGCGCATGCCTGTAATCCCAGCTACTCAGGCGGCTGAGGCGGGGGAATCGTCTGAACTCGGGAGGTGGAGATTGCAGTGAGACAAGAACATGCCACTGCGCTCCAGCCCGGGCAACAGAACGAGATTCCATCTCAAAAAAAAAAAAAATGTTGTGCAACCATCACCACTATGTAATTCCAGAACATTTTCATCACCCCCAAACAAAACCCTTTACCCATTAGCAATCACTCCCATTGGCTCCTTCCCCCAGCCCCTGGCAATCCTAATTTAGCTTCTGTCTCTATGGATTTGTCTTATATGAACATTTCCCATGAGTGGAATCATACAATATATGTGGCCTTTTGTGCCTAGCGTCTGTTCCTTGGCATGTTTTCAGGGTTCATCCATGGTAGCATGGATCAGTACTTTCTTCCTATTTTTAGCTAAATAATGTTACTTTGTATGGATATAGCACATTGTATTTAAGGGATTATATATCTGTACATGCATTTTCATATTCATCTGTGGTTATATTGATTTTTGTATGCTTGTAAATACATAGAATATTTCTGGGAATGATACCCAAGATACTTCTAACAGTGGCTGTTTCTAGGGACAGGGATTAGGGGAATAAGATCTGTGGGAGACGGAAAATAACTTTTCATTATTTTACCCTTTTCTACTATTTAAAATTTTATGTCAACTAAAAAAATAAGTTGTCTCTCCGTTTTAAAACTACTTTTATTTTTGAGATAGAGTCTTGTTCTGTTGCCCAGGCTGGAGTGCAATGGTGTGATCTCAGCTCACTGCAACCACTGCCTCCCGGGTTCAAGTGATTCTCCTGCCTCAGCCTCCCGAGTAGCTGGGACTACAGATGCTCGCCGCCATGCCTGGCTAATTTTTGTATTTTTAATAGAGGCGGGGTTCCACCGTGTTACCCAGGCTGGTCTCAAACTCCTGATCTCAGTGATCTCCCCTCCTTGGCCTTCCAAAGTGCTGGGATTACAGGCGTGAGCCACTGTGCCTGGCCCTGAAACTGCTTTTTTAAAAAGAAATATTCTTTAAAGGTAGTATTTTTTTCCAACTTAAAAGAATGTGACTATTTTAAGTGGTTATTTAACCTGAATATATAAATGGAGAAACTGCCATCCGAGTTAATAATCTTGCATATTTAATACTGCAGTTGTAAATATAATTCTGATGCTATGGAAAGACAGCCTTATAGGCAAGGACTAGTATGAACAAAATGATTTTAGTCAATCCAAAGACCCAGAGAAACTATTTTCTTTTTTTTTCTTATGACTTGGTTCCAATGAATATTTTCATAATAATTTTTCTGTTGTTGCAATATATTCTCAGTGTATATTTGTTAATTTAGCTTTTTTAAAAACCAAAAATTCCCCTTCCAACAACAATTATTCTGATTACTACTACAAATGGACCAGAAAAGCTACAGTGACAAGCTAAGGTAACACTGAAGCCAGTGCTGGGAATCAATAGATTACATGTGGCGGGGGTGGTGGCTTACACCTGTAATCCCAACACTCTGGGAGGCTGAAGCAGGAGGATCATTTGAGACCAGGAGTTTAAGACTTGCCTGGGCAACATAGCGAGACCCTATCTCTTCCCCCCCACAAAAAAGGAAAGAAAATAGATTGAATATGCAAATATATATGAGCAATTATACAAAAGTATTTTTGCCTGTTTCTTTAAAATGTGACTAAAGGAAAGTTCACTTTCAAATTTTGATTCAAGTTATGGATTAAATGGATTTAGAATGCTTCTGTGGGAAAAGTACTTGGCAATCTATTAGGTTTTGGATAGACAGAAAATACGGGTCTCTGCCTCTACCAATCAATATCCAGGGGCCCTTTTCTTTCCTCCTAATTCTTACGTTGCTTCAAATCCTGTTTCCTGTCTCTTCAAAAACGTTATGTAATCATGAAAATTCTCAAAACTTAAATAATATATTTTGGGGTCTGGGATAGAAAATAACTATATTATTTTAACAGCTATAGAAATGGAAATTTCAGGACATCATGAGACAAGATTGGTCCAAAGGGCTCCACTTGCCCTTAATCCCATACTCAAAGCGGTATCTGAGCAATATGTAGATAAGACCCCTTTCTCGGCCTTCAGTAATCTAAACCAGTGCTGTCCAATAGAAATACAATGTGAGCCACATGCATAATTTAAAATTTTTTGATAGTCTTATTAAGACAGTTTTAATGTATTTTATTAATTTGGCATATAAAATATTGTCATTTAAATATGTAATTACATTAACAGTGATTAATAAGATATTTTACTTATTTTCTTCATACTAAGGCTTTGAAATCCAGTGTGAATTTTTCACTTGGAGGACATTTCAATTCAGACTAGCTCCAGTTCACATGCTCAAGAGCCCCGTGTGGCTAGTGGCTGCCATGTTGGACAACATAGGTCCAATATGGCAATAGGTCTAAATAGTTTTGACCTATTAAAATATGTTACATTTGTGTGGTAGTCACATCTCTGCTGTATTATATTTTGGAGTATGTATTTAGAATTTTTTTTTTTTTTTT
>NW_016107443.1:1387496-1392732 GCF_001604975.1 Cebus imitator
TGCTGTGTTGGCCAGGCTGGTCTTGAACTCCTGGCCTCAAGTGATCCACCCACCTCAGCCTCCCAAAGTGCTGGGATTATAGGTATGAGCCACTGCACCCAGCCATTGGAATATTTTATAATTTAAAAAAGGGAGAATGACACACTGGATTTAAAAACAGTCCCGGGGATAAAACAGAGCAAATCTAACAAAACAATAATCTCATAAACACTGTGACTGGAGGAGAGCAATGGGATGAATAGTCATAAATAGGAGACAATCCAAGTGTGTTATCTGCATTTGGAATATGGTTTATACTTAGACTTTTATATAAATGTACTTGCCATTCTGAAAATTCTCGAGGCTGTACACCAAATATTGGGGCCACACCTGGGAGGCCTGACTCAGGAGCTTCTTAGAAGCTGGTGTGGCTGCCTCATGCATCTCCCAGCCTAGCAACACCTAGTTTCCATCCCAGGTGGCAGGATGTCCCAACAAATGCAAACTGTTGCTATTTTTCTGTCTCTTTCTCATTCTTCCTCTCCTTTTTCTTTTTCTCTTTTATTATTATGATCAGCTTTTTGTCGGCACGTTTCCTTAGGGCAAGGGCGTGCCTTCCTTCACTTCTCTTGGGCTCTAAGGACCTGGGATGATCATTCATTTATTCAGTTGCACACATCCACTGAGGGCTTATTATGTGGCAGACACTGTTAGAGTGATCTAATAATTGAGAGATTATCCTGAAATGCAGTGACCTGACACGTGCGCGTGTGCTCTACCTTTACAGTTTTCTATACAGTCATGTTTTTCTTCCTTGTTCATTACATCTATTTCCTCTGCTTCTCCCTCACAGATACTTCATGCCCGTTATGTCTTAGAGGTGCTATTTGAAACCAAGAAACTCCTGAAGCAAATGCCAAATTTCACTCAAATACAAACTTCTCCCTCCAAAGAGGTAACAGTCTGCGGTGAGTTTCAGAGCAGAGTTGTCAAATTAATATTTAGGAGCCTCTTGGTCCTACATCGTTTGCCTAGCTTGAAAACTGTGTAAATTGAACTGTGTTAAGGGAAAAATGTTAATATAGAATTATCTATCATGATAACACTGTTCCCCATCTTGTCTTTGTTTTGCATACCAGCTGGCAGGAATTAATTATGTGAGAAATTAAAGAGCTCATAGCTTTTTATAAAGGCAGACAGCATTTTAATATGGAAAAACCACCCATGGGTGGAATAAGCATTCTTTGCCCTCTGTCTAGCTCTCATTATCTTTGTTCCACGTTGCTTTTTCTAGGTGGGCCTCTGCATACCACTTATGCTGGGAAGAGAAAAGCCCGTGGTGGGGTGGAGATTAAATTCTTCTCTGCCCTTGGCTGCTGTTTTAGATTTTTCCAACTGGTCTCTGCAGCTTTTAGAAGAGTAGGAATGTCCCAGAAATCTGTTTCTTGTTCTTTTAAATAACAAGATTGGAGATTCTGCTATCATATAGGCCAGCCTGGCAGGATATTGCTTCAAGAAACAGTACACATTGAAATTCATCACAGTTGGTGCTCAGCATGCTTGCAACTGTTTGAGAGTGGGGTGCATGGAAGGAACGGCAATTCCCTTAACTTCTAATTAAGCCTTTAGGTTACAAAACAGTGATTGTTATTTTCCAAATCAATTTTTAGCCTGCATTTCTCTTATTCTGGCAGGTAGAAGTGAATTTGACAATCTAATTAAACTACTTCAATTTCTAGCATCTGATAGTGGTGGCAGGGAGTTGAGGTAGCAGTACCTACCTCGTGGCATGCCCTGACTCAGGGTTTTGAAGAGTCTCTAATGGCTCAATTCCAACCTCATCAGGCCATCATGTCTCTGACTAGCAGATGATGCATCTCAGCAGTAGGGGGCTTTTCTTCAAGGCCTCACTTGGCCTTACTTTTCATGGAAAATAGAGACCTTTGGGTTATGAGGCTCAGAAGGCCATGCCAACCTATGAAGCCTATGAGGCCAGGGCTAGGTTTGCTCTCAGGATATATAGAATAGCCCAAACTGAGATGGGTTCTCCTCCCCTGTGTTTCACTAGGAGCCCCTTCTTCCTTGCCTAAAAGGATCTGGAAGAAGACACACGTTAATTACAGGGCAGGGCAGTCCTAGAATCCCACAGTGTGAGAACTGAAGGTTCTCTAGTCTATTTCTTGCTCTTATGAGTGAAATTGAACCCCAGAGAGAAAAGTGGCAGGATCAGAATTAAAATCAGGTCTTCCATATCCCAGGTTAGAGGCAGGCCACTTCTGCTATCCGGACTCGCATTATGTACCTGATGGTTTATTTTCCATCATGAGGCAAAGATGAGGGAATGACTTAATTGGACAGCTCCATTAATTAAAGATTTCTATATCTTGGCATTTATTTCTAGTCTTTTTCACGTAGTACCATTGGTAGAGGGAAAAGACAAGGGCAGTGGGTTTTCTTAGCATGGGAATATTATTATTTTCCATTTTTAATAGCTCATTGAACTTCGAAACTTTTGCGATTATTTACAATTAAATTTAATATTGGGACCATAGCTTCAAAACCATCTTCTGTTTAAGACCGTGTTAGGAAAGGGGGAGAGATTGTGATGAAAATTTACTATTATTTTAATTGTGAGATGCATTTTTTATATGTACATCTAAATATGCCCCATAGTTTTCGGCATGCATGAAATATAAGAGGCTTTTTAGTCTACAGTTATATTATAAATGATAACCAATTCCGCACTCATGATTTTGTTGGCAGTGGAAATATCTTTCTGTCCTTCTTTCCATGATACAAGTTTTTCTTTCGCTGTCCAACTAGAAGTTAAAAATATTTTATAGCCTCCACTTTTAGTATGCCGAAACAAGTTCATTTTTTAGCATGTCAGCTATAATAGTCCTGTATACCCAAGTCTTTGAGAGACAAGTCACCCTGAAGAAAATTAGGAAAATTAAATAAGTAAAAAGATATATTAAACTAAGAGTCCTCCCATCTTTATGTCTTTAGATTTAGAGTGAGACCATATGAAAGCAATGAGATTTAAGCATGCAGTGACATTAATATGCTAATAATATTGTAGTAATATTTTATAAATAAGTGCTGGTGATATGTAATTTCTATTTTATTATTCTCAGTATATTTGGAGTCTTCTGTTGCATATATTTGGTTAATCTTCGTTGTGGGATTTTAAGCAAACTGAGGGAAAAGTATTCCTAAATTAAATTCTATACTAATTAAGTTGGATACAAAGAATAAAAATTTATGAGCAGAACTTATGAAAGATATTTTACTTAGAAATAGTTTTTTTGTTTTTTTTTGAGACAGAGCCCAGGCTGGAGTGCAGTGGTACAATCTCAGCTCACTACAACCTCTGCCTCAAAGTGGTTCTCGTGCCTTAGCCTCCCGAGTAGCTGGGAGTACAGGCATGTGCCACCATGCCCAGCTAATTTTTGTATTTTAAGTAGAGACAGGGTCTCACCATGTTGACCAGGCTGGCCTCGAACTCCTGGCCTCAAGTGGTCCTCATGCTTCAGCCTCCCAAAGTACTGAGATTACAGGCATGAGCCACCATACCTGGCCTTATTTTTAAATTAATGGCTTCAGATACTCATATGATTTCCCCTAGATGGCTTTCATTTTTTTGCTGTGTCTCATCAAAAAATGTCAACTATCTACTCACAATTTTTAAACTTCAGATGCTACTGCTGGAGTATATTGAAAATATGGCTTTAAAAAGCTATGTACTTAGCCAAGAAACGTATTTATTGAGTGCCTCTTATCATTGGGTACTATGGTAGGCACTTGGGGATTCAACACTGACTGAAATAGATACTGTTGCTGCTCTCCTAGGGATTACAGTGTGGGCGTATAGAGTAATTTCTAAGAGGCTGAGGGGTTGTTTTTTTTTGTTTTTTTTTTGAGACAGGGTCTCACTTTGTCACCCAGGCTGGAGTGTGGTGGCATGATCACAGCTCATGCGGCCTCGACTTCCCAGGGTCAGGTAATCCTCCCACCTCAGTCAGCCTCCTGAGTAGCTAGGATCACAGGTGCCTGCCTCCATACCTGGCTAATTTTTATTTACTTATTTATTTTGAGACAGAGTCTTATTCTGTTGCCCAGGCTGGAGTGCAGTGGCACGATCTCAGCTCACTGCAACCTCCACCTCCTGGGTTCAAGCGATTCTCGTGCCTCAGCCTCCCGAGTAGCTGGGATTACAGCTGTGTGCCACCATGCACAGCTAATTTCTGTATTTTAATAGAGACAGGGTTTCGTCATGTTGACCAGGCTGGTCTTGAACTCCTAGACTCAAGCGATTCATCCACCTCGGCCTCCCAAAGTGCTGGATTAACAGGTGTGAGCCATCATGCCGGGCCAAGCTTGAGGTTTGAAGTGAGTTAAAGTTGGGTTTGAATTCCAACTCTGATACTTGGTGGCTGAGTAACTTTGCTTAACTTACTTAACTACTCTGAGCCTCATTTGTAAGATGAGAATGATGAAGATAAAACCCATCTCACAGAGTGGTTATTAGGATTGAACAAGGTAAAGGTCATGTAAAACCCTTAGCACAGTGCTTGGCCCTGTGCAAATTACTGCATATAGAAAACTGACTGCATATAGGAAACTGATCATGATAGCATGCCCCTACTATAGGAGAGGAAGAAAAGAGTGCTATGGAGACAAATTGCCTGTCAAATTAACATTGTCATAGGGTAAAAACCCAATGCCCTGAGAACACTTGGAGTGGATCAGCAGTATTTCACTTTTGTAAGTCTGTAACAAAATGGGCATTGCATCTTGCTTTCTACCTAGTACTGATTTTTCATTTGCACTGCAGGTGATTTGCATGGGAAACTGGATGATCTTTTTTTGATCTTCTACAAGGTAAATGATGATTTTGCTAAATATTAGCATTTTTCTTGGGGGAGGGCAGTCTTAGAGCAGATAGCAAGATTAGTTTTACTAGAGATATGTACAAATGCAGATGTGATGTAACTGTTTTTAACCAGGAAGCTCAAAGATTTGTAGAGCCATATCTTTTTTTTAACATACATCTCATAAATTTCAAAAAAATTTTTAATTTGGGTCTTCATTCTACATTATCGTTGTCTATATATCCATTAGGATTAGTACCTGATTGTATTTATTGTCTTTATTACATCATACAGGATGGGGAGGGAAGTAGTCTGTTTTATTTTATTCAGGAATGAGCATGTCACATACCAGTCTTCTCTTCCAATGCACACTAATTATGCAT
>NW_016107443.1:1393747-1396712 GCF_001604975.1 Cebus imitator
CTGGGGAGGAAGAGAGTTTTTATTTCTGCAAATGGCTACAGGGAGAAGGCCTGGAAATTATCGCCAGGCCAACTCAGAATTACAAAGTTTTCCAGAGCTTATATACCTTCTAAGCTATATTAAGTGTGCATTCATCCAAAGACATAAGTGATTGACTTCTATTAATCTATAAGAAAGTTCTGAGTCCTGAAGACCTTCCTCTGGCGTCTCAGTAAATTTACTTAATCTAAATGGGTCCAGGTGCTGAGGTGATTACCCTTATCTTGTCTCCTGCTAAATCATGGAGGTTTGTGTGTTGGGGTGGGTTCCTTCAGACCTCTAGTAAACTTGTTTGTGGAGGTCTGGGGAGTTTCTTCAGACCCCCAGTAAAACTTGTTTAATCCTAAATGGGTCCTGTTAAGAATTCCTTCATTATCTTGCCATGCTTTAAGGCCTAGGAAAGGCCTAGGCAAAACTCTTGGTTGGCCTTTGTTACATTCCAGCCTTTGTATAGGGGACTGGCTCCTTCAGCTTTCACTGTTTAACTTAACCACGCAGTCAGTACTGAAACAGTTGTAATGGAGGCCTGCGTTAGTGAGGCCTGGCCTGCCACATTATGATGACCAACCAGTTCCACCTTTGAGGCTGTGAGAGCTTGAGTGAGCCATACAGCCGCCATGAACTGCAATTTTTTTTTTTCAATTGCAATATTATCTTGAACTTCCACCCCATAAGAGGTTGTCTTTTGGATAAAATCAGCATCCCAACGCATTTTTAAAATAATAAGCTATAATAGAAATATAAGGTTTTCAATTCATGCATTAGACTAGCAGCTTGGAAGGGAAGGGGACAGGGCAAACCAGGAGTGGGTGGAGCCAGCCCTTAAGAAGAGGTTGCACTGAGACTGCAGTGGGCTCAAGCCAGGACATAGAGTGTGACTGCCAGAGAGTGAAGTCCGGGGAAGTAGGAGGTGTCCTGGGTAGCAGGTTGGTGTAGGAAGTCCAGGCAAAGGTTTGCTGGCAGGGAGCCGACGGGGCTGATGAAAGCAATTCTGGACATCAGCCACAGAATCCAAGCTGGATAGGGAAGAAAGAGAAGCCAGCAGGGGCCAGTCAACTGGAAGAAGCAGGAGGATAGTAGGACTGGAATGCTGGCTGACTGCGTCAGGGAGCAGGCTGACTGCACTGAGGGCCTTAGGAGGTGGGATGGTGGGAACAGCAGCGGGAGCAGCCCTGGGGGAGGGGAAGCCCTGGGATGGAGCCTAGAAAGTGGGTGGCCCAAGCGAGCAAAAGAGAATAATGGCGATGGGGTGGGCAAGGACCTGGAAAGCAGGTGTGTTCAACAGTCGGTGGCGCCACCTGGACCCAGATGAGGAGCAGGGAAAGGAAGCCTAGTCAGAGGTCATGGGCCTGAAAGGAGGGTGATGGGGTGTTGCTCTGTGAGCAGCCCTGCGGGCAAGCAGAGCCTGCCCTGCTCCTGGGCCTGAGGTGTGTGTCCTGGGGAGGTGCAGGTCCTTTGCTTCAGAAGGGCATGAGTCTGGAGTCCCTCCGCGCTCTGGAGGGAGCCCAGGCCTATGGAGGAAAAAAGGCTTTCTGAGTAAATTCAAGGCAGAAGGGGGCTTCGTTGACCATGAGATGAGGATTCTACTGGCCCCACGGGAGTGCCATGGGAAAGGGGGAAGGATGGACGGGGGAATGGATGGATGGGGGATGGGATTTATTTAACTTGGGACGGAGCTCCACACCATATGTTCAGAAGTTCAGCTCTGCTATTGTTGACAATTACAGTGTGAGGAAGGAGGAGGGGGCGGGGTATGTGAAGAACAACAACAAACCTGGGCATTCTTTCTCTAGAGGCTTGGGAAATACATACAAGGGAAATAGTTGAGTAAATTAAATTGGGAACATCGTCACTAAATTCCAAGGCATTAGAAAAGAAAATTTCTTTATTTCGTGTGAAGGTGGGATCAGGGATAAGACTCGGGAATAGACAGATGAGAAAAGAGATTTCTAACATGTTTCTTTAATTCTGTCTGCAAAACTATATGGAACATAGAAAACTGGAAGGTGCCAATGTAAAGACTGAACAGGAGGAGGTGGGTGGTAAGAAGTACTATAAAAGGAACTAAAGGTGAAAATATAGCATTCAAATGCAAGCAAGATATATTTGGAGAGCTAACCAATGACAGTGCTCAGGAAATGGAGATTGCTAACCCAGTGATGAAAGACTAGGGCACTATTATATTTGGGATGGATTTGGGTTGAGAGGTGAGGGGGATGTCTGGAAAACAGACGTGTGCAAGAGCCATGGATTAGAATTCTGGCAGGCATGAGTGAGAAGAAGGTAAAATGCATCCTCGACATAGAATGAACCATGTACACCAGAATCTCAAAATTGCTTGGTTTAAGGGGGAAACTGAGGGAAAAGCCATTGATGACAGCAAGTTTCCACTTTAAGAAACTGAAAAGAGATCTAAGGTACAACATGGGGACTATAGATAATAAAATTGTACCGTATATGGGATTCATGCCATATGAGTAGATTTTAGCTAATGCTACCACAAAAAACAAAAAATAGGTAACTATGTCAGATGATGGATATGTTAGTTTGCTTCACTATAGCAACCTTTTTACTATCTGTATGTATTCTGTAACATCATGATATATTACACCTTAAATGTACATGGTAAAATTTATTTTTTAAAAAAGAAGAAAGTAGCAACAATGATAAAGCAATGGGGAAAACAGCTGATCAACAATATCATTCGTATTTTCAACAGTGGTACAGCAAAAAACTCGGAAACTATATTATTATTTTAAAGGAATTTGTAATAAGTGAATAAATACATTGCTTTCATTTATTTAAAAAAAGAAAAGGCCGAGTTTGGTAGCTCACACCTGTCATCCCAGCACTTTAGGAGGCTGAGGTGGGTGGATCACTTGAGGTCAGGAGTTCGAGACCAGCCTGGCCAACATGATGAAACCCT
>NW_016107443.1:1397817-1407023 GCF_001604975.1 Cebus imitator
AAAAAAAAAAAAAAAATTAAAAGACAGAGCTATAAAAATGAGATAAAAAATGAAATAGTAATTCTCAGCTATCTGGAGCTGTGGAGTGTAGGGAAGAGAGTTCTTGCCTTCTCAGAAGTGCCTGAGAGGATGTTTAGACCCATGAGCCTGCAAGGTCAAGAGTATTTCAAGTTATATGGTGTATACTTTTAAGAAGTAAAGGGAACAAATGGCACATTTTAAAAACTCCCAACAAAATAGTTAAAGTAATGTTAAAAGGCATTTCAGCTTTCAAAGGAATAAGCTTCAGTGATCTGGAAAATCCATTTAAGCAATGCTTACAGTACAAATGAGGATATTGGGTCTTAGGCATAGGAGGATGAGAGAGCATGAAAAAAGAAAGTTTAGTTAAGCGAAGAGTAATGGGCCAGAAAAATAGACAAGGAAGAAAGGAAGAACATCTCAGAGGAGGAGAGCAGTGGGGGCTGGTGGATTTTTCTTGGTGGCAGACACATAAAGGTTGCCTGCTCAGATTAAAGGAGGTGCATAACTATGACCTAAGCAATCACTTGATTGCTTCAAGAAACGGTAGAATTTCTGTGATGGTCTTTGTTTCTCACTGTAATACTTTGTACTAATGAATTCATCAACAACTGATTGAATCCCAGATAAGTGTCATACCTGACTCTGGCTCATTAGTAGAAGCCACAATTGAGTCACATCAGTGTAACCTCAGGCTCCCAAGCTTTTGTTTAGAAGTAGCTAGTGGCTGTGCTTTCAGTTCTATTTCATTATTGTTTCTAAGAGCAATAGATCTTGAATTGTGGGGAATAGTTTGGCAAACTACATCCTGTTGGAGATTTTTGGAGCTTTAAGTGACCAAAGTTTATGTTATACTATGACTAACTGATTCTCTCCATCACCCAAAAGAGAAAGCATGAAAACTTTAGGCTTTGAATTAAGACAGAATTTTAATTCATCTCTATTGGTGGTTTGCTAGACACTTTCTTCCTCATCAGTTCTTTTATACAGCATAGCATGAATAGGCTCTAAGGCTAGAGCTGGCCCAAAGCCAACCAAGAGCACAGCCTGAAGAATGTTCTAATGTAGGGTCACTGAGAGGTGTCACCATATTACTCTTTTCATCCAAGTGGTTGGATTGGTTCAAGACTTCTATCATTATAACTCACCATATGCAAAAGTGAATCTGTCTACTAATGTATTCAGTAAACTTTTATCCTGGTCCCTATAGCGTTCAAGGTATCATATAAAAACTATAGGAATATACAAAGATGAATACAAAGTTGATTTCACATATACTTATGAAACACCTGTTGTGAATGAGGCACTCTACTAAGGGTTGGCAATACAGTATGACTAAAACACAGTTGTTGGCCTCAAAGACATCACGGTTTAGTGGGGAAGGTTGGCCGATAAAAAGACAAGGTGGTTCAGGGTTGGACATGGTATGATTGGGATCAGCATGGAGCTCCAAGGGAACCCACTGGCAGAGCACCTAACCGTATGGAGGACTTCCTGGAAGAGATGACATTTCTGACGATCCCTTCAAAGAATTTTAGTAATTTAGTAAGTGCCTAAATCGTGAAGGGAAGTTTTGGAGGATCATGAAAAATTTTATTCTCACATGCTTTTTATGGTGCCCTGCAATAAATGATGGGATTTATAGCAATTCTTCTTCTTCACTGATTGTTTTGAGATTTTGGTTTCTTTAATATTTGGTTGTCCTTAAAAATTCTATCAGCTAGCACCTTAATACTAAGGGAAACATTTTCAGCTCAGAATCGCATCTGGGTTTGAAAAGGACTCTTCCCCTGACTCCCACACCACACTCTTAACCACAACAGACCTTTGCTAAAAGGGCATCTCAACTTTACATGCCTTCAAATATAATTTTATCGTCAAGTGAAGCAATTTACATATCATTACTTAGGTCATATATTTAGACTTTATTTTCTGGAAAGGTTAATTTTAATCAGCCACTTGTGCTTAATTAGAGTGACCAACTTGAAATACTTCACTCGGAGCCTCAGCCTTGGTAAAATTACAAGACATTTTTCCCTTATTGACTAGAAAGCTTGAAATTTTAGATCAAGTATCACCAAATTAGTTTGTTAAATTGATGCCGTGAGTGGCGACCTCTTGTCGCTGAAAAAGAGATGCATGTGAACTGAGAGACGCTAATTAACTCTTAACCCTGTGGGTACCATCCTGATGCTATCCAGTGGGAAGACCTGCCGCCTTGCTTTCCTTTTCTTTCTCTCTTCCCCACCATCCTCTACCCACTCCACCCATAATTTTCCAGCTGTGAAGGTAGTCAAACATTTTCTTTATTTTCTATCACTGAAATGCTTCACACTGCCACAGTGGCCAATTGTTTTCCTTTTGAGGTGAAGATAGTGTGTTACAATCAGAACAGACCCCTGAAATTGCAGAAGAAAAAAATTAAAGTAACATGGAGTTGAGAACCAGAGCTTATTGTTTGATGTGCCTTCGGGAAACATCCAAATTCATTGGGAAAACTTCCAGATGTCTGTTTTAAAATGCTTCCGTAGGAAATAGGTGAGACTGCAGGGAAACATCTGGTTTTTGTCTCTAAGTTAGTTAATTATGGTCTGCTATTTTTTCCCCCCGCAAGTCATCTGACTGCAGTTCAGAGTTGTAGCTACTCTGAGTTTTCTGTATTTGTCAACTTATTCACCATGTCGTAGATGGTTTCTTGCCTGTCAGCTGCAGAATGAGCCAGAGGGTTTAGTTTACTGAAACTGGGTGAAGCATTGTTTATGCCATGAGGGTTTTTTTTGCTTCTTTGAAGGAAACCCAGAGAAATGTCAGTAGCCAGAAGCTGAAATATCCTAGGCACTCATGTCCCAGGAGACTAGTTCCTCATCATCCTGTGTGCTTTTTAGTTTCCTTATAATTCTGAGACTAAAGTGGATTCAAACCCAAACTATATAAAGTAATATTAACTAATCCTGGAACAACAGGGCAGATCTTACACATCCAAATAAGTCTGGCCCTCTTTGATGCAGTTGTCTTGAGGTGCTTAGCACTGAAAAGACTGCAGTATACATTCAGGACTCCTTTTAGAATCACTTTCAGAGATGGTGACATATTTTGTTGAATGAGCTTTATTATCACAAGTCTTAATCTCTTGAAGACGTGTGAGAATCTTGAAGAAAATCTTGAAGAAGATTTTCTGAAAAGGTTAAAACTTGTTGAGTGTCAAGTATGCTACATAAGGTGGATGGACTAGTTGACCATTACTATTTTGGGATTAAAATGAGGTTTAACTGCCAGTTGCAGTGGCTCATGCCTGTAATCCCCCCACTTTGGGAGGTTGAGGTGGGCGGATCACGAGGTCAGGAAATCAAGAACATCCTGGCTAACACGGTGAAATCTCGTCTTTACTAAAAATACAAAAATGAGGTTTAACTGAAGAAATTCATTACCCTTTGCTCATAGCAGAGGTGAAATAAGACATCACAGAGGTAGCAAACAATTTACCTACAACAAATTCGGGTTTAATTGAAGATAAGAAGTTTTAATACCAGAAAATCTGCCATTGTAATGGAAAATGTGTTTTCCATTCAAACATAATAAATATTACTTTAGACTATTGGATGCTTTCCTCAGATTTTGAAATTAAGATTATACTGGTTTCATAAAATGAGTTGGAGAAATTTTTATCTTTTTCTATTATTTGGAATAATTTGAATCCCTGGGTTGCAAACTCAAACTTGGCTATACGTTGCAATCACCCAGGTGATTCTAATGTGCAGCCAAAGTTGAGAATCATGGGTTTAAGTAACATTAAAACTATTTGCTTGGGAAAATTGAAATAGAGTTTTGCTAGAAAGCCACATGGGGCCAGTACACTGTTCACGTTTTCATCTTCTTTTGAATCAGTTTCAAGAAAATCATAAAATTGGTTCAAAGACAGAACCAATAAAATTTGGGTTTATATAAACGAAACTTTCCTTTTTGTTTTCTATTTCCTTAGTTTCAGCTATTCTCTTTACTTGATGGGTTTTATTGTTCTTTTTCTAATTTTTTAAAGATGAATATCTTTTCTGATTTTAGTTTTACGTAAGCCTTCTATTGCACTGGTAATTTTGCTTTTAATTTTCTCTTTGATACAATGCTTATTAAGATGATAATTTCTAATTTCCAAGAATCTTAATTCAAGGAGCTAGACTTTTTTTCTAATCATATTTTTATGAGACTGTGTCTTGTGACATTTTTCTTATCTTGAATTTCTTAAGAGTTCTTTGAAGTCAAGTATGATATTGATTCTCATAAAAGCTCCGTGGACATATAAAAAATTAATTATACAGTTGAGCCTTGAACAATGTTGGGGTTAGGGATACCAATTCCCCACACAGTTGAAAATCCACATGTAATTTTGACTCCTCCAAAACTTGACAACTAATAGCTTACTGTTGACTGGAAGCCTTAGCAATAACATAAACAGTTGATTAACACATATTTTGTATGCTATATGCATTGTAGACCGTATTCTTACAATAAAGTAAGCTAGAGAAAGAAAATATTATTAAGAAAATCTTAGGCCAGGTGTGATGGCTCATGTCTGTAATCCTAGCACCTTGGGAGGCCGAGGTGGGCAGATCACTTGAGGCCAGGAGATAGAGACCAGCCTGGCCAATATGGTGAAACTTCATTTCTACTAAAAATACAAAAATTAGCCAGGCATGTTGACACAGACCTGTAATTCCAGCTACTACAGAGGCTGAGGCAGGAGAATTGCTTGAGCCTGGGAGGCAGAGGTTGCAGTGAGCCAAGATTGCATCACTGCACTCCAGTCTAAGTAAGAGAGCAAGACTCTCTCAAAAAAAAGAAAAAAAAATTAAAGAAAAGAAAATATATTTACTACTCTTTAAGTGGAAGTGGATTATCACCAAGGTCTTCATCATCTTCATGTTGAGTAGGCTGAGGAGCAGGAAGAGGAGGGGTTGGTCTTGCTGTCTAGGGGTGGCAGAGGCAGAAGAAGAGTCACGTATAAGTAGACCCATGCAGTTCAAACCTGTGTTGTTTAAGGGTCAACTGGATTCTCTTATTTGTAATACACAAAGTTCTTCATGTATCTATCAAATCAAGCTTATTGGTTGTATCTTTAATTTTCCCATGTTTTTTCTATTATATATACCTAAATATGCCTATTATATGTTGCCATGCAACAAATTACTCCAATACTTAATAACTTAACACTATAAACATTTAGTATCTCACAGTCTCTGTGGGTCAGAAATTTGGGTCAAGCTTAGTTGGATGGATTCTTTCTCAGGGTCTCTCATGGGGTGGCAGTCAAACTATTGGCCAGGGCTCCAGTCATCTGAAAGGTTGACTGGGGCTGGAAGACCCATTTCCAAGATGATTCACTCATGTGGCTATAGACAGAGCATTTCAGTTCCTCACTGACTGTTGGCAAAACAGCCACATGGGCTTCTCCACAAGGCTGCCTGATAATTCTTGTGACAGAGCAGCTGACTTTCCCCAAAGTGAGTGATTCAAGAAAGAAAGCATGCAGGAAGCTACAGTGTCTTTTATGACCTAATCTCCAAGGTTGCACGTCGTCAGTTTTACTTTTTTTTTTCTCTTCACGAGAGGAAAGTCAGTAAGTCTTGCCTTCACTCAAGGGGAGGCAAATTCGGCTTTACCTTGTAAACAGAGTGCCAAAGAATTTATGGATATTATTTTAAACCAGTAACTCAGTCTGAATAATGCACTGTGTATTTTAAAACAATTTCATCTTGCATTTAGTAGTTAAATATATGCAGCAAAAATGTGTTCTTTTGTTTATTGACTACAAGTTCATGAGTTGTATTTTTCTCATAAGGTACCTTTTATTATGACATAATGTTGCTTTGTGATCCTGTTTAGAGCTTTAATCTTAAACTCTACTTTGTCCAGTATTAATATTTCCATTCTTGCTTTCTTTTTGTTGCATTTACCTTGTTTTCAACCTTCTCTTACCTACTTTTTAATGTATATTTCTCACAAACAGCATATACCTGGGTTTTGTATTTTAACACAGCCTGGTAATCCTGATATTTTCATGAGAGAATTTAATCCATTCATATTTAGTATAACAACAGATATATTTGAAATTTTTTATTCCACTTTGTTATTTCACTTGGTTTCACCCTTTAACTTTTCTTTTTGCTGTTTTGGTAAAGTTTTCTTTTTTATTATTGTTTTATTTGGAATTTTTACTGTGCTTTTCCATTCACTAGTGGTTACCTTCCCAATTCTGACATTTCTAGTAAATAATGTGTATGTGTGTATTTCTCATAGCTATAATTTTATTCTCCCACTGTGATCCTTTCTCTCTCTCTCTCAATAAGATAACTGTTTTCACACTCCATGTCCCCCATTCAGTTAAGATTTCTACAGCATTTTATTTTTCTCTTAGCTCCCTTGGAAATCCTAGCTATTGCTCATGCCATATTTTTAGTTCTTGACCATTATTAAGTTTTCCTTCATAGCATGTCTCTTCTACTTCTGGAATCCTTGCTTAGTACTTAAATCCAAGTTTCATATTGTCATATTTATATTTAACTATCTATTTCACAATTCATTGTTCATATCTGTATTTTTTCCTCTTGATCTTTCCCTGGCTTGAGGACTTCTAATTGTTAGTATGGTTATTTAGTTATTTTCTTGAGTGTTTTCTTCAGTGGGGCATGTGGATGCTATCTTCTCTGAATGCAGGCTCCTCGAATACAGGAACTTTATATTGTTTACTTCTGTGTTCCTAGCACCTAAAACTGTGCCTGGTACATAACAAGCAATCAATATATGTTTGCTGTTTTTGTGGTATTAAATACTACATATTTGCATGTCTGTCTTTTACCCTAAGCATTTATGTTGTTGGTGGTAGTTGACCTCTTACACATCTGCAAATATTTTTTCTATCACGCTAAGAACTTAACATCTTGGCCACTGTAGAAATCTTGGTTCAAAGTCCTTTTTTTCTCTTTAATTTGTAGATTTTGTTCTACCATCTCCTACCTCCCACTACTATAGATGAGAAGTCTGATGCTAGGCTGATTCTTTTCCTTTTGTAACTTGTTCTTTCTCTCTGGCCTCTTCTAATCTTTTTACTATGTAGTAGGGATTTTACCCCCATCAATTGTACGTAGAAATCATGAACTGTTTCAAGCTTCAGATTGAAATTTTCTTTTTAACCATAGAAAATGTTCTTTCTTATTTTTGTAATTATTGCCTCTTCTTTATCTGTTCCTTTTTCCTGATTTTGGAATGCTTATTATTGGCATATTAAGTCTGTTGGCTTTGAATGCTAGTCTCTTATCTATTCTTCCTGATTTTCATGATTTTGCTTTTACTCTGTGTGAGAGATTTTTCATCTGCTTGTTCTTTCAGGTCAATAATGTATTTTCCCAACCATTCTTTCTTTTAGTTACCCTTAACCCATTGATTTTTTTTTTGAGACAGAGTCTCACTGTGTTGCCTAGGCTGGAGTGCAGTGGTACAATCTCAGCTCACTGCAACCTCTGCCTCCCAGGTTCAAGTGACTCTCCTGCCTCAGCCTCAGCCTCCCTAGTAGCTGGATCACAGGTGTGTACCACCATGCCTGGCTAATTTTTTGTATTTTCAGTAGAGATGGGGTTTTACCATGTTGGCCAGGCTGGTCTTGAACTCCTGACCTTAAGTGTTCCACCCATCTCAGCCTCCCAAAGTGTTGGGATTATAGGCATGAGCCACTGCACCCAGCCAACTCATTGATATTTAAAGTTTGAATACCATATTCTTAATGCCAAGAATTAATAAGTTTTTGTGTTTCCTTGTTTGCTTTTCTTATTTTAAAAATAAACTTGTGCTCTGTTTCCTCCAGCAGTCCTGTTTTATTAGGGACCATCTGCTTTAGTAGATCTGATTGGTCTGTCTCTCTCTGGTTGCTGGATCCTCTTAGGTACTAGCTTATTTCCATTTTCTATTTTCTGCTTAAGCTAGGTTAAGCCTTTCCATAGTTAGAGGCACAACAATTTGTACTCTGGCATTGGGTGTGAAGTCTCTGTGTTTCTAGGTACCCCTAAATGCAAGTGATCCTGTTCTTTTAGTTTCAGGGATGTGGAAGACATCTTCCTACACTTTTTCTAGTAGGATCCAACATTTTAACTCCCCCTGCCTACAAACCAAGATCACGTACACACATGCTATGGAGGCAGAGCCACCCCTTAATCAAGTGTCCACAGTCCCCTCAGGCCTAGTTCTTCCATGTTTTCACCCCAGGGCTCCCTGCTCTTGCTCCTCTAGCCCCCTTCAGACCTGGACATCCCCACAGAGTCTATAGCCTTCAACAGTCCTCAGGTTCCTCCAGCTCACTTACCCTAGACAGCTGAAGGCTGGGGGAAGGAAGAGTAGCAGAGATCAGAGATGCAAAATCCTTACCCCTTTCTTTATGGTTGTTTGTTTGTTTGTTTGTTTGTTTTAGATGGGATCTCACCATGTCATCCAGGCTGGAGTGCAGTGGTGTGATCTCAGCTCCGCTGCAGCCTCAACCTCCCTGGGCTCAGGCGATCCTCCCACCTCAGGCTCCTGAGTAGCTGGGACTACAGTGCACACCATAACACCCGGCTAATTTTTTGTACTTTTTTTAGAGAAGGGGTTTTGCTATGTTTCTTAATCTGATCTTGAACTCCTGGGCTCAAGCAGTCTGCCTACCTTGGCTTCCCAAAGTGTTAGGATTACAGATATGGGCCACCGTGCCCAGCCTTCTTTAAGTTTTGATAAACAATAGCCTATATTTTTGCAACTGCTTTACACTAAACCCAGTGTGAATAAGGTTATGTGAATTAATGTGTAAGAAAATATTGGAATCTTAGAATTGGAAATAACATGGTTGGCCGGGCACCGTGGCTCACGCCTGTAATCCCAACACTTTGGGAGGCCGAGGCAGGCAGATCACCTGAGGTCAGGAGTTCGAGACCAGCCTGGCCAACATGGTGAAACCTTGCCTCTACTAAAAATACAAAAATTAGCCAGACGTGGTGGCAGGCATCTGTACTCCCAGCTACTTGGGAGGCTGAGGCAGAATTGCTTGAACCTGGGAGGGAGAGGTTGCAGTGAGCCGAGATCACACCACTACACTCCAGCTTGGGCAAAGAGCCACACTCTGTCTGGAAAAAAAAAAAAAAAAAAAAAAAAAAAAAAAAAAAAAAAAAAAA
>NW_016107443.1:1408136-1409704 GCF_001604975.1 Cebus imitator
TCACTGCAACCTCCACCTCCCGGGATCAAGCAATTCTCCTGCCTCAGCCACCTGAGTAGCTGGGATTATAGGTGTGCCCCACCATGCCTGGTTAATTTTTGTATTTTTAGTAGAGATGGAGTTTCATCACGTTGGCCAGGCTGGTCTCAAACTCCTGACCTCAAGTGATCGGCCTGCCTCAGCCTCCCAAAGTGCTGGGATTAAAGGCATGAGCCACCATTCCTGGTGAAGGTAACCTTTTTAAAGGAGGACATGCATTTTTATATATGAGTACTGAAATTTGTCTCTTTGTAATGTATTTTTAAAACATTTGAATTTGTCTTATGCAGTAGAAGCCATGCAATAGAGGAATAGCCATTTCCCTATCAAACATGACATTGAGAAAATGTAACCATGTTACATGAGTTTGTTTTGTCTTAGAGCTTTATAGTCTAGGACTAAATGAATAATTAACTAGTATAAAGACCAGACCTTTGTTCTGATCTCTGCTGCTTTTTATGCTAACACTGTGTTTAAAAGTATTATCTCATACTCAAGAGTGATATTAAAAATACTTAAAAACCGATATGGCCCGGTCAGTGATCATTGAGAATATATGCCGGCTATGCCTCCTGGTGTAGTTGCTCGCTGGCAGTACATCCGACCTGCCCAGTCACATCACATAGCACCATTCACTTGCCTGAGTACTTTCATTTCCATTCTCTCAGGTGATCTGGGAAGGGATATAGTGCCATCCCCATTTTGCAAATTGGGGGAATCACATCCCCAAGAAGCTGATGATACGGACCCTTAGGATAAAAGATTTCTGGCTCATAGTTTGGTGTTCTTCCTTGGATAGAAGTTTTCCTCTTTTCAGAGGAGAAGGAAGAGGTGAGAATAGCCATGTTTGATAGGATAAATATCAGCTCCTTTCAAAGAAAACTCATAGTAGGTAGTGGGTAGAATGAGCACCCGCCCCCATCCTCCCTGGAATCTTCCATTCCCAAATGAATTTGTCACTTTCAGGGCCTTTCCAGGAGATGCCTGCCCTGAAAGAGTAAAACTGGCCCAAGCGAGAGA
Source organism: Cebus imitator (assembly GCF_001604975.1). Classification (NCBI taxonomy): domain Eukaryota; kingdom Metazoa; phylum Chordata; class Mammalia; order Primates; family Cebidae; genus Cebus; species Cebus imitator. The sequence goes on from NW_016107443.1 coordinate 1,409,196, forward strand.
GCAGATTTTTCCTGGTGGAAGAACCTGACTCAGCCTCTTTTCTTCAAATTAACAGGGATGTTATGTACACAGCCTTACTTTAAAAGTACATTCTGTCAATTGCTTGTTTTTCCCTTTCTCCTTCCACAGAATGGTCTCCCCTCAGGGAGCAACCCATATGTTTTTAATGGTGACTTTGTAGATCGAGGAAGGAATTCCATGGAGGTCCTAATGATCCTGTGTGTGAGTTTTCTTGTCTACCCCAATGACCTGCACTTGAACAGAGGGAACCATGAAGATTATATGATGAATCTGAGGTAACCTAGGCCTTTAGATTTTCTCTTTTAAAAGCTTCCCACTCTGGGAAATGCTGCCATATCTAGTTCCTAACAGAGATAAAATGAGTATATTGGAAGAGGGATGAGGGAAATCTCAAAGAGGACCTCCATTCTTCCCCCTTTCCCCACCCCCATTCTTCTGCTGAGTGTCAGTTGCTCTGAAACTCCCTTATTTTATTTTCTTCCAGTTCT
>NW_016107443.1:1409908-1411981 GCF_001604975.1 Cebus imitator
GCCTCGGCCTCCCAAAGTGCTGGGATTATAGGCTTGAGCCACCGCGCCCGGCCTTCCCTTCTTTTATGTTCTTTCTCTTGCTCCCATGTCCAACCTTCACAGGCTAAATTGTGTGTTGGGTAGGTGTGTTACGCTGGGTTTGGAGGTGTGGTAGGTTTTCGAAGCAGACTTGGATGGAATCGTTCTGTTGCTACTGCTGGCTTGCCTCAGATGTTGTCTCAGAAATTAGTTCCATATTTTTCATGGATGTGTGTATTTTTTGATGACATGGTAATTGCTGCTGGCATCGTTGCTCATAAACATATTTATGAACACAGCATTTCAACTATCTAACCCACCGGAAACTTGAGGAATAAAGATGGGTTAGATGGTTTAAGGGTCTTTGCTGAAAGGCACAGTAGGTGACAAATGTTCCCTTTTCCCTTCTGTTTTTCTTCTTCTTTAAAAAAATCTCTTGTTTTATGAAAAACAGAAATCAGTTTGCTCTAGGGCAGTAGAAGATATGGCATGTCTCATGCTTTTGGTCCTGGGCTTTTGGATGCCTTGGTCAGAGCTCAGCAACTGATTAGTTTTGTCTTTGGGGAAGTTTTGGTATCTGGCTTGAGTACAGAGTTTCAATTCTAATTCTCAAGATATGGAAGCAAATGCTAAAACTAGGAAGGAAAAAATCCTAGGACTATTATCAGAGGCCCACTATATATAATATAGTTCAATACGTTTATTTAGGCATGCTGTTTACCCTTATAGCCTATCATATTTATCTGGTGTCTATAATGGTTAACGAAGGAGACATGGCCCCTGCCCTCATAGAATTTACATCTAACAGCGAAGAAACATGTTCAGTAGGTTTTTCAAGTGTGATGAGTTTGTAAAGGGGGAATTCAACCTTGTTTGAGAGATGATGGAAGGTTTCGCTGTAGAAATATGGCGTTAGCCTGAGATCTGAAGAATGAAGTAGGCATTCAAGAAAGAGATGTAGAGGGGATGGGAATGTGTTCTGCAGTGAGGGGACAAATTATGCAGAGCTTAGGACAAGACTGTTTAGATGTGAAAGAAGTTCAGGAGGGCAGGGGCATAAACTGAGGGACAGGGTGGTGCCTGATAGGGCTGGAGACATAAGAAATGATTGGATGGTTCAAAGGAATTTGGACGGACTTCTAAGGACAACAGAATGTCACCGAAGAATGTCATAAAATTTGTGTTTTAAAATGCAGTAGGAGGAGAGAGTTGGAGAGGGGCAAGAGTGGATACATGCTGGTCAATTAGGAAGTAGTTGAAGGTTAAAGAGATAGATAACGGGTTCTCATTTAGACTAGGGTGGTGGTGATGGAGATGCAAAGAAATAGATTCAAGAGGCGTTTAGACAATTATTTAAGGCTCAGTAACTTGATATGGGGGAGCTGAAAGAGGAGGGAATCAAGGATGACCTCCAGGTTCCCGGCTTGAGTTTGGGGGTGCAGCGGCATCATTCACTGATATTGGGAATGTGGAAAGAGGAGAGAGGTTGGGATGAGGGGCAATGATGAGTTCAGTTTGCAGTATGCTGATTGGAGGTACTACTGAGTAGGCGGTTGAATATACATATGTGTCCAGAGATCAGAAACAAAGTGTGGCCTGGAACGTCATCCTGTGGTATTGACACTAGATAATAACTGAAACCCCGGGCAGGGATGAGATTCCCAAAGGAGAAAGTGAGGGGAGAAAAGAGCCTAGGATGGAATCTGAAGGAACTGCAACATTTAAGGTGAGGTGGAGGAGAGCTTGCAAGAGAGGCTCAGGAGAGCCAAGAGGAAAACCAAGAGAGCTTATGGTCACAGAACCCAAGGAAAGAAAAGTTTTCTAGAAAGATGGTAGAGTCAGCTGTATTTAGTGTTTCAGAGAAAGGCCTCTGTTGGATTGAACAATATGGACACCTTGGTGAGTGCAGGATGGAATTCATCTCAGAAAACATGATGTGGCCGGGCGGTGGCTCATGCCTGTAATCCCAGCACTTTGGGAGGCCAAGGCAGGTGGATCACGAGGTCAAGAGATGGAGACCGTCCTGGCCAACATGGTGAAACCCCGTCTCTACTA
>NW_016107443.1:1412887-1414862 GCF_001604975.1 Cebus imitator
CTATTTGTTATAGCTTAAGTATTCACTTTGCTGTTTCTATAGAGAAATTTTAAAAGAGCCAATAAAGACCAGATTGATGCTTTAGGAAAGGTAATAAGCCAGCTAGTCAAAATGCATGCCAATAAAATACAAGCACAGCAGGAAGCCGTGGCCACAGTAGAGTGTTATATTTTCTTTCTGGATTAAACCACACTTTTTCATTGTGAGTTTTGTATAAGTTTTAACATAGATAATATTTCATTGCCTTAAGGGTACCAAGGATTTGTTTTACTTAGGTGTGGTAAAACATGCAGGCACAGAAATGACTGTCATGAAGGAAGAGATTTTTATTTACAGCTCTCTAGAAAAGGGAGGTACTACATACCACTCTGGGGGACAGGGTGGGGAAGCACCAGAGTTGGTCAGAAGGCAGAGGGAGGCTGGGCACAGTGGCTCATGCCTGTAATCTCAACACTTTGGGAGGCCAAGGCAGGTGGATTGCTTGAGGTCAGGAGTTCAAGACCAGCCTGACCAACATGGTGAAACCCTGTCTCTACTAAAAATAGAAAGATTAGCTGGGTGTGGTGGTGTGCGCCTGTAATCCCAGCTACTCGGGAGGCTGAGGCAGGAGAATTGCTTGAACCCGGGAGGTGGATGTTGCAGTGAGCTGAGATAGCGCCACTGCACTCCAGCCTGGGTGACAGAGCGATGCTCCATCTCAAAAAAAAAAAAGAAGGCAGAGGGAGAGAGGGGAAAACACGGGCAACAGCCTTGATTGTGGTTTTTGTGGGAGGGAAGGCAGAGGGGAGCATCTGAGGGTAATCTAGTTTAGGACTGACCAGTTTGAGTAATTTCAGGCTGCTCTGGGCCATAGAGGTTGTCTCTAGTTGTCTGGTACCTGGCCAGGATGAGGAGGGCAGGAGAAGAGTGGCCCTGAGTGTGAGCTCCATGAAGAAGGTAGCTGGGGTGTGGGCTCTGTGTTGGTTGGTTTGCATATGAAGGGCGAGTCATTGACTATCTAGGAATTAGCTAGCCCTGGGAGGGACAGTCTCTCCTCCAGAGTCAGCAAGGCCCCAAGATATCATAGTACCAAAAATACAAAATAAAGGGCCAGGCACGGTGGCTCACACCTGTACTCCCAGCACTTTGGGAAGCCGAGGCAGGAGGATCACCTGAGCTCAGGAGTTCAAGAGCAGCCTGGCCAACATGGTAAAACGTTGTCTCTACTGAAAATACAAAAATTAGCCAGGTGTGGTGGCGCATGCCTGTAGTCCCAGCTACTTGGGAGATTGAGGCAGGAGAATCGCTTGAATCTGGGAGCAGAGGTTGCAGTGAGCCAAGGTGGTACCACTGCACTCCAGCCTGAGCGACAGAATGAGACTCTGGCTCAAAACAAACAAACAAAAAAAACCCGAGAATAAAAAGACATGATGAGTACATGCTAATTGGTTAGTGACTCCTTGCTGACTTCCTCTGGCTGGCCTGAAAACCGTTACTTTTTATCCATGTGTGGAAACTATTCAGCAAACTGAACCTATCAGAAAAACAAAACTTACTCAATCTCTTATTTACAGATACATGGAAAAAAAATCTTACAAACCTTGGAAGAACTCTATACCTGGCTCCCAATTGGTACAATCATTGACAATGAAATCCTGGTCGTACATGGTGGGATATCAGAGACCACAGACTTGAATTTACTCCACCGTTTAGAGAGAAACAAAGTAAGAAGTAATGTTGGCACGAATCTTCTCTCAGGGACTTAGAAGGGAATATCCCTCTTTTCATTTATTATTTTGAATTGATTTGTGTTTTAGTGGTTATAACTCTAAAAAGACTAGAGTATAAATTTTATTAGAGTATATAAAAGTGTAAATTTTAGCCGGGCGCGGTGGCTCAAGCCTGTAATCCCAGCACTTTGGGAGGCCGAGGTGGGTGGATCACGAGGTCAAGAGATCGAGACCATCCTGGTCAACATGGTGAAACCCGTCTCTAC
>NW_016107443.1:1415057-1417746 GCF_001604975.1 Cebus imitator
AAAAAAAAAAAAAAAAAAAAAAAATTGTAAATTTTAAGAAAAATCAATAACTGCATGGTAAAGAACTAAGTGGGTAACTTCTATATATGGAAAAAATTAATTCATGTGGAGGGTGGAAAAATGAGGAAATGTTGGCATTTTATGTGGTTTCTAAAAGCAAAAAATCCTAATTTTTAAAATTAAAATCTCCATTTATATTGTGGTAAAATATACGTAGCATAAAATTTGCCACTGTAACCATTTTTAAGTGTATAGTTCAGAGGTATTAAGTATATTCACATTGTTGTGCAACCATCACCATCACTACCATGAATTTACAGAATTTTCCATCATCCCAAACTGAAACTCTGGACACATTAAACACTAACTCCCCATTCTCTCCCTCTCACAGCCCCTGGCAACCACCATTCTACCTTCTGTCTATGAATCTAACTACTCTAGGTACCTTAGATAAGTGGAGTCACTTATATAAGTGCAATTGATTTCTGAGCTGATATGATTTCCTGCCTAATACACATCAAATAACTTAGGATAATTTTTTTGAAATTTTTTTTTTTGAAAACAAAATTTTTTTTTGAGATAGAGTTTCACTCTTGTCACCCAGGCTGGAGTGCAATGGCACGATCTTGGCTCACTGCAACATCCACCTCCTGGGTTCAAGTGATTCTCATGCCTCAGCCTCCCAAGTTCCTGGGACTACAGGCGTGTGGCACCATGCCTGGCTAATTTTTTTGTATTTTTAGTAGAGACGGGGTTTCACCATATTGGCCAGGCTGGTTTCGAACTCCTAACCTGAGGTGATCCATCCGCCTCGGCCTCCCAAAGTGCTAGGATCATAGGTGTGAGCCACCACTGTGCCCGGCCCCCATCTTTTTAATTAAAACTTAATAAGTCTGACCTCCAGACCAGACGAGATCCTCTTTTATATACTGTCAAGCCCCTTGTACATATCCTTTATCACAGTTACCAAATTTAAATAAGAAATTGTGGTACTGTTTGTTTACTATTGTTCTCTGCTTTTCTAGTCCACTGATACAAAACCCCAGCACCTGGTATGTAGTAAGTACTTAATATTTGTTGACTGTTTCCTGGTTTAAGATCAAAGCAGGGCAAACCTAAGACAAAACTGGATAGAAACTTTATTTATTTATTTATTTTTGAAATGGAGTCTCACTCTGTCTCCCAGGCTGGAATGCAATGGCATGATCTTGGCTCACTGCAGCCTCTGCCTCCCAGGTTCAAGCAGTTCTTATGTCTCAGCCTCCCGAGTAGCTGGAATTACAGGCACCCACCATGACACCTGGCTAATTTCTGAATTTTTAGTAGAGATGGGGTTTCACTGTTTTGGCCAAGCTGGTCTCAAACTACTGACCTCAAGTAATCCACCTGCCTCAGCCTCCCAAAGTGCTGGGATTACAGGCATGAGGCACCACGCCCGGCCGGATAGAAACTTTTTTACAGCCCTTTCCTGATTCTGTGGTGATTTTACATACCACCCTTCCCCACCTTCCCAACTGATGACCATGCTTCCTGGCTTACACCTGTTGTCCTGGTGTAATTATTAATGGCACCTCCTTTTAGTCTTTAAAAAAAAAAAAAAGCAGCCAGCCATGGTAGCCCATGCCTGTAATTCCAGCACTTTGGGAGGTTGAGGTGGCCAGATGGTTTGAGGCCAGGAGTTCGAGACCAGCCTGGTCAACATAGCAAGACCCCATCTCTACAAAAAAGAAAAAATTAGCCAGGTGTGGTGGCACACACCTGTGGTCCCAGCTACTTGGGAGGCTGAAGCATGAGGATTGCTTGAACCCAGGAGTTTGAGATTGCAGTGAGCTATGATCATGCCAATAAAAACCAACCTGCAAAAAAAGGAAAGACCTTGTTCCAAAAAAAAAAAAAAAAAAAAACAAAACTCCAGTTGCAATAAAAGTTAAGCCCACCCTAAGTTTAAGGTACCTTTCTCATGGTATCAGTGAGTAGTCAAGCCAATAAGACATTTTGATCAAGATACAATAGTCAGTATTAACATTGTGAGTAGGTGAGATTCTAGCTAACAGCATAAGGGAACATGATGTCTTTGTCAGTCAAATATTGGTGAACACAGGGCATGAATGCCACACTCCACCGCCACCTGCCCTATGACTATGGTGCTAATCAGTCATGGCAGCTCTTCCAATTGATCAGATTGAAAACGTTTGCTTTCCTGAGGTTAGCCTGAGCAGCCAGCTCTATCGAGGGCTTTCTGGGATATTGAGAAGATGCCTCTGGGATGTCCCTCACTAGCTCTGTGGAGATCCCACCCAAGTTGAGAGCCACCTTAACATGGTGAAGACTGTGAGAGTCTAATTAGACAGACAGAACTAGGTTAACATCCTTTCTCTGCCACTTCCTGAGTGACTGGGCAACATACTGAAGTTTTCTAATTCTTGGTTTCTACGCATATAAACTGAAGATAAAAATACTTACCACAGGCCAGGTGTGGTGGCTCATGCCTGTAATCCCGGCATTTTGGAAGGCCGAGGTGGGTGGATCACAAGTTCAGGAGTTTAAGACCAGCCTGGCCAATGTGGTGAAACCCCATATCTACTAAAAATACAAAAATTAGCTGGACGTGGTGGTGGGCACCTGTAATCTCAGCTACTTGGGAGGCTGAGGCAGGGAATTGCTTGAACCTGGAAGGCGGAGGTTGCAG
>NW_016107443.1:1418081-1427493 GCF_001604975.1 Cebus imitator
AAAAAAAAAAAAAAAAGAAAAAAGAAAGAAAAAGAAAATAGCATATAGTACTAAACATATAGCTCTCTTCTGCAGTTCTCTCTTCTTTTTTCCCGATACTTGGATCTGAGGTTTGTGTTTCAGTCACCAAGACAGACCGTGGGGAGGAGTTTGTGGGCTAGCAATTTTCTCAGGGTACCTCAAGTTTAAACTGCTTCAGGGATCACTGTTCTACCTGCTCATGAGACTGGTTTTTAAAGATAGAAATTCCACTTGTATATTGTTTGTCTTCTGCCCTTCCTTGAGTGAGGTTGAACTGGTAACACATACTTGTTGTATTAAAAACTATAGTGAAAATAACAGGTTCAGCCATTTGGAACTCTATCAGATGAAACATAAAAGTAGATTGTCACAGTCCAATTTTATAACTGCCACTTTCCCATCCCATAGGACCCTCCAGCCCTCTGTGGTAGTAGGGTCCACACTTCCTGGTTTACACTTGTGGTCGGTATGGTATCATTGTTAACAGGGGAGGGGAAGGGTTGGGGGAATTTGATGACAACCTGTAGTCTAGGTTTATTTAAGGCATTTTGTAAGGTAGGCAGGTTGAGGGGGGTCAATGCAGAGGGACTAAGGAAGGAAGGAAGGAAGGAAGGAAGATTTTGTAAGACTAAGATTCTGGTTTAGTGTTCTTCAAACTTGCTAGCAAGGCATGTGGGGAAAGATGGCTACCAGGACTCCCCGGGGGAAAATGGTGGTGTAGTGCCTTAGGGAGAGTTGGGACAAAGTATCCTGATCCCAAGTGGCCTTGCAAACTTCACAGTCACATATATTTAAGAGACCATGTGACCCTTGCTCAGTGAGCTCATCAGAAATGAGTTGTGTACAGCTGGGCACGGTGGCTCATGCTTGTAGTCCCAGCACATTGGGAGGCTGAAGTGAGAGGATCTCTTGAGATCAGGAGTTTGAGACCAGCCTGAGTAACATAACAAGATCCCATCTCTACAAAAAAAGAAGAAGAAGAAGAAGAAGAAGAAGAAGTGAGTTGTGTGAACCCAAGTCTAGAGGGTCCTCCCAGAATATTCTGCTCTGCCTAAGACCTGCGGACATTTGCTGGCAGGAAACAGGGCAGGTAGGCTGTGAAGTTGCTAGTAATAGCTGAGATCGAATTTCTACCTAGCTCCATGAGACAGGACCTCAGAATAAAATTCAGTTTTATTTTTTAAAAATAAAGGTAAGATTTCCTACGTACCCTAGTTTGTAAAATAAACTAAGTGGCTACCACAGAGAATTTGTCTATCACTGAACCATGGCCACCAGTATAACAGAAGTATTGTTTAACATTGTTTTGTTTAAAGAGATGGTGCTACAAAGAAACAAGTATAAAGTGACAGTCCCTGCTTGTGTAAGGGAACAAGAGGGATTCTAGTAATTGATGCCCTATGAGAAGGACATCTTGTTTTCCAAAGAAACACTGCCGTTTTTGTTGCCAGGATTAGAGAACATCGTCAATGGCTGGCAGAGTCAGGCTGAGAACCACACTGCATTTAGGTTGAAGGGCTTCTGAAGTTTTCAACCTATGTCCCCTTTAAGAACTTTCTTGGACACAGATGTACCTTTTCTCATTTCTTCTGGAAAGCATAACAAAATGCACAGCAGCCACCCTCTTAAGAGATGTTTCTGAACTCCTAAGACCCTATGGCTAAAGGCTCAACAGGAGCCTAGTTGCCTCTACCTTAGCATCTTCCATTTTCTGAATGGATGCCACAGAATGTATCTAACACCTACATAGAAACTCCAATGAAGCGCAGAAAGTCTTTCTTTATAGGGCAATGACTGTAGTTGGAAAATGTACCAACAGACTGTAACAGACCCACCCTACTGACATCAGTAGATCAGTGAGATGTAGGAGGTGGGCGAGATGCAAAAAGTAACCGTGTGTTTTTCATTGGGTTGTGGCACCACAATATAGACAGAATCCCAACTGGGACTGAGGTCTCTGTATGCGGCAGAATAAACAGAGGGTTGGACTAATGTGTGAATCTGTTTTATAGATGAAATCTGTGCTGATGCCACCAAAAGAAATAAACAAAGACTATAACACCGACTCGAAGCACAGTAAATTAGGTGTGACTATCAGTGCACATGGGAGAATCAAAGCAAGTGGATTGTCTTCTGAACACTTACCAAAGCATGAATGGGAACAGGTAGGTAATCAAGGTGTTCACTGGACTGGCAACAATGACACCAACATACATGTTGTCCCTTACAATATAAAAATAAAAGGTGACTTTACAAGCAGACCACATGATTTTCTCGGAATTCATCACTATGTATCTATATCTATATATAGATATAGATACTTTTTTTTGAGATGGAATCTTGCTCTGTCGCCCAGGCTGGAGTGCAGTAGCGTGATCTTGGCTCACTGCAACCTCTGTCTACCGGGTTCAGACAATTCTCCTGCCTCAGTCTCCTGAGTAGCTGGAATTATAAGCCTGTACCATCATGCCTAGCTAATTTTTGTATTTTTAGTAGAGACAGAGTTCCACCATATTGGCCAGGTTGGTCTTGAACTCCTGACCTTGTGATCCGCCTGCCTCAGCCTCCCAAAGTGCTGGGATTACAGGCGTGAGCCACTGTGCCTGGCCATCACTATATTTTTAACAGCTTTATTGAGATATAATTCACATACCATGTAACTCACCCATTTAAATTGTATAATTCAATGGTTTTTAGTATATTCACAGTGTTGTACAACTAGCATCACAATCTATTTTTGAACGTTTTCATCATCTGAAAAAGTAACTACCTACCTATTAGCATTATTCCCCATTCCCTTCTGTAGCCACCCAGTGCCACCTAATAGCCGTAGGCAACCACGAATTTACTGTTTTTATAGATTTGCCTATTCTGAACATGTTGTAGAAATGAACACATGTAATCTTTTGTGTCTGGCTTCTTTCACTCAGCACAATGTTCTGGAGGCTCATCTATGTTGTAGCATGTCAGTACTGAATGTCTATTTGTTGCTGAATAATATTTTATTATATGGATATACGCATTGTATTTATTCATTCATAAGTTGATGGACATTTGGGTTCTTTCCACTTTTTGGCTATTATGAATAATGCTTCTATGAACCATCACATACAAGTTTTTCTGTGCATGTATGTTTTTATTTCTCTTAAGTGTATACCTAGGAGTAGAAGTACTGAGTCATAAGGTAACTCTAAGTAAAGTTTAACATTTTGAGAAAGTCCCAAACTGTTTTCCCAAGTGGTTGCACCATTTTACATTTCCACTAGCAATGTATGAAGGTTCCAATTTCTCTACATCCTCTCTAACACTTGTTATTGTATATCATTTTGATTATAGCCATCCCAGAGGGCATGAGATGGAATCTCATTGTGATTTTGATTTGCATTTCCCTAATGACTAATGATGTCAAGCATCTTTTCATATGTTTATTAGATATTTGCAGATTTTCTTTGGAGAAGTGTCTATTCAGATCCTTTGCCCATCTTTAAAATTGAGTTATTTATCTTTTTATTATTGCATTGTAAGAGATTTTAAAAATATATTCTAAATACAAATCCTTTATCAGGTATATTATTTGCAAATGCCTTCTCTCATTCTGTGGGTTGTCTTTTCCCATTTCTTGATGGTATCCTTTGCAATACAGCAGTTTTTACTTTTGATGACACCCAGTCAAAATGATATCTTTTTTCTCTTTGGTTGCTCGTGTTTTTAGTGTTGTATCTAAACCATTGCCTAACCCAAAGTCACAAAGATCTGTTACTTTGTTTTCTTCTAATAGTTTTATACGTTTAGCTCTTAAATTTAGGTATCTGATCCATTTTGAGTTAATTTTTGTGTGTGGTGGGAGGTGAGATTCCAAATTCATTCTGTTTTATGTGGATATTGAGTTACCCCAGTACCATTTCTTTCTTTCTTTCTNGGAATCTGGCTCTGTCACCCAGGCTAGAGGGCAGTGGCGTGATCTCAGCTCACTGCAACCCATGCCTCCTGAGTAGTAGCTTGGATTAGAGGAGTGCATTACCACACCCAGCTAATTTTTGTATTTTTAGTGGAGACAAGGTTTCACCGTGTTGGCCAGGCTGGTCTCAAACTCCTGACCTCAGGTGATCCACCTGCCTTGGCCTCCCAAAGTGCTGGGATTACAGGTATGAGCCACCGCCCCCAGCCACCAGCACCATTTCTTAAAAAGACTATACTTTCCTACATTTTCTTGACACCCTTATCAAACAATCAGTTGACCATAATAAAAGAGTTTATTTCTAGACTCTTAATTATATTTCACAATCTCTATGTTTATCCTTATGTCAATACTGTACAATTTTGATTACTGTAGTTTTGTGGGAAGGTTTAAAATTGGGAAGTGCGAGTTCTCCAACTTTATTCTTTTTCCAGATTGTTTTGGCTCATCTGGGTCCCTTGAATTTCCATATGAATTTTAGGATTAGTTTGTCAAAAAGCAGCTGAGTTATTGGTAGGGTTGCCTGGAATCTGTAGGTCAATTTGAGCACTATGGCTGTCTTGGGATGTCTGTTTATTTAGATATTTAATTTCAACAGTGTTTTGTACTTTTCAGTATACACGTCTTGCTCTTGTTTTGTTAAATTTGTTAAATTTTGATGCTATTGTAAATAGAATTGTTAATTACATTTTGGATTGTTCATTGCTAGTGTATAGAAATATAACTAACTTATATACTGACATTGTGTTGTGAACTTTGATAAACTTGTTAGTTCTAATAGTTTTTAGTGGATTTCATGTTATCTGTGAATAATTTTCCTTCTTCCTTTCCAATCTGCCTTTTCTTTTCCTTTTTGCTTAATTGCCTTATCTAGAACCTCCAGTACACTGTTGAATAAAAATGATGAGAGTAGATATCTTTGTCTTGTTCTTGATACTGGGGAAAGCATTCAGTCTTTCATCAAGTATATTAGCTGTGTATTTGTTTGCAGTGGCCTTTTATTACATTGAAGAAGTTTCCTTCTGTGCTTAGTTTATTGAGTGTTTTTATTGTGAAAGTATTAGATTTTGTCAAATGCTTTTTCTGAATACATTAAAATGATCATGTGTTCTTTCCCTTTATTCTATTAATATAGTATATTACATTTATTGATTTCAGTTGTTAAACCAACCTTACATTCCTGGGATAAATCCCACTTGGTCATAATGTATAATCCACTTTATTTGTTTACACTTTATTTTATTTTTTATTTTTTCCCTTACATTCCTGGGATAAATCCCACTTGGTCATGATGTATGATACACTCTATTTGTTGCCCAGGCTGGAGTACAGTGGCATGATCTCAGCTCACTGCAACCTCTGCCTCCCGGGTTCAAGTGATTCTCCTGTCTCAGCCTCCCAAGTAGCTGGGATTACAGGTGCCTGCCACTACACCCAGCTAATTTTTTGTATTTTTAGTGTAGACTGGGTTTCACCATGTTGGCCAGGCTGGTATCGAACTCCTGACCTCAAGTGATCCGACCGCCTTGGCCTCCCAACTGCTGGGATTGCAGGCATGAGCCACTATGCCTGTCCTTATAATCCACTTTATATGTTGCTGGCTTCCATTTGCTAGTATTTTTTGAAGATTTTTGCATCTATATGTATAAGAGCTATTGGTCTATGGTTTCTTGTGATAGCTTTGTTTGATTTTGATATAAGTTTAGCCTCATAAGAGGAATTGGGAAGTACTGTCTCCTCTTCTATGTTTTAGAAGAGCCTGTCAAGGATTGCTTTTAGTTTTTCTTCAAATGTTTGATAGAATCCATCAGTGAAGCCATGTGGGCCTGGGCTTTTCTTTGTAGGAAGTTTTAAAATTACTAATTTCAGTCTTTTTCCTTGCTATAGTTGTATTCAAGTGTTTCGTTTCCTTTTGAGTAGTTTGTGTCTTGGTAGTTGTGTCTTTCTTGGACTTTGTTCATTTCATCTAATTTATCTAATTTTTTGGTCTAAAGTTGTTTGTAGTACTCCTTTATATTTTTTTTTCTCCTGAAAGTTTGATAGTAATACTCCCTCTTTCATTCCTGATATTAATAATTTGAGTCTCCTCTTTTTTTCTTGGTCAGTCTTACTAAGGTTCATCAGTTTTCTTGGTCTTTTTGAAGAACCAACTTTTAGTTTTATTGATTTTTCTGTGTTGTTGTCTATTCTCTATTTCATTTATTTCTACTCTAATTGCAACAGTGGAGGATGTCCAAGTTCTTGGTGTCTTGAACAATGAATCAGACAAAATGCACAAACAAAGCAAGGGAGGAATGAAGGGTTCTATTGAAAATGAAAGTACACTCCACAGTGTGGGAGCAGGCCCGAGCATAGGGGCTCAAAGGCCCTGTTACAGAATTTTTGGGAGTTTCAGTACACCCTAGAGGATTTCACTGGTTACTTGGGGTACACCCTATGTAAATGAAGAGTTTGAAGTAAAGTTACAAAGTCATTTTCAGCTTAAGCCCTGTGGAGAGGATATTTCCTGTTACAGCTGAAGTGTGAATTGGCCTTATGTTCCATGCCTCCAGACCCTATTTTCCTGCTTCTTCTTTTATTTTAATGGAGATGTGATCCCCATAAATCTTTATGGGAGCCAGAAGGACTGATGGTCTTTTTCTGTAACTGCTTCATGCTGGCTTGGGGCATAGTCCCTACCTATTGGGGATCACGGAACTCTCACCCTGCTCTATCTAGTGGAGACAGAGTAGCTTCTTGATGGCCAGAGTAGCTTCTTCACCTGGAACTGGCTGGAGCCTTTGTTACATGATTATCTGAAGCTCGATGGTCTCTAGGTGAGAGGAAATGAATTTGGTTAAAAGATTTAATGGGAACTTCAGGGGGTTGATACCTAGGCTGTCAGAAATGTTTGTTATAGAGATTTGCAGGGAAAAAAAACAAATCTGGTCTGTTCTAGAATCTGTGTTTCCTTAAAGTCTTAGCACGAGTGACTCCATTTTGGTTTGGTTTGGTTTGGTTTGTTGGGGCTTAGTGCATGAGCTCAGTCCAAAACAATGGCCTCCCAGAATTTCGTTAAAAAAATTATCCTTTTTTGGTCAGGTTCTTATTTAGTTGAGAGTATGACCAAAACTTAGGGCCTCAGTGCCACTCTCAGCTATCACCATTATGGGTTTCCGGTCTTAGCACGTCATTGATAGATTATGGTGTCCTCATGGTTGCTCATTTCTTTCAGCTCCTGTTATTCCAGTTGAAGTGAGACCATATGACATTCTAGAGATGGTTGCATGCAAGCATTTAAAACCTTTGAGAGAATACAGTGTACCAGGGAGACTATTATTATGACTATTGGGAGGATAATAGCAAGAGTTTGGAGTATGCCTCTTACCCAAGGTCCCCAAAAACCGAACCTCCTAAAACCAAATAGATCAAAGAATGAGCTAGATAGTTTACTCACTAAGCAGTTTCTTTGTCAATCCCCTACCACTGAATTTCTATAATCTTCATTTGATGTATTTCCCCATGGGCCACAAGTGCTAGCAGCTGTACAGATACTTTTCTGTTTAGCCAATTTTATCATAATGTTCACAAGAGAATTTAGAGTTTATTGTGTAACTGTAGCCTTTACAGTAGAATTTGCTATAGAACCTATCATGAGGGATACATTTCTAATCATTGCTTCTTTTACTTTAAACCATGGGAAGAGGACCTAACAAATGATACCCTTTTAGAAGAGTGAAGGCCTTCTGGCAATGTTCTCTTTAACCCATGATGTGAGTTAAAAGGAGGGAACTAGTGTTTTCTTTTTGACTGATTATGAGGCAACGCATGTAGCATTAAAGTGAGTTACCTACATTGGGCCTTTATCTTTATTTATCAAAATATAAGGGTATCCATGTATAAGGCTGGCTGCAAACTCCTTCACAAATAAAAATACACCCCATAAGTACACATAACAGACCCCTTTTCCACTTCTATTGTTCATAGAGGCATAAGCAAGAAAAAATAATTCTAAGATGAGAGTTTCATGATAGTAGAAATTTTAATCTGTAAATTTGGGAAAAGCTATTCACATAAAAGATGCCATTTTCTTCTTGGGAGATATTTCCCTGGTTAGTTTTACCCCATGGGTTCCAATGGGTGCATAGTTCTAAAAGTGCAGAGGGACCCTTTTCGGTTGCGAGACCATGAATCCAAAGCCCAGGGTCTTGAAGTTTTGTTTTAGTGTGGATGCCAAGGACAGTCTTTCTTTGATGTTTCCAGAAGATCCAAACCATGAAAAGCTTTTTTACCTCATGAAAATACACTGTAGCATAACAATATATTGTTATAACATTAGCCCTCTTGCATGGGAAAGCTTTTAAACAACCAGAAAACATGCATTGAAAATAACAATTTAATCAAATCCCTTTATAAAATGTTTAAATAGCCCATCAGGTGACCAAATGTACCTGAAGCTTTGTTTTCCCAGGAGTATGGAATCAAGTATTGGTTATAAACTATTTTAAACAATTTGTAAGTCATTACACCAATGTATTCAATTTAGATTATTTTATTTTTGTCATGATGATTTCCATGGAATGCAGATTTTTTGAGATGGAGTTTTGCTTTTGTTGTCCAGGCTGGAGTGCAATGGCCTGATCGCAGCTTACTGCAACGTCCACCTCCCGGGTTCAAGCAATTCTCCTGCCTCAGCCTCCCGAGTAGTTGGTATTACAGGGATGTGCCACCATGCCAGGCTAATTTTTTGTATTTTTAGTAGAGATGGGATTTCACCATGTTGGCCAGGATGGTCTTGAACTTCTGACCTCAGTGATCCACCTGCCTTGGGCTCCCAAAGTGCTGAGGAAGGACAAGGTGGCCATCTTGGTTCTCCATGAGTCCATGCTTCATTAACATTAGACTTATATCTTCTTGTATACCAGTTGTTTTTCCAAATTAGGTGCATAGCACTGACAAGAAAATTTCGTTATTTTTGTGGTTTACAATAACTTAGCATAATAACCATAATTATAATTGATAGCATATAGACATTAGAATTTTATAAATTCCATACAATTTAGGAATATATATATTAATATTATTCACAAAAATATAACCTGAAGAAGGTTGAACACATTTTGGCAATCCCATGTACCTGAAGATGTCAAATAATCCTGCTTACCTCCTTTGTGGACGTTTTCAGGAGCCCTCTGATTCATTAAAAAAGCCAGTCATTAGGAAAGACAATTTTGAAACTGAAGTTTGATTTTGGAATTCCAGATTACCATAAATTACTTACTTTGCCAAAATGATGACTGAGAAATTTTAAAGAAGTAAAAACCTAGGCCGGGTGCAGTGGTTCACGCCTGTAATCCCACACTTTGGGAGGCTGAGATGGGTGGATCACCTGAGGTCAGAAGTTCAAGACCACCAGCCTGGCCAACATGGTGAAACCCCCATCTCTTAAAAAAA
>NW_016107443.1:1429983-1444912 GCF_001604975.1 Cebus imitator
ATTCTCCTGCCTCAGTCTCCCAAGTAGCTGGGATTACAGGCACGTGCCACCACGCCTGACTAATTTTGTATTTTTAGTAGCGGTGGGGTTTCTCCATTGTTGACCAGGCTGGTCTTGAGCTCCCAATCTCAGGTGATCTGCCCACCTTGGCTTCCCAAAGGGCTGGGATTACAGGCATGAGCCACCCGCACCTGGCCAACTTTTACTTTTAACAAGGGAGACAGTAGACATCAATCAACATATGTAAAATGAACATTGGTTTGGCTTAGATCACAGGTGGGAGACAAACTGTTGCCTTATTTTGAGTTTCTGATTAGCCTTTCCAAAGGAAGCAATCAGTTATGAGACTTTGAATAGAATGGGAGCCAGGCTGGCCCTCAGCAACTCCCAGCTTGAATTAACACTGACATTTTAAAATATCTAGCAAAGACAAACATAAAATTTAGACAAAATGTATGCTGACAATTCTGAAGGCCTATTTTTATTCCACCAATAATTTTAAAGCTAGATTCTTTAGTAAAGTTATACTTAAGTCACATGAACTTGAAGTGCTTAGACTTACCTAATTTATGAGTGCACTTTTACTTATAAGCCAATTTAGTAGACACAACACATTACAATAAGTGTACATACAAATAAACACATTTAGACATGTATACACCCACATAACAAAGATCCAGTAGCTTGGAACCTTAGCCATGAGACAGCAATATAGCTTGCTGGTTTTACTTTGCCCCAATAGATAATTCAAGGAAGGCTGTGAACCAAAATTTCGGGTAAAGCAGTTTCCATGGCAGTTTGATTTTTTTTAAAACCTTCCCAGGCTCCTAGGAGCACTGGGGCCAAGCAGTACCAAAGGAGGGCACCACACGTTAACCAGGCCCCTTGCTTAGAACAGCAGCACAAAAGCCTGGATACATGCAATGCCACCTCACTTTCCCATTAGACCGGTACACTTCAGATTCTAAACAATTTTGGGCCAAGCAGCATTGCAACTGCAAGAGAAGAGTCTAAGGAGGGTTTAATACGAGACTCAGGGCCAGACACGGTGGCTCACACCTGTAATCCCAGCGTTTTGGGAGGCTGAGGCAGGTGGATCCTAAGGTCAGGGATTCAAGACCAGCCTGGCCAAAATGTTGAAACCCCATCTCTACTAAAAAGAAACTATAAAAATTAGCCAGGTGCGGTGGCAGGCTCCTGTATTCCCAGCTACTTGGGAGGCTGAGGCAGGAGAATCACTTGAACCCAGGTGGCAGAGGTTGCAGTGAGCTGAGATCCTGCCACTACACTCCAGCCTTGGCCACAGAATAAGACTCCATCTCAAAAAAAAAAAAAAAATACTACATCTCAGAACCTCTGCCAAGGGCATCCCCTTTGGGCAGGTTGAGGTCCTCAGGATCCCCAGGAGCGCCCTCCTGTGGAGTCCAACCTTAGAGTTCCAGACATCTCTGGCATTACTTAGGTGGGCACTGGTGCCACTTTGCATGTGTTCCCTCCAGAGCCTGCTATGAACGTTGTAAGAATAGCCATGAACTGTGGTAAGAACTGGATGCTGGATAGGCCTTTTTGTTCCTTAGCCAGTAGAGTATGATTAGGGAAGAATTAAGAATAGGAAAAGAAGGTTTAAGTCTCCTGAATCAAGTGTGAGTTTGCTCTGAGCTGCAATGCAGGTAAGAATGAGGGACTATGTGCAGAAAATATTTTTTAAAAAGAAAAAAAAGTCCTTCCCCCTTCCAGGCAAGGCAGTTATTCCCATTCCTTCAGGCAGTATGGCAGTACTGGGGAGTGACCCCTGCCAGTTGCCCTTAATTTCCAAGGAACTATTAAGAAACAGCTGCTCAAAGACTGAAATAGAATGAGAGAAATAAAAAAATGAAAAGACCCTGGTCCCTTAAGCAAACCAGCAGTGGCAGTCAGGCCTCTCCACGTAGACACCCCTTAGTTTCACTGACTTCCATGAGTCCCGGGTTGGAAAGGAAGGGCGGGGGGGGGAGGAAAGAAAATGAGTCCCAAACTTTGGGCTTACCTCCTCTTCCTGGCTGGCTCACCAAAATATATTAACGGTGATGGGTGTCCAGATTCTTAGTGTCTTGAACAAGGAATTGGACAAAACACACAAACAAAGCAAGGAAGGAATGAGGGGTTTTATTGAAATGACAGTACACGCCACAGTGCTGGGAGCAGACCAAGCACAGGAACTCAAAGTCCCAGTTACTGAATTCTGGGGAGTTTAAATATCCCCTAGAGGATTCCACTGGTTACTTGGGGTACACCCTATGTAAATGGAGAGGATGAAGTAAAGTTACAAAGTGATTTGCAGTGTAAGCCCTATTGAGAAGAGGTTTCCTGTTATAGCAGAAGTGTGAATTGGCCTTGTGTTCCCTGCCTCCAGACCCTATTTTCCTGCCTCGTAATCTTTATCATTTCCTTCCTTCTGCTTGTTTTAGGTTTACTTTGCTCTTCTTTTTATAGTTTCTTTAGGAGGTAATATTATTGATTTAAGATCTTTTTTATTTTTTAATAAAGATACAAATTTCCCTCTAAGTACTGCTTTAGCTCCATCCCTTAAGTTTGCGATGTTATTAAACAATTGCTGCTGACTTAAAAAAGAGTTTTGCTATGTTGGGCTTTTATTTCCAATAGTATATTCTAAATATCCTTGTGATTTATTTAACTTATCTGTTATTTAGTAGTGTTATTTAATTTCTACATATTTATGAATTCCCCATATTTCTTTCTTTTATTGATTTCAAATTTAATTTGATTGTGGTCAGGGAACACATGCTTTGCCTGATTCAAATTCCTTTTAAACTTTTTTCTTTTTTTGGTAAATCCTTTTAAAATTTGTTGAGGCTTTTTTTGTGGCCTAGCATATGGTTTATCCTGGAGAATGCTCCATGTGCACTTTAGAAGACTATATATTTCACTCTTATTGGGTGGAGTGTTTTATATATGTCTCTGAACATATTTATAATAGTTGCTTTGAAATCTTTGTCTGCTAAGTCAACGTCTAGTCCCTTCAAAAGCAGTTTTTATTGCCTGCTTCCCCTATATGAGTCAGTTTTTTCTTTGCTTGTCTTGTAATCTTACATTGTAGTAACCCTAGGTAGTTAATCCCATGCCCCTCTGGGGCTTGTTGTTATTGTTTTTTGTTTGTTTGCTGAGTGACTTGTCTGGACTAGTTCAGTGAAATCTATTCCCCTTCAGCGTGCCGCCTCTGATGTCACTCTTCACAGAGTGTTGCCTTGGGCATGCATGCATGCCCACCAGGACCACCAGGGCTGCTGTGGTTTTAATTGGGCTCTCTTTGACCTTCTCTTTCCCTGATCTCTTCTTTAAGCTTCTGACCCATCTGCCTCCATTGAAGTAGTCCCAGCTGTTAGCCTTCCCTAATTGCTAGCTGATTGCTCGATTGTTTTTTATCAATGCCCTGGCCCACAGATTGCTCTACAGTCGGATCAAATAAAGTTAGACCCCTTAGCAGGGGCAGGGCTTTGACCATGTTGGAGGCTTACTCCGACCTCCCCGAAGGCTCTTTTCTCATCTCTCCTTTCCCTGATTCAGTCTGTTAAATTTCTTTTAGCTGGTGTACTGTTGTTACTAGCATCTCAGCGGGACCATCCTCCTCATAAATGCTTACTCCCAACATCTCCATTGTTTTCAATAGTGCCTTTATGCATTAACTTCCTTTTACTCAGTGCCCAATAAGGCCAGTCCCCTTTAGGCAGAGTGGCAGTGCTCTGTTCTTGACCTGCCTTTGCCCCTGGGCCAAACCTCTGTGCCGTTGCACTGCAGCTTGGAGCAGGGGCAGTGGCCCACTTCTACTCAAGTGACCGCCTCGTTCCACAAGTAGGGTGGTGGGCAGGGATAATAGCCCCTGGTCTTCTTGGCTTGACCTTCCTGGCATGGCACCTCCTCATGGCTGCACAAGCATGGGTGCAGTTGGGGTCTAGCATTTGCAGGCTGCCATACCTACCATAGGGCTTCTGCCCAATGAGTGAGGGAAGTGAACCCCAGTCCTCTCTGCTGTGCTTGCCTGGAATCCAGCTTCTGTAATGCAGAGCTGGGGGGCATGAGGGATGACCATCAGCTTGCTCCTTCTGAGGCAAAACCGTAGCCCTCTGCTGGGAGCTGGGGGAAGGAGGAGACCCGTCTTGGATGCGTCCACTTGAAGAAGAGCATCCTTCACACTGATCCGTGAAGGGAGTTAGAGTAGATCACGGCTCACATGCCACAGACTCTCTCTGTTGGTATCAAAATTTAGTAAGTTTTCTTAAATGTTTCTCCACATGCTGTATGCCATTAGGACAATGTCCAGTGGCTTTAACAGTTTTTAATTTTTTTAAGTGATGTTCTGCTAGGTGTGGTGGCTCACGCCTGTAATCCCAGCACTTTAGGAGGCTGAGGTGGGTGGATTGTTTGAGCCCAGGAGTTGGAGACCAGCCTTGGCAACCTGACGAAACACCATCTCTACAAAAAGTACAAAAATAGGGCCAGGCACGGTGGCTCACGCCTGTAATCCCAGCTACTCGGGAGGCTGAGGCAGGAGAATTGCTTGAAGCCAGGAGGCAGACATTGCAGTGACTTGAGATCGTGTCATTGCACTCCAGCCTGGGCAACAAGAGCGAAAGTCCGTATAAAAAAAAAAAGCACAAAAATTAGCTGGGCTTGGTGGTGCATGCCTGTAGTCCCAGCTACTCAGGAGGCCAAAGCAGGAGCATAGCTTGAACCCAGGAGGCGGAGGCTGCAGTGAACTGAGATCACGCCACTGCACTCCAGCCTGGGCAACACAGTGGGACCCTGTCTTAAAAAAAAAAAAAGATGTTCACAAGTTAAATAGTTATTTCACTGGAGAGAGGGTCTGCCAAGCCCCTAAGACTGCCGTTCTTGTCATTATGTTTGTCATTTTGAGAACGGTACTGAGTACATCTATAAACAAGGATGTAAAGGCAATAAGCCATGTACTCATCTTTGTGACAGTGTGCATATCCTGGAGCTGCGTGTCTGGAGCCTCTGGCAGCTTCGGGCATGTAGTAAGATCTATAAATATTCCTCCCATTCATTCATCCATTATGTATTGATCACTCCTGAGTACTCTTGCTCATTTATCTTGGTGAAATTTGGCGTTTTTCTAAATTTCCAGTCCTACATTTTAACTGCTTTCCTGTCAGTTTTTACCCCATATGGCAGGGATGAGTTCTTAAGAATAACAGCATGTGTATTATCTCATTAAATCCTCAAAGCAACCTGATGACGTGGGCAATATTATTCCTTTTTCCTAAGAGAGGCCACTGAAGCTCACATAAGTTGAATAACTTGCTAAATGATGGGTCTGGATTTGATTCCAAATTTGTTGGACTCTAAACTTCTCACTGTTAAACTGCTAGGTCATACCATGTTTCCCACTGTAGGAAAAGATGTTACAGAACACTGGGGCTTTTTTTTAGTTTTTTGTTTGTTTGTTTTTTGGAGATGGAGTCTCGTTTGTTGCCCAGGTGGGAGTGCAATAGTGCAATCTTGGCTCACCACAACTTCCACCTCCCAGGTTCAAGCAATTCTTCTGTCTCAGCCTCCAGAGTAGCTGGGATTACAGGCACATGCCACCACGCCCTGCTAATTTTTGTATTTTCAGTAGAGACTCAATTTCACCCTATTGGTCAGGCTGGCCTTGAATTCCTGATCTCCACTCCAGGGTGTGGTGGTGCATGCCTGTAGTCAGCCTGCCTCAGCCTCCCAAAGTGCTGGGATTATAGGCATGAACCACCACGCCTGGCCCAGAACACTGTTTTTCAACTTTTTAGATAGGAATGTTATGACCTCTTAGAAAGGTCTTTTGTAGACTTTTCTTCAGGTTTCCAGTTCTGAAAGAGTTGAAATAAGATTATTGGAAATGGACTAATGCTTAATGATAAAATTGTCCTTCCTGTAGATAGAATCATGACCATAATAAGTAGCTTTCTTTTTCAGATATAAATACTCATACTTACATTTTCATACCTGTGCTCACAAGTACACATAGACACATGCCCGCATGATGTCAGTTACATCTGTAGCTGGAAAACGTAATTAACAATTACCAAACAGTGGTGAATTTCTTCCTTCCCTTCAGTAACGGTTAAAGAAATCTCTGTTTCTTGATTTGGCACCCTTATACCTTGATTGCTGAAAATGTTGACTAAAATGTGATTTCTGGTATAAAACATACCTTAATCAATGAGGACAGAGAGAGGCGGGGAGAGGGACAGAGGGAGAAATGGAATTCATCATTGGCTGTGCATCCAAAATATTTAAAAAGCAAGTAAGCATGAGAGGCAAGCAAGTAGGAAAGTATGCCTCCTTAAACCTTGGGATTTGACATCCAAATCCCAAAGACTGAAGGTTAGAACAAGCTCTTCTAGGATTATGGTGAATAAAGAAAATAATGCTAAAGAAATTGGAGTTGCACAAAAAGAAAATTGTGGCCTCTGGAAGCCTAGATGAGGTAGAGCATTAAGAAGTGGGAGAGAAATAAATAAATATAAATATAAATAAATAAAAGAAGTGGGAAAGAGGAGACTGGGGCTCGTTATTCTGCAGTGGAACCTCCCGCTCCCACAACGATAGAGACACAGCAACTTGCAGACCCCACATACATGATTGGAGTTGGCGTTGGGTAAAATGGGCCAGAACCTCATTTCTGATGTTTAATCATTTCAGTTGTGCCCCTAATTTTCTTTCCTCAGTTCCTGGTACATAGTGGATAAACACACACATAAGTTATGCTACAGCAGAAATTTCCAGATAAAAAGAGAGCTCATAATTACTTTCATTTCTTAATATCTGTGAGCTATTTTGTATAAAGATCATATACTCTTTATTTTGTCTTGTAGTCATGGAAATTCATCATTCTTGGCAGAGTGCTATAGTTTAAATTTTCCCTTATGTTCACTGAAATGTGGGGATATATTTAATCAGAGTTAAGTCACTGTACAGAGATGAATAGTCTTTAAGACAGACTTACAAGGCGAGAGAGGCCAGAGAGGTTTCAAAAATAATTTTAATTATTTATAGCCTGAATGACTCCCTTCTCTTTATTCATTCATTTAACATGTATTTAATTGAGCACCTATTATGTATCAGACACTGTTCTAGACTTCTGGGAAATGTCAATGACCAAATAAAGATGTCAATGACCAAATTACCTTGCAGAGCTTACATTTGAGGGGGAGGAGTTAGATGATAAACAATATGATAATAAGTAAATGATATGATAAGTGATAAGTTCTGTGGGAAAAATCAAAACTAGAGCAGAGTTAGGGAGAACAGGAAAACTGGATTTTGGAACAAAATTGCAATTTTTTATTTTTTTGAGACAGGGTCTCACTCCTGTAGACCAGGTGGGAGTGCAGTAGTACAATTATGGCTCATTGCAACCCTGACCCCTGGGCTCAAGTGATTCTCCCACCTCATTTTTTGATTTTTTGTAGAGACGAGGTCTCACTATATTGCCCAGACTGGTGTTGAACTCCTGGGCTCAAGGGATCCTTCCGCCTCTGCCTCCCAAAGTGCTGGGATTATAGGCATGAGCCATGGCGCCCAGCCAAAATTTCAATTTTAAGTAACTCAGTCAGCTGCATTGAGGAGGCTCCCAAGAGGGAAATGACTTGATTGAGGTCTCTTGGCTAGTCAGGGAGCAGTAGAGTAGGATTTGATCCTGAAGTTGAATCAAATGTCCTTGCCTTTTCTGAAGGGATACTTGAGAGTGATAGGCGGTCTCAGGAAGGACTTGACCTACTTTAGTTAGCCCTCATTCAATGAGGCCTAGAGGGTAGACAGGGAGCAGGAGGAAGGCATCTAAAGAAATCTGGCTGGGCACGGTGGCTCATACCTGTAATCCCAGCACTTTGGGAGACCAAGGCAGGTGGATCACGAGGTCAGGAGTTCGAGACCAGCCTGGCCAATATGGTGAAACCCCGACTCTACTAAAAATACAAAAAAATAGCTGGGCGTGGTGGCAGGCACCAGCAATCCCAGCTACTGTGGAGGCAGAGAATTGCTTGAACCCAGGAGGAAGAGGTTGCAGTGATCCGAGATTGCACCACTGCACTCCAGCCTGTGTGACAGAGTGAGACTCTGTCTCAGAAAAGAAGAAAAGAAAGAAAGAAATCTAAGAAATCGAGGTACTTGGCTGGAAGGTTTGGGCTGAGCATAGCTTTTAAAATGACATGGTCTAGCTGGGCATGGTGGCACTTGCCTGTAATCCCAGCTACTCAGGAGGCTAAAGCAGGAGAATTGCTTGAACCCAGGAGGCGTAAGTTGCAGTGAGCTGAGATCGCACCATTGCACTCCAGCCTGGGTGACAATGAACGAAACTCTGTCTCAAAAAATTAATTTATTTAAATAAAATGACATTGTCAAAAGCTGGAAGGGAGGACATATAATTAAGGGAAAATACTAAAGGATAGTGAGTCTATAGTATTGTTTTAGAAGAAAATCATTCGGATACACCTTCCAGAGCTATTAACTCTCCCTCAAAGCACACTTTTGGAGATTGGATTACTTAGAACTGCAGACATGCACAAGGTACTTCTTGAAGGATTTATTTTAGATTGAGGAGATTTAAAAGGCTGACACACACATAGATTTTTGTTGACCAGGTTATATAAAAGCTGTAATTCAGTAAAACGTTCCCATTTTTTGGTTTGAAAATTTTCAGGAAAGACTGCTGTAAAGAATTAATTAGTTACTTGGTATATTCTCTGTGGTTTTTGGCAAAAAAAAGAAAAAAAAACTAAACAAAAAAAAAGAATTAGTCTTTCATGCAGTGATCACCCCAAGGCACCTGCAGTTCAGAGGATAATGTGTAGCTGAGATGAAAGAGATGGTTTCTACTGAGGAATTTGTTTGACCAACAAAGGGGCCTTTATGCACGTTTGTGAGATTTGGAATTAATCCTGCAGTACCACTACGATCTAGGTAAACCTAGCCAAGTAAATGATTTCTAGACAGAAAAAAGAAATCCAGAACTCATGGAATACATTCTGAAGGACAAGCTCAGTTCTTAAAAACTGTTACGCCTTATGACTTAGAATCAAATAAAAATGAGTGTTAGATATCTCTTCCTCATTTCTTTGATGATGACTAAGGCCTGAATGTGTTAAGCAATTTGACCAAGGTGACTTGGGTAATTACTTAAAGTGCGAACTCCTTGGCCAGTGCTTATTGTAGTTTAACAGAGTCCCATCATACATACATTGAATTTCTGTAAATTTCAATTATTGCATATGGCAAAAAAGGAGAAAAATACTAGAAAATTTTATTTTCATATAGTTTATCACATATATAAAATATTCACGTATCCATATGATTGTTTTTTTTGTTTGTTTTGTTTTCTTTACACATGTCCTTTAAACCAATGCAGTACACATATCCATATGATTGTATAGGGTTGTATACATACAATCATGTACAGTCAACCCTCCATATCCACGCATTCTGCGTTGTGGATTCAACCAACCACAGATTGAAAATATTTGGAAAAAAAACCCAAGAAAACAATATAACAATACAATATAATATAAATTTTAAAATATGGTATAACAACTATTTACATAGCACTTGCATTATAGTAGGCATTATAAGTAATCTAGAGGTGATTTAAAGTACACATGCTCTTTGACTTATGGGTTTATCTGGACATGATTCCATCATGTCAAGGAGCTTATTGAATGCTGGTTGCTTTTGCACCATTGTGAAACTGAAAATCAGGGACAGTTTGTAGACAGGAGGATGTGTGTGGGTTATATGCAAATACTATGCCATTTTATACAAGGGACTTAAGCATCCACAGACTTTAGCATCCTGGATGTAGGAGGTGGTCCTGGAACCAGTCCCCCTTGGATACTGAGGGGTGACTGTATACATTAAGTGTAACTTAAGAGGTTTCCTAGGGGTAATTTTGGCTATAAATGATTTGCATCCCATGTAGAAATTGAAAACTTAATCCCCTCCTAATAAAGCACAATGCCTTGATTTCCATATTCCGTCCATCATTATATTACAGGTCAAACCATGTCCCTCAAACATGACATCATGTTGTAAGAGCCAGATTTGACTCAGTTTAAAATGCATGTGTGATTTTTGTCATAAACACCAGCAAAGTAAAGGGGTTCCATCATATTTATTCATAGAGTAGGGTTGTGCTAATTTTGAATTCAGTGGGGAGAAAGGAGCCCCCTGGGCTGACCCTTCTTTGGGTGGTTTTAACTGTCACTTCAATCATCAAAAGCTCTGCAGGTATCTGATGCGGGGCCTGTGCAAGGTTTCTCTTTTCTCTAGCTCTGACCAGGTGCTTACCATTCCAGGATAGCTCTCCTGCCAGTTCTGCTCTCCTCTCCACCTCACTGCCCTTTTCCTCACTTATTTCTAGCTCCTCTTCCATACCAGTCTTATAAATGGGCATACAATCATGTGCAGCAGTTTCTGGTCCTCTTCTCCGACCTGAGTAGGACCCACTAGAATAATGGCACAACTTCACATGCGTGCTTTTTCATGCACTCAAAAGAAACGTGGAAAATATAGACCGTTAGAATCAGTCTGTTAGAACTTTTAGGTACTTTACAGGTCAGCTGGCCCAAATGCCTGGTTCTAAAGATCTCAAAAGTGAGACCCAGAGAAGATTTTCAAGGTAGCATAACTTTAATGGCAGAGAGAGTTTCTCTCACTACTCTTTTAGCTCTTACAGAAGTTTCAATAAAGAAACATTAAAGCCTGGTGTGGTGGCTCACATCTGTAATGCCAGCACTTTGGGAGGCCCAGGTGGGAGGATCACCTGAGGTCAGGAGTTCGAGACCAGCCTGGCCACCATGTGAAACCCTGTCTCTACCAAAAGTACAAAAAATTAGCTAGGTGTTGTAGCACGCTTTTTCTTTTTCTTTTCTTTTTGTTTTTATTATTTTTATTATTTATTATTTTTTTTATTGCATTTTAGGTTTCGGGGTACATGCAAGATTGTTGCATAGGTACACACATGACAGTGTGATGTGCTGCCTTCCTCCCCATCACCTATATCTGGCATTTCTCCCCATACTATCTTTCCCCAACTCTCCACCCCCCACTGTCCCTCCCCTATTTCCCCCCAGCAGACCCCAGTGTGTGATGCTCCCCTCCCTGTGTCCATGTGTTCTCATTGTTCCACACCCACCTATGAGTGAGAACATGCAGTGTTTGATTTTCTGTTCTTGTGTCAGTTTGCTGAGAATGATGATTTCCAG
Organism: Cebus imitator; assembly: GCF_001604975.1. Lineage (NCBI taxonomy): Eukaryota > Metazoa > Chordata > Mammalia > Primates > Cebidae > Cebus > Cebus imitator. The sequence goes on from NW_016107443.1 coordinate 1,441,236, forward strand.
GTTCATCCATGTCCCTACAAAGGACACGAACTCATCGTTTTTTATGGGCTGCATAGTATTCCATGGTGTATATGTGCCACATTTTCCCTGTCCAGTCTATCATCGATGGGCATTTGGGTTGGTTCCAGGTCTTTGCTATTGTAAACAGTGCTGCAATGAACATTCGGGTGCATGTGTCCTTATAGTAGAACAATTGATAATCCTTTAGATATATACCCAGTAATGGGATTGCTGGGTCAAATGGAATTTCTATTTCTAGGTCCTTGAGGAATCGCCACACTGTCTTCCACAATGGTTGAACTAATTTACACTCCCACCAACAGTGTAAAAGTGCTCCTATTTCTCCACATCCTCTCCAGCATCTGTTGTCTCCAGATTTTTTAATGATCGCCATTCTAACTGGCGTGAGATGGTATCTCAATGTAGTTTTGATTTGCGTTTCTCTAATGACCAGCGATGATGAGCATTTTTTCATATTTGTTGGCCTCATGTATGTCTTCTTTTGTAAAGTGTCTGTTCATGTCCTTTGCCCACTTTTGAATGGGCTTGTTTGTTTTTTTCTTGTAAATCTGTTTTAGTTCTTTGTAGATTCTAGATATCAGCCCTTTGTTGGATGGGTACATTACAAAAAAATTTTCCCATTCTGTTGGTTGCTGATTCACTCTAATGACTGTTTCTTTTGCTGTGCAGAAGCTGTGGAGTTTGATTAGGTCCCATTTGTCTATTTTGGCTTTTGTTGCCAATTGTAGCACGCCTTTTCAATCACAGCTATTTGGGAGGCTGAGGCAGGAAAACCACTTGAACCTGGGAGGGAGAGGTTGCAGTGAGCTGAGATCATGCCACTGCACTCCAGTCTGGGCGACAGAGCGAGACTCTGTCACAAAAAATAAAAGAAGAAACATTACAGATAAATGAGAACCACAAAGAGGAAGCTTCCAATTTTTATGAAAAATATTATTTTGGTTTTTTTTTTTTGAGATGGTGTCTTGCTCTGTTACCCAGGCTGCAGTGCAGTGGCATGAACATGGCTCACTGCAGCCTCAACATCCTGGGCTCAAGCAGTCCTCTCACCTCAGCCTCCCAAGTAGCTGGGAACACATGTGTGCACCACCACACCTGGCTAATGTTTATTTTTTAATTTTTTGTAGAGATAGGGTTTCGCCATGTTTACCCAGGCTGCTCTTGAACTCCTGGGCTCAAGTAATCCTCGTGACTCAGCTCCGAAAGTGCTGGGATTACAGGCATAAGCCACTGTAATATGGTGGCAGAAAAATGTTCTTAAAAATTTGGATCTTTAGTCCTGGACATCATGTCACCTGCATTTGCCTCTCCGGGGCCCCAAAGGAAATGTTACACTAATACAACACTTGTGGATTTAGAACACATTGTGGAAACTAGTCAGTTGCTAAATGTATTGCTGAAGCTGAGAATGCACTTATCATGGAGGGGGCAAAAGGTGAAGGAGATGCTTTAGGAGACACCCTCAGATGAACAGGTTTCCACATTTGTGTTGGGAAACAGCAAGGGCTTCCTCAGGCTTGTGCTTGAGTGGACAAAAATCTGGCTGAGCCACAGCAGGAGCTCTACCTTACCTCTTTGAATATGTTAAGACACTTCTAATGTGTGGTCATTGTGGAGAGTTAATTTCTCCCCTGAATGTGACAGTGAAGTTCTTATTTATTTATTTATTTATTTATTCATTTTGAGATCGAGTCTTGGTTGCCCAGGCTGGAGTACAATAGCGCGATTTCGGCTCACTGCAACCTCTGCCTCCTGGGTTCAAACAATTCTCCTGCCTCAGCCTCCTAAGTAGCAGGGATTGCAGACGTGTGCTACCACGCCTGGCTAATTCTTTGTATTTTTAGTAGAGATGGGGTTTCACCATGTTGGTCAGGCCCGTCTCAAAGTTTTGACCTCGTGGTCTGCCAATCTTTGCCTCCCAAAGTACTGTGATTACAGGAATTAGCCACCGCACCCAGCATGGCAATTAAGTTCTTTTAAGAGAAGAGAACCTTGTAGCTTCCACAATTGTCAAACAATTGTGATGGAATTTTTAAAGCGGGGGACAAGAGCTGATTCTTGGTTATTGCTATTGCTGTATTGACTGTTTATGGAGGAGATGAGTATGAAACAGTGCTGTTTTTTGGTTTTTGGTTTTTTTTGAGACAGGGTCTCCATCTGTCACCCAGGCTGGAGTGCAGTGGAGTGATCATGGCTCACTGCAGCCTTGACCTCCCAGGCTCAAGCGATGCTCCCAGCTCATCTCCCTGCTAGCTGAGACTACAGGCATGTACCACCATGCCCGCCTAAGTTTTGTATTTTTTGTAGAGATGAAGTCTCACCATGTTGCCCGGGGTGGGGTTGAACTCCTGGCCTCAAGTAATCCTCCCACCCTGGCCTCCCAAAGTGCTGGGATTACAGATGTGAGCCACCATGCCAAGCCTGAAACAATTTTTAAGGAAGAATGAGAAGTACTTTGGGATACCTTGGGTTAATATTTCTGGCAAATAAGTTGGAATCTAGAAAGATATACTCTCATTTGTAAGTTATAGCCAAATCTGGTTTCTTGTTCCAAGGTTATTGATATTCTGTGGAGTGATCCCAGAGGCAAAAAAGGCTGTTTTCCAAATACGGGTCGAGGAGGGGGCTGCTATTTTGGACCAGATATTACTTCCAAGATTCTTAATAAATTCCAGTTGAAGATGATCATCAGGTCTCATGAATGTAAGCCCGAAGGGTATGAAATCTGTCATGGTGGGAAGGTAAGCTAAAATTGTTGCTGACATTCCAATGGACATCCTTCCCCCAAGCACAGTCTTTCCTTCACAGAGTATGTCTGACCTAGAAGCCCTTGAGAAAATGTCTTCCCTAGCACCAAACAGAAACCAGAGAAGGCGGGGTCCATCTAGGTTGTCTGAAGGGGCCTTACTGTCCCTTGTCCTAAAAGATATTTGGTTCATTTCCCTGATCTTCCATAATCCCAGAAATTCTTTTTTTGAGGCAGAGTCTCACTCTGTCACCCAGGCTGGAGTGCAGTGGCATGATCTCGGCTCACTGCAACCTCTGCCTCCTGGGTTCACATGACTCTTGTGCCTCAGCCACCCAAATAGCTGGAATTACAGGTATGCGCCACTATGCCCAGCTAATTTTTATAATTTTAGTAGAGACTAGGTTTCACCGTGTTAGCCAGGTTGGTCTCGAACTCCTGACCTCAGGTGATCTGCCCACCTCAGCCTCCCAAAGTGCTGGGATTACAGGCATGAGCCACTGTGCCTGGTCCCAGAAACAGAAATTCTGATACATGGCAGTAAGAAGACACACAGAAAGGCTTGGTTCTTTACTACTTGTAAGGCAGCTGTCCCATACAGTGCGGTTGAGAATGTCCTTTTCCTCACAGAGTGCATAAAAGGCAGCAGTGAATCCAGTTTGCTCTTGCACTTTTTACATGTTCCCTGTGCTGGGCCCAAAACACAAAACACACTTGCCTTCAGCTCCCTGAGTAGGGACCTCCAACAGGTTGCTCACTGTAGTCAGTTTAGCTGCAGCCGCTAAAATGGAATGTGTGGTGTTCCTTCCTGGTGTCTGATAAGGCTAAAAGAGGTGAGGACCAAGGAGTTGGTTTCTTATTTCAGGTTTTTCTGGGATGCACTCTTTTCTTTTTCTTTTTTTTCCTTTTT
>NW_016107443.1:1445057-1450775 GCF_001604975.1 Cebus imitator
CTCGGCTCACTGCAACCTCCGCCTCCCACATTCAAGTGATTCTCATGCCTCATGCTCCCGAGTAGCTGGGATTGCAGGTGCCTGACACCACGTCCAGCTAATTTTTGTATTTTTGGTAGGGACAAGGTTTCATCATGTTGGCCAGGCTGGTCTCAAACTCCTGACCTCAGGTGATCTGTGTGTCTCAGCCTCCCAAAGTGCTGGGATTACAGGTATGAGCCACAACACCCGGCCTGGGATGTACCTTTTTCTATAGTGAACAGCAATAAAGAAAAATAGATACCAAGTTATGTGGCATTTCCTGCTGTGTCAGCACTTTGCTTTTCTGAACTCTATTAATTCATTTTCAGCTCATACTAACATTGCGAGACGAGTAAGGCAAGTATCATTTAGCGTTTCTTTGTAATAAGAAAATAGAAAACAGCAGTGGCTTGTCTGAAGTGACATTCTCATTGGGATAGAACGGGGCCTAAGCCAGGTTCCCCATAACCCACAAATATTGTCCTCCCATATTCTACCATAGCCCCAAGGCTGGTTCCTTCACAAGATAGTGGTTGTGGTCCCTTATTCTAACCACTGCACCTCTGCCCTTAAAGCACTGACTTTCTGGGGCCCTGAACCCTCTAAATCACTCAGCTCCAACCAGAAGAAAAAAACTGAAATACTAGACAAATTTTGTTCTGAATACTCAAGTATTACAAGGCAAGAAGATAGGGGATTTATCCCTTGGAAAAAGAATTTGCAAAATCAGGCCGGGTGCAGTGGCTCACACCTGTAATCCTAGCACTTTGGGAGACTGAGGCAGGCAGATCACAAGGTCAGGAGTTTGAAACCAGTCTGATCAACATGGTGAAACCCTGTCTCTACTGAAAATACAAAAATTAGCCGGGCATGGTAGGGCACGCCTGTAATCCCAGCTACTCGGGAGGCTGAGGCAAGAGAATCGCTTGATCCCAGGAGGCGGAGATTGCAATGAGCTGAGATCGCACCACTGCACTCCAGCCTGGGTGACAGAGCGAGACTGCGTCTCAAAAAAAAAAGCAAACTCAGACATTAAAGAGGATTCTGAGATTTGGCACTAAAATTGTACACAGGATTACAGGGCATGCACTGAGGGTGTTGGCTGAGTGACCAGGCATCAGTGCTCCTGGGGACACAGTAGTAGCCTTGCTTTCCTCCGATTCAGTCACAGGAAATCATATCAGACGTGGATGATTTGCAGAGATTATGAACTTTCTTTGATGTTTACTTTTTAAGAATTGAGCTATTTCTGACTTTATTGAATGACCTTTTGAGAATTAATTTTGCATGAACCTGACCCTCTTTTTCTTTAACCAGGTTGTGACTATATTTTCTGCTTCTAATTATTACGAAGAAGACAGCAATCGAGGAGCTTACGTCAAACTATGTTCTGGTACAAATCCTCGATTTTTCCAGTACCAAGTAACTGATGCAACGTGCTTTCAACCTCTTCACCAAAGGTGGGTATACTCTACAGAGAATACCGAGCACTGGTATCATGGACTCATTAGAACCAGTCCCAAATCACTAAGAGCAGCCACATGAGTGAAGACAGCCATTTATAGGTTGCTCATTAGTATCAACAAAATGGAAATCGTTCCAGACACCAAGTGGTGAATGCACTCATATTTGAAACAAAAAGGAGCAATTTTAAATTCATACATCCTTTTTTTTTTCTGAGACTGAGTCTCACTGTCGCCACGCTGGAGTGCAGTGGCGCGATCTTGGCTCACTGCAACCTCCTGTCTCCTGGGTTCAAGTGATTCTCCTGTGTCAACCTCCTGAGTAGCTGGGACTACAGGCAGGTGCCACCACACTAGCTAATTTTTTGTATTTTTAGTAAAGATCGAGTTTCACCATGTTAGCCAGCATGGTCTCGATCTTCTGACCTTGTGATCCGCCTGCCTCGGCCTCCCAAAGTGCTGGGATTACAGGCATGATCCACCGCACCCAGCCCATACATCTTTTTAGATAGATAAGGCAGTTAGTCCCCAGAAACATAACTGAATGCAAAGAAAAGAAGATTCCCACACCCACTCAGTCCCCTAACCTACAACCTTCTCTCACCCACAAAGAGCCCTATCTGGTTTTGCCCCAGAAGTATGTGACTCAAATAGTGTCTCTCTCCATGTGATGGCATTCATAGCTTATCTTCCTATCTTCCGTTTCTCCTTTTAACATTATCTTTTTAAGATTTTTTTTTTTGAGACAGAGTCTCACTCTGTGGCCCAGGCTAGAGTGCAGTAGCGTGATGTTGGCTCACTGCAACTTCCTCCTCCCCGGTTCAAGCAATTCTTCTGTCTCAGCCTCCCCAGTGGCTGGGATTACAGAAGTGTGCCACCACGCCCAGCTGATTTTGGTATTTTTAGTAGAGACAGGGTTTCACCATGTTGGCCAGGCTGGTATTGAACTCCTGACCCCATGTGATCAGCCCGCCTCAGCCTCCCAAAGTGCTAGGATTACAGGTGTGAGCCACTGCGCCTGGCCTAAGATTTTTTACATTATAAAACTAACGTGTTAGTTAACAACTGGAAAAAAAAAAAAGCAAAGAAGAATAAAGAAAACATTAATGATCTCCTCTCCCTTCTCAATTATCCTTTTCCCCAGAGGTAATTAAAACTAGCAGCTAACTAGTTTTAATTACTAGACTAAAACTAGACCTAACTCATTCATTAGAATTGTTCCTTCCATCCTCTTATTGCTCCTACAAAAAGAGACAAGCAATTATTCAGTCATTGAATTTAAAAAACCTTTGAGTACTACCATGTGTCAGGTACTGTTCTAGGCATATATAATACAAGATAGGCCAAAGTCCCCTCATTGAACACATATCTCAGAGTGAAGAGAAAGATGATAAAACAATGTATATGCTTTTTTGTTTTTTGAGAAGGAGTCTTCCACTGTCACCCAGGCTGGAGTGCAATGGCATGATCTTGGCTCACTGCAACCTCTGCCTCCTGGGTTCAATCCTCCTGGATTCTCCTCCCTCAGCCTCTCGAGTAGCTGGGACTATAGGAGTGTGCCACTATGCTCGGCTAATTTTTGTATTTTTAGTAGAGATGGAGTTTCCCCTTGTTGGCCAGGCTGATCTTGAACTCTTGACCTCAGGTGATTTGCCCACCTCAACCTCTCAAAGTGCTGAGATTACAGGTGTGAGCCACTGCGCCCAGCCTGTACATATACATTTTTTTAAAAGAAAGATAGAATCACACTGCACACTGTATTCTGCACCTGAATTTTCCCCTAAAAATTATATCATGAACATCACCCCAAGTTAGTAAAGATAGACCTAACTCATTCTTTTTAGTACATGCATAATATTCTGTAGTATACAAGTACCATAACAATTATGGAGCAACTAAATCTTGTCCAGTTGCTAGACATCCAGATTGGTTCCAGGGTTCTGCATTTAAAAACAAGGCTATAACTAGCATTCCTACATATAAGGAACGCATACAACTTAACAGCAAAAAAAACAAATAATCCAATTTTTAAAATGGGCAAAGAACCTGAATAGACATTTTCCCAAAAAAGACATACAAATGGCCAACAGGTTTATGAAAAAGTGCTCAGTGTCACTCATCATCAGGGAAATGCAAATCAAAACCACAATGAGATACCATCTCACACCGGTTAGAATGGCTGTTAAGAAAAAGGTAAGTGTTGGCCAGAGTGCGGAGAAAGGGAACACTTGTACTCTCTTGCTAGGAATGTGGATTATTACAGCCATTATAGAAAACAGTACAGAGATTCCTCAAAAAGTTAAAAATAGAAGTACCACATGGTCCAGCAATCCCACTACTGGGATTATGTATCCAAAGGAAATGAAATCAGTATCTCGAAGAGATATTTGCACTCCCATGCTCAGTGTGGCATTATTCATGATAGTCAAGATATGGTAACAACCCAAGTGTCTAGCAAGACAGAGAAAGAAAATGTGACTGATGTAGGTGAGTGGATTTATATATTATATTTACATTATATATATTGTATATATCACATCTGCCTATCTATCTATCTATCTATCATCTATCTATCTAATCATTCCTTGATATTTGTAGGGAATTGGTTCCAGAAGCCCTCTCGGATACCAAAATCCCTACAGGCTCAAGTCCTTTATATAAAAATAGCATAAAGCCTATGCGGATCCTTCCATATACTTTAAATCATCACTACATTACTTATAACACTGAATGCGATGTAAATACTCTGTCAGTAGTTGTTATACTGTATTGTTTAGGGAATAATGACAAGAAAAAGTCTGTACGTGTTAAGTACAGGCACAACCATCTGTTTAAAAAATAAATTTGGCCAAGCACAGTGGCTCATGCTTGTAGTCCCAGCACTTTGGGAGGCCGAGGCAGGAGGATCACCTGAGCCCAGGAGTTCAAGACTACCTGGGCAACATGGTAAGAACCCGTCTCTACAAAAAAATACAAAAATTAGCTGGACGTGGTGGTGCACTCCTGTAATCCCAGCTACTCTGGAGGCTGAGGCAGGAGAACCGCTTGACCCTGGGTGGTCAAGGTTGCAGTGAGCCAAGATCATGCCACTGTACTCCAGGCTGGGCAACAGAGTGAGACCCTGTAAAAAAAAAAAAAATCCATTGATGAGAAACCCACAGATACAGAGGGCTGATGGTACATGCACAATGGAATATTATTCCAACATAAAAAAGAAATCCTGACATTTATGACAACATGGGTGAACCTGGAAGGCATTTTGCTAAGTGAAATAAGTCAGATAAATACTGTATGACATCACTTATATATGGAATCTAAAAAAGTTGAACTCATAGAAACAGAGAGTAGTATGTGGTTGCCAGAGGCTGAGAGGTGGAGGATATCTGGAGACGTTGGTCAAAGAACACAAACTTTCAGTTATAAGATGAATAAGTTCTGGGGATCTAACATACTGCATGGAGACCATAGCTAATAGGAATGTACTGTATACCTGAGGGGTCGGGGGAGAAGAGAACAAAAATAAAAACAAAAAAACAAATGGATCAGGTACAGTGGCTCACGCCTGTAATCCCAGCACTTTGGGAGGCCAAGGCGGGCGGATCATGAGGTCAAGAGATCAAGACCATCCTGGCCAACATGGTGAAACCCCATCTCTACTAAAAACAGATTAGCCCGGCGTTGTGGCACACACCTATAGTCCCAGCTACTTGGGAGGCTGAGGCAGGAGAATCACTTGAACCCAGGAGGTGAAGGTTGCAGTGAGTCGAGATCGTGCCATTGTACTCCAACCTGGCAACAGAGTGAGACTCTGTCTCAAAAAAACAAAAATAAAAACAAATGAACAAAAAAAGAATGTATTGTACACCTAAAATTTGCTAGGAGAGTAGATCTCAAATGTTCTCACCATACATACACGTTAACTATGTTAGGTGACAGATATATTAACTGACTCGATTGTGGTAATCATTCCATAATATATATTTCCGTATATCAAATCATCACATTGTATACCTTAAATATATATAATCTTATTTGCCAGTTATAAATGTGTTATAGTTTTATGTCAATAAAGCTGAAAGAAATTCCTCTCTGTGTGTACATATATCCATAAGTTTTAGTGACTTTTTAAATATAAGATTTTAAAATGTAGAATTTATGAAATTTATATGTTTAAAATCTTAATAGCTACTTCAAAAAGGTTATAACAGTGGGCAATCTGAAAATAACATACCAT
>NW_016107443.1:1450835-1453497 GCF_001604975.1 Cebus imitator
ACCTCAAATTCTGAAATTTAACAGCTACACTGAGATGTAATTTACATACCACAAAGTTCACACAACATGTGGTCTTTTATGGCTGGCTTCTTTCACTCAGCATAATGTTTTTGAGGTTATTCATGCTGTATTCTATATCAGTACTTCATTCCTTTTTTATGGGTGAATAATATTCCATTTTATGGATAGACCACATTTTGTTTATTCTTGAGTTGAAAGACATTTAGGGTGTTTTCACTTTTTGGCTATTATAAACAACGGTGTTATGAACATTCATGGGCAAGTTTTTGTGTGTACATGTTTCAGTTCTCTTGAGTAAATACTTGATCATGGAATTGCTGGGTTATATGGTAACTCTGTGTTTAACATTTTGAGGAACTTGTAAACTTTTTTCCCAAGGGGCTGAATAATTTACCATTTTCAGCATCAGTGTGTGAGGATTCCAAGTGTTCTACATCATTGCCAGCCCTTGTGATGATCTCTCTCTGTCTCTTTTTTTTTTGAGACAGAATTTCACTCTTGTTGCCAGGTTGGAGTGTAGTGGCGTAATCTTGGCTCATTGCAACCTCCACCTCCCAGGTTCAAGCGATTCTCCTGCCTCAGCCTCCTGAGTAGCTAAGATTACAGGTGTCCACCACCACGCCCGGCTAATTTTTGCATTTTTAGTACAGATGGGGTTTCACCATGTTGGCCAGGCTGGTCTCAAACTCCTGACCTCAGGTGATCCACCCACCTTGGCCTCCCTGAGTACTGGGATTACAGGCATGAGCTACTGCGCCCAGCCAAGCTAATTTTTGTGCATTGTGTGATGGAAGGGTTCGGCTTTATTATTTTACATGTGGATATCCAGTTGTCCCAGAACCATGACTTGAAGACTATTCTTTCCCTCTTGGCACTATTGTCAAAAATCTGTTGACCATAATGTAAAGGTTTGTTTCTGGCCTTTAAATTGTATGATATTTGTCTATGTCTATGTCTATCCTATTGTGAGTACCACACTGTCCTAATTATTGTAACTTTACAAACTTACTACAGTTTTAAAACTGGTAAATGTGAGTTAAACTTCGTACTTTTTTTTTTTTTTTTTTGAGATGGAATTTCACTCTTGTTACCCAGGCTGGAGTGCAGTGGTGCAATCTCGGCTCACTGCAACCTCCGCCTCCTGGGTTCAAGCAATTCTCCTGATGTCCCCTCTTTCACTCTTGATTTTAGAAATTTAAGTCTTTTTTCTTTTTTTTCTTGGACATTATAAAGGTTTGACAATTTTGTTGATTTTTCAAAGAACCAATTTTTAGTTTTGTTGATTTTTCTTTATTATCTTTCCATTCTCTATTTCATTTCTTAACTGCTCTTTTCTTTATTATTTCCTTTTATCTGCTTATGTTGGGTTCAGCTTACTCTTTTTTCCAATTTTTTATTTTATTATTATTATTTTTATTTTTGAGATGGAGTTTTGCTGTTGTTGTCCAGGCCGGAGTGCAATGGCACGATCTCGGCTCACTGCAACCTCTGCCTCTTGGGTTCAAGTGATTCTCCTGCCTCAGCCTCCCGAGTAGCTGGGATTACATGCCCAGCTAATTTTGTATTTTTAGTAGAGATCGGGTTTCACCATGTTGGTCAGGCTGGCCTCAAGTGATCCAACCAGCTCGGTCTCCCAGAGATTACAGGCGTGAGCCACCGTATCCAGCCTTTTTCTACTTTTTTTAAAGTGGAAGATTATGTTATTGATTGGAGATCTTTTTTCTTTTTTAATATAGGCATCTACAGCTATACATTTTCCTCTAAGCACTACTTTAGTGTATGCCATATATTTTGGTATGTCGTATTTTCATTTTCACCCACCTTAAAGTATTTTCTGATTTCTCCTCTGATTTCTTCTTTGACCTATTGGTTATTTAAGATTTTGTTGTTTAATTTCCTTATATTTGTGACTTGCTCTAATTTCTTTCTGTTGTTAATTTTTAATTTATTTCTTTCCCAAATTACTTTCTGTTATTAATATACTTCTTTCAATAAATTCCTATTTTTTTCAAAGTAAAGATACTTTGATCTTAATCCTTTTAAACCTATTAAGGCTTATATTATGGCCTAGCATAAAGTCTACTGTGGAGAATGTTTCACATATACTATAGAAGAATATAATTCTCAGGCCAGGCACAGTGGCTCACACCTGTAATCCCAGCATTTTGTGAGCCCAAGTCAGGAGGATCACAAGATCAGGAGTTCAAGACCAGCCTGGCCAATATAATGAAACCCTATCTCTACTAAAAATACAAAAATTAGCTGGGCATGATGGTGCATGCTTATAGTCCCAGCTACTCAGGAGGCTGAGGCAGGAGAATCGCTTGAACCCGGGAGGCGGAGGTTGCAGGGAGACAAGATAGTGCTACTGCACTCCAGCCTGGGTGACAGAGTGAAGACTTCATCTCAAAAAAAAAAAAAAATGTAATTCTCTTGTTGTTGAGTAGAATGTTTTAAATACATCCGTGAGGTCTAGTTAGTTTGAGTGCTGTTCAAGTCTTCTAAGTCCGTGTTGATTTTCTACCTAGTTGTTTCATCCATTACTGAAAGTCAACTATCGAAGCCTCTATATTATTGTTGAATTGTCTGTGTCTCCCTTCAGTTCTGTCCATTTTTGCTTCATGTAGTTTTGGGCTCTGTT
>NW_016107443.1:1454022-1456260 GCF_001604975.1 Cebus imitator
GGCTCACTGCAACCTCTGCCTCCCGGGTTCAAGCGATTCTCCTGCCTCAGCCTCCCAAGTAGCTGGGATTACAGGTATGTGCTACCACGCCTGGCTAATTTTGTATTTTTGGTAGAGACAGGGTTTTTCCATGTTGGTCAGGCTGGTGTTGAACTCCTGACCTCAGGTGATCTGCCCGCCTCAGCCTCCCAAAGTGCTGGGGTTACAGGTGTGAGCCACCACGCCTGGCAACAATTTTTGTCTTAAAGTCCATTTTGTCACTATTGGTATGGCCACTCCAAGTTGTCATGCTTGCTGTTTGCATGGTATTTTTTTTTGCATCCTTTTCCTTTTAAACTCTTTGTATCTTTAAAACTAAAGTGTTCTCCTGTAGACAACGTATAGTTGGATCTTGTTTTGTTGTTTTTATCCAGTTTCACAATCTCTGCCTCTTAATTTGATTATTTAATCCATTCTCATATGATTTTATTACTGATATGCTTGAATTTACTACATCTACCATTTTGCCATGTGTGTGTGTGTGTGTGTGTGTGTACACAAAAAAAATAAAAAGAGGAACAAAATAGTCATTATGTATGTGTGTGTATGATTACTTTGTTCCTCTGTTCCTCCTTTATTTGAAAATTTATTTTTGTAAATGATCTGAGGTGGAGGTTGAAGTCCAGGTTGTTAGCTAACTATGCTAGCACTCTTTTTAAAAACTGTCATTTTCTACTGAATTGCAATACCTCTGTATTATATATATTATTCTCATACATAGTTTGATATATTTATGAAATTTCTATTATGTTCTATTCATGTATCAGTCTTCTCTTGTCAATATCTGTTGTTTTATCTCAGTAATTTAATGATACATTTAAATATCTGGTATAGTAAGTTCTTCTTTATTTGCCTTCTTTTCAAATGATTGTTCATGTGAATTTTTGGCATTCAAAAGAAAATACTATTTGTAATCCTTTTAAAACTTCACAAAATGCATGTGTGCATGCACACATACATATACATTCACATATAGATACATATGCATATGTTTACCATCTAGTAGTGATATGTGTGAATCTAGGCAACTCATTTAAAGTAAAAATTCATAAATAGTAATGTTGCACATTAAAATGAAACAAAACAGGATGATTTATGTTACTTTCACCTAATTATTTTTTTCTTTACATAGAGTGAGTACTATGGAAAACAGTGCCATCAAGATATTAAGAGAGAGAATGATTTCACGAAAAAGTGACCTCATTCATGCTTTCCAACATCAAGACCGCAGAAAATCAGGTAATAAAATTGTGTAACACTTACCGTTTCTTAACACACCAAGTTACATACAGATCACTTTTCATTTTCTTTGCTTCCTTAGGATGTCAGTTCTCCATTTTTACTAAGAAGGAAGAATAGAGATAAAAAATATATAATCCATTATTTGTGCAAAAAAAGGCACATTTCTTCCTTTTAGCAAGCTATTTTCAATTTGGAAAACTAACACCAACCCTGAATTAAACTTCTATTCTGATAGTATGCTAGACTAGACATTCTGGGGGGCTTTCCTATTAACAGACAGCTAGATCCTGGAGGATGCAGAATTTAATGCATTTACCAGCCTCATAGTAAGGTGACTCTTCCAGCTGCATCTTCACTCTCCATGAAAGATGATTTGAAACCACATGTGTGAGCATGGAGCAACAAGAAAACACAAAAGGCTAGATTGTCCTGGGGCCCAATGCTGATATTGGTATAGCAATCAATCCTGAGACTAAATTATAGTATAGTAGAAAGATGGAAAAGCTGCATTTGAGACCTCCATTATCATGCTTGCACCCTCAAAGTGGCTAAAGTTGTCCTAGGTCTGTAATGCTCCCTGGCTCCTGGCAAGCAAATGCAAATTTATGTTTGAGGGAAGCATCCCCAGTTTTGGCCACTCGTATATCCAGAGATTAAGATCAACTCACATGAGCTCACAATAAAAAATTACCAAACAAGGATACAAACTACCGTGAGTGAAAGTCAGCAGAAACAACAGTTAGTTCCCTGAGGACATCAGATATTAGAATTATCAAATAAAAAATATGTTCATAGGAACTATGAAATCATAAACATGCATTTGGGAATGATTTGAAGAAGAACTAAATAGATAGAAAATATACTTGTTAAAAAAAGAAAAAGCATAATGGATCGGTTAAACAGAAGATTAGACACTACTCAAGAAAGAATTAGAGAGATTAGGAGTTATAAACAGGC
>NW_016107443.1:1456510-1466223 GCF_001604975.1 Cebus imitator
CAGCTACCTGGGAGGCTGAGACAGGAGAATTGCTTGAACCCGGGAAGCGAAGGTTGCAGTGAGCCAAGATCGCACCATTGCACCCCAGCCTGGGTGACAAGAGTGAAACTCCATCTCAAACAAAGAAAGAAAGAAAAAAAAAGAGATATGAACAGTAAAACAAGAAGTTTACATACACCTACTCAGGGTACTGGGAGGAGAGAATAGAATGTAAGAGACCATATATTTGACATGGTAATGGCTGAGACATTTCCAAAATTGATAAAAGACTCAAATTCATAGAGAGGAACAGTGATTCACAAGTAGAATAAATAAAGTTAAATCCACACCTACACACATTTGTGGTGAAACTCCAGAGCACCAGTGGCAAAGAAAAACATCGTTGAAAAGCAGGCAGAGAGGAAACACATATTGCTACAAAGAGATAACAATTAGACTGATAGATTTCTCAACAGTTGCAAAATTAGACTTTAGAATCATATACACAAAACATTAGAAGTTAAATTTAGAAAAAGATATGCCATGAAAACACTAACAAAAATAAAGCTAAGATAGCTTTATTAGTGTCAGGCAAAGTAGACTCTAAGGAAGTATATGTTACTAGAAATGAAAAAGAACATTTTGTAATGATAAAATATTAATTATGCCAATTGAATCCATTCTAAATGTGTATGTACCTATTAATATAGCTTCAAAAATATTCAAAACAAGAACTGACAGAAGAAAAAATAGAAGTAAAAACATCTACCACCATAGTGGGAGGTTTTAATACTCCTCTCTCAGGAACGAAAAAAACCAGATAAAAGATTAGCATACTTTTTTCTTAAAAGATGACATAGAACTCAGCACCCAACATTTCAGAATGCATATTCTTATCAAGCACAAATGGATCATTTACAAAAAGTGACCAAACACTGGAACATACAGTGAATCTCAATGGGTTTTGAAGCACGGGAAACATTACAAAATAAATGATCTGACATAGTGACTTGAGCTACAACTCGATAATATAAGATAGTCATAAAATTGCCTTTTGGTTTGGAAATGAGAAGTAAACTTATAAATAATCCTTGGCTCAAAGAGAATCACAGTGAAAATTAGAATGCTGAAACTAAATGACAATGAAAATGCAACTTATTAGAATTTATGGGATGCAAATTAGAAAGGCACTGATGATAACCTTAAATGTAAAAGATGAAGTTATAATTAACAAAGTAAAAAAAAGTGTTTTTTGTTGTTGTTTTGTTGTTTTTGAGATGGAGTCTCCCTCTGTCACCCAGGCTGGAGTGTAGTGGTGCAGTCTTGGCTCACTGCAACCTCTGCCTCCTGGGTTCAACCGCTTCTCCTGCCTCAGCCTCCCCGAGTAGCTTGGACTACAGGTACACACCACCATACCCAGCTAATTTTTTTTTTTTTTGTATTTTTAGTAGAGATTAGATTTCACCATGTTGGCCAGGCTGATCTCAAACTCTTGACCTCAGGTTATCTGCCTGCCTTGGCCTCCCAAAGTGCTGGGGTTACAGGTGTGAGCCACTGCGCCTAGCCAAAAAATGGTTCTTTGACAAAACTGTTGAAGTTGATGAAACCATGGTGAGACAGAGAGAAAGAGAAAACAAATAACCAATGCAATTGTAGGGAGGAGCTTCTGTCTAAGGTTGAGAGAGAGGAGCCATGGAAGGAACAAACTTGGAAGAAATCCCTAATCCCAATAAGAGATGAGATCACGCCCTCATTAGTGAGGATGTGGCTGTGGTCCGCTGGGTAGGGCAGAAGTTCACTGAGGTGCCTCAAGTTAGAGTTGAGTCTCTAGCTAGTGGGCCAGGACTGGAGAGGATAGAGCCACCCACTGGGGTGCCAGCAACACCTTAGGCTGTGCTACACTGCGTCACCTACACACTGATGACACGTGCTGTGGTATCAGGGAAATTTGCTAGAAGGTGGGTGCCACTGCATTTCCCACACACCTCTGGTAACCATGCTGTGCTATAGAAACAAAAAGCAGGGTACACCAGAACCAGAAAGAAAAGCCTTTTCTTTGCTGTTCTTTGCAGTATTCTTCCTGCAATGTCTACTAACAAAGCCTAACGTTATAGGAGCTGCCAAAGAAGCAATGATTACAGGGTCCAGTTCTAGTATCACAAAATGTGGCAAGAAAAAAATAAGAAGAATAATAATTTTGGAGCCAAATGGGAATAAATTGATAGCTGGGGTAGTCAGCAGTTAGCTTTTAGATAAGAAAAATCTTAAAAGATACCATTCACAATAGATAATCAAGTACTCAGGAGAAACCTAATGAATGAGGTATGAGAGCTCTAAGATATTATTAAGATAAATCAAAGGGGACTGAAATAAGTGGGTAGGTATTACTGTATTCGAGGACTAGAAGGGTTGAAGTTGTCAAGATACAAATTCCTCCCAAATTGAGCTATAGGTTGAATGCAATCTCAGTCAAAATCCCAAAGTGGGGATTTTTCGGTAGATCTTGAGAATCTGCATCTAAAACTCATGTGGAATTACCAAAGGCCCAAAATAGCCAAGATGTTCTTGAAAAAAAAGAATAAGGTGGGAAGACTTTCTTTATTATAGATCAAGATCTGTTATAAAAGTACAGTAATTAGAATGGTATGGAATCAGCACACAGATACCCATATAGACAATGGAAGCAAATAGAGAATCCTGAAACAGATTCATGCAGTTATAGACACTCGAAGGCACTACTGCTGAGCAGTGGGCAAAGGAGTCTTCAATAAACGATTCTGGGCCAAATGGATATTCATCTAAAAATAGAAACAGCCTACATGTAATAAAGATATTTGTGTTTGGAAAAATTACATATATTAGGAGGAAAAGAATATTAGTTGTGAAATGACAGGTAAATAATACATCTTTTATTCTTTGTATTCTTTTCTGTTTTCAAATCTTCTATAATAAGCATACCTAGGCCAGGCTCAGTGGCTCACACCTGTAATCCCAGCACTTTGGGAGCCGAGGCGGGCGGATCACTTGAGGTCAGGAGTTCAAGACCAGCCTGGCCAACATGGTGAAACCCCATCTCTACTAAAAATACAAAAAAAAAAAAAAAGCCGGGTATGGTAGCGTGCACGTGTAACCCCACGTACTTGGAGGCTGAGGCAGGAGAATCGCTTGAACCCAGGAAGTGGACATTGCAGTGAGCCAAGATGGCACCACTGCACCCCAGCCTGGACAACAAGAGCCAGACTCCTCCAAAAAAATAAATAAATAGGCATACCTTACTTCGTTAATCAGAAAAATGAAAAACAAATAATCTAACACCCAAAGTCTGATTTCTTACAGGTGACAGGAAGGACATGATCTGTGGAATACTAAATATATTCTTGAGTTATTTCTCCTTCAGGACTACAGGGCCTGGGAGCGTAAATTATGACAGAGAGCAGCTGGCCCCATGCTGCCCTGGCTCTCCCAAGGTGGTTGCATTCTTTAAAATCATATCATAAACAAATCATTTGGGCTTTGTTGTTGTTGTTGTTGTTGTTGTTAGGAAAACTTCCTGTGAGCCAGTGGGCTTTTTGCATGGAGAGCATTTTGGGACTGAACTTACCGTGGAGATCCCTGAGTTCGAATCTGGTAATCATAGACCAAAATGGAAACGTTGAATACATGTCCAGCTTCCGGAATATCCACATTGAAAAACCTATAAAAGAGGCAAGTGAAACATAGCCCCAGCTAAAACCTGGCCAGGGCGAAACATAAGTTAGTCCTTTGAAAAGCTGGGAGTGGCCAGGTACAGTGGCTCATGCCTGTAATCCCAGCACTTTGGGAGGCCGATGCAGGCAGATTATGAGGTCAGGAGTTTGAGACCAGCCTGACCAACAAGGTGAAACCCCATGTCTGTCTACTAAAAATACAAAAATCAGTGAGGCATGGTGGCACATGCCTGTAATCCCAGCTACTTAGGAGGCTGAGGCAAGAGAATCCTTTTAACCCGGGAGGCAGAGGTTGCAGTGAGCCAAGATGGCGCCACAGCCTGGGCAATAGAGCGAGACTCCCTCTCAAAAAAAAAAAAAGAAGAAAGGAAAAGAAAAAAAAGAAAAGCTGGGAGTGGAATAATCTAATAGATGGAGTTACAGTCTTAGGAAAGGCTGAAGGGGAATCTCCCAGGTACACTGTGGTCTGTTCAGCAAATTTCTGTGTTCCTAGGATAAGAAAAAAGAAAAAAAAAAAAAAGAAAAGGAAAACCTTCAACAAACAAGTCCACATCAAATACTGGATTTTTGTTTTTTTAAGACGGAGTCTCACTCTGTCATTCAGGCTGGAGTGCAGTGGTGCGATCTTGGCTCACTGCAACCTCTGACTGCCAGGTTCAAAGGATTCTCCTGCCTCAGCCTCCCGAGTGGCTGGGACTACAGGCGCGTGCCACCACACCCGGCTAATGTTTTGTATTTTTAGTAGAGATGGTGTTTCACCATGTTAGCCAGGATGGTCTTGATCTCCTGACCTTGTGATCTGCCCACCTCGGCCTCCCAAACTGCTGGGACTACAGGTATGAGCCACTGCACCTGGCTTGGATTTTTAAGTGCTGTCTAGCAGAAGGGTAGATCTGACATCTATGCTTTTTGTTTGTTTGTTTTTTGAAGCAGAGTCTTGCTCTGTTGCCCAGGCTGGAGTGCAGTGGTACAATCTCAGTTCACTGCAACTTCTCCCTCCCAGGCTTAAGCGACTCTCCTGCCTCAGCCTCCTGAGTAACTGAGATTACAGGTGCCTGCCACCATACTCAGCTAATTTTTTATTTTTAGTGGAGATGGGGTTTCACTGTGTTGTCCAGGCTGGTCTTGAACTCTTAACTTCAAGTGATCTGCCTGCCTCGGCCTCCCAAAGTGCTGGGATTACAGGCATGATCCCCTGCGCCTGGTCTGACATCCATGCTTTTATACAACATACCATTTAGAATATTTAAGCTAACCCTTGTTAAATTTGAGTGTACAGACTTGCTGACATGACCCAGAATATGTCTGAAAGATTTTTGAAATGTAGAATCTCTTATTAGAATGTGAATATCAGGGAGATTTATCGGATCCCTGTACTTATTACTTAACAATTCATCAGCAGTGAGATATAACACTGAGCTGAAAGGGAGCTGGTTGGACCCAGGACTTGGGTGATCATTTGCAGGGAAGATGAGAAGGTAAGAGCAGAGAGAAGTAAAGGTAGGTTAGAGACCAAAATATCTCCAGGAAGGAGGCTTTTGACTTCACTTCAGAGGCAGTTTACCATGGTGACTAAGATCACAGGCCGTGGCTTCAGGCAGCCAAAATTTAAATCCCACTTCCCAGCTCTGTGACCCCTGGGAAAGTTCCTTTATCTCCCTTTTTTCAAAATTGTAAAATGGACATAATAATAGTTCTGTTCTTGTTCCTTCTTGTTGTAGAGGACCAAATGAAATAATCCACATGAACTTCTCTGTAAATGGTGGCTCTTGTTAGTTACCGCTGCCTTATTTGCTTTGGCCCTGTCCCCTGAGGATCACAGACTGAATGAAGAGGGTGGGGCCTCCACGGGAAGGCTGGCCTTCTCAGATTTGTCTAAATCACATCATTTGAATTGGTGATGATGTTTTGTGTTTGTTACATTTGCTAAAAGCGATCTGTGTCATGAATTCGATATGTTCTAACACTTGGAAAATCTTTATTGTAGGCTAATTCTGCTCTAGTTGAAACTCTGTACAGATACCGATCTGACCTGGAAATCATATTTAATGCCATTGACACTGATCACTCAGGTAAATAAATGAACTTTGATGAGTTCATTTAAAAAACATATTTGTGTGTGTGTGTGTATATTGGAGATACAAAGTGAGTACACTTGGATTGAGCCCTATAATTAATATGGTTTGACCCCTTCATTGGTAAGATGGGCCTTGCTTATGCATGCTGTTTAATGAAAATCGTAGGAGCCCATTGTTTTGGACTCAGCTCCTGCCCTAGGCCCCAACAGGCTAGACTACAGGTCAAAATGGGGGTAGCAGTAGTAGAAAGCAGAAGCTAGTCTGGTTCTCTGAAATCAGAACTCTGTTTTTATCTATTTCATTCTTCATTTAACATGATAAAACTTGAGGGGAAAAACAAACTTGTTTAATATTATTGTTATTTCAGTTTGGCTGCAGTCTCTGTATTCAAGATGATAGAGTCCTACAGAAGCCTATGTAGCCATCAGTCAAACTGGAATAACTCTTTTTATAAATCACCAGTACAAATGAAGAGGTGATTTGCTATCCATTTCAGTATCTCATTCCTAGAATTCTGATTCTGTTTTGGGGATTAAGGGATATGAAAACTCATTTTCTGCCTTTAGCTTTGATGTACAATTACTAATTTTCAAATTTTTAAAAACTCATCAGATAATTCCCTACTGTAGAGACCTTTGAACACCAAAAAGATCAATGATCAACACATTAAATTATTGCCTATAAAAAAGGCAGCGCCATTGTTTGTAATCCTCTTATTGACTCCCAGGGCCTCTTCTCCCTCTTCTTTGATGTCACTTTCCTCTCTGCCCTCCTCCTGTGCACCTTACCCTTCTATTTTAGATCCTATCATTTCTATACCACATCTAGTCCCACAGTCCACAACCCCATCCCCATTTCTTCACTGTTTGCTCGTTCTGGCTTTAGAATAAGTTCAGGATCCCTTAGGAGTTGAAAGTGACATATTGTTTCTTACATTTATTTTTATTTTTTTATTTTTCTTTTTAAAGACAGGGTTTCACCATGTTGGTCAGACTGGTCTTGAACTCCTGACCTCAGGTGATCCGCCCACCTCCGCCTCCCAAAGTGCTGAGATTACAGGCGTGAGCCACCACGCCTGGCCCGTTGTTACATTTATAATCTTACTCTTCCGTATCCTTCAGTATCTTCATGGTCAGGCATTTTAGTGAGTTTCTAATTGGGACTATTCAATCAGTGTGGCTTCTGCAACCCCTGCCTTAGGTGGGTCTTAAAATGAACACTCATAACCTTCTCTTATATTCTTTTAGGGCTGATCTCCATGGAAGAATTTCATGCCATGTGGAAACTTTTTAGTTCTCACTACAATCTTCATATTGATAATTCCCAAGTCAATAAGATTGCCAACATGATGGACCTGAACAGAGACGGAAGCATTGACTTTACTGAGTTTTTAAAGGCTTTCTATGTAGTACATAAATATGAGACTATGGTGAAACCTGAAGCCACCAACCTTGCTGAACAACACAAATGAGAGCTTCCCTCAGGCCCGTTGTAAACAGCTGGGCCGAAATCACAAGCACGGTCCTTTCCAGCACCCCTGAAATTCATAGTTGGTAGCAGAGAAAAACAGATCCCAATTCAGTCCACAAGCAGATGCATAGTATGGGTTTTGGAAGTCCTTGGCAAGCTGCTATTGATAAGATTAGGTTAAATGTCAGTAATAGGATTTAGGTCCAGCATTAGTACCCACATATTGCCAATGAGAAACTGGGTTTGAACCTAGTGTTGTTCTCCTGAGTGCCACCTAACCAGCAGCCCAGAGAGGTTTGAGAACATCTTGAAAGGAACCCGCACAGCACAAGAGAAAACTACTAAGCGCAACATCTGTGAGTTACAGAGAGACAGGGGAGGAATACCAGGTCGTTAATGGAATAAAGCATTTCCATCTTAAACTGTGATCTTCTGTGGAGATTTTATTTTATTTTATATTTTATTTTATTAAGATGGGGTTTCACCATGATGGCCAGGCTGGTGTTGAACTCCTGACCTCAGGTGATCCACCCACCTTGGCATCCCAAAGTGCTAAGATTACAGGCGTGAGCCACCATGCCCGGCCTCTGTGGAGATTTTATAAGCCAGTGATCCTCAATTAATGGATCCACCCTTCAGGGATGAGAGCCATGTTGGATTCTTGGGGGGAATCTGTGGGAGTGAATTGTTTGAAAAAGCATATTTGTGTGTATGTGTATGTTGGAGATACAAAGTGAGTACACTTGGATTGAGCCCTATACTTAATATGGTTTGACACCTTCACAGGTAAGATGGGGCCTTGCTTATGCATGCTGTTAAATTAAAATCTTAGGAGCCCATTGCTTTGGACTCAGCTACTGTCCTATGCCCCAACAGACTAGACTACAAGTCAAAATGGGGTCACCCATGTTGAGGTGCTATGTCACCAAACTGAAAATGAGTTGTTATCTGACCTACTCGGAAGTCAGGAGATAAAAACAGCCTAATTTCCCAAACAGGCCAGCTTCAGTTGGCATAATAATACAGTTCCCTCTGCCTTACAACAAGAAGTCACCTGAAGTAACCTGGTGGGAACCAGTCAATGATTTGTCTATTATTATTTCCTTGCTTCTGTCTTACAAAGAAGGTAACTCTGAAATGACCAGTCTGCTTTCTGTGCTTTGGTTCTGCTTTCTTCAGTTTTTCTGTCTATAAAAGCAACCTGTTCTGGTCAACTTATCAGCACACTGTATTTTTATGGAAGGAAGTATTACCTGATTCTAGACCCACAAACAAAGCCAGTTAAAATATTTAAATGTTACCTTTTGACTAATCTGGTGGCCATGCCATCAAAGGGACCGTAAGGAGACTACTGATTACTTTTTTTTTTTTTTTTTGAGATGGAGTTTTGCTCTTATTGCCCATGTTGGTATGCAGTGGTGCTCGGGTTCAAGTGATTCTCCTGCCTCAGCCTCCCAAGTAGCTGGGATTACAGGCACGTGCCACCACTCCTGGCTAATTTTTGTATTTTTAGTAGAGATGGGATTTTACCATGTTGGCCAAGCTAGTCTTGAACTCCTGACCTCAGGCGATCCACCCGCCTCAGCCTCCAAAAGTGCTAGGATTATAGGCATGAGCCACCACGCCTGGCCTCTACTAATTAGTCTTAAGGACCTCTTGAGGAATGCAGGAGAGGTGCTGCTGACTCCTTTGAGGTCCTCTGTCTTCCTCACAGAGTCCTAGGTGTTGTAAATAAGTTCCTTTTGGACCAGACTCTGTTCTTTTTGCATTGAGAATCCTGAATTTTTTGGCTTTCAAATCCAAGGCAAATGCCATGAGTGAGCATTTGACCTCAGGGTACTGCTATGATTTGAATATGGTGTGACCCTCTGAAACTCATACTAAAATTTTATTGCCATTGTGGCCATGTTGGGAGGTGGGGTCTTTAAGAAGTGATTAAGTCTGGCTGGGTGCGATGGCTTACACCTGTAATCTCAGCACTTTGGGAGGCGGAGGCCTGCAGATCACCCGAGGTTGGAAGTTCTAGAGCAGCCTGACCAACATGGAGAAACCCTGTCTCTACTAAAAATAAAAAATTAACTGGGCGTGTTAGCATGTGCCTGTAATCCCAACTACTACTTTGCGAGGCTGAAGCAGGAGAATCCTTTGCACTTAGGAGATGGAGGTTGCGGTGAGCCAAGATCATGCCATTGCACTCCAGCCTGGGCAACAAGAGCAAAACTCCATTTAAAAAAAAAAAAAGTGATTAGGTCTTTAAGAGGGATTAGTGGCCGGGCATGGTGGCTCACACCTGTAATCCCAGCACTTTGGGAGGCCGAGGCGGGTGGATCACGAGGTCAAGAGATCGAGACCATCCTGATCAACATGGTGAAACCCCGTCTCTATTAAAAATAAAAAAATTCAGCTGGGCATGGTGGCGCGTGCCTGTAATCCCAGCTACTCAGGAGGCTGAGGCAGGAGAATTGCCTGAACCCAGGAG
>NW_016107443.1:1467218-1469429 GCF_001604975.1 Cebus imitator
CATTCTAGCCCGGGCAATAAAGCAACACCCCTGTTCTCTCTCCCTCTTCCTCTTTCTTCCTTTCCTTTATTCTTTTTTTTCTTTTCTTTTTCTTTGTTTTTTTTATTCCTTTCTTTCTTCCTCTAAAAAAAATAGAAATAAAAATAAAATAAAGTTTTTTAGTTTTTTTCCCATTTCTCAAACAAAAAGGATAAATTTCTAACTTTTAAAAGTCATAAGTATTTATATTTATCATTGTTGTACTATTTGCAAAGCCATTCTAGAGATTTAAAAAAAAAAAAAAAAAGTAAAAGAAAAAAAGTCATTAGCTAAATTGGTTAAGGGGATTTCAGAGCCAAAGCCAACTGGCTCTGAGAGACCCAAGTTCCAACATAAAAATAGGATCCTTAACTTCGAAAGAACTGAGTCTGCTTGGCTTTAGGGTACCCCTGTGTTAGTGGTTCTTTCCCTCCCATGCACAGCTATTGGTTTCCTATTTGTTATGTTTTTGTGTCCTGAGAACTTGGTCAACCAACCAAAGGTTGAGAGTTGCCAAGAATATGGCTAGACAGAAATGTGGGTTGCACCCTGTTTGTGACTAGCGTACTGACTGTTATATCTAAATCTTCCTTTCTTTTCGCTGTCTTTAGTACTCTGGATTTTGATCTAGAAAGATTAATAAGAAACATAATGGACACCCCAAGTTCTAACGCATGCAAATATAGTCCCCCTTTAGGGACTCTAGCCAGCTATATGTTCAAATATTATGGGTCATTCTTGTGGACATTTTTAAACCTATGGGCGGATTATACCAAGGGCTTGGCCAGGCGTGGTAGCTTATGCCTGTAATCCCAGCGCTGTGGGAGGCCGAGGTGTGTGGATCACTTGAGGTCAGGAGTTTGAGAGCAGCTTGACCAACATGGTGAAACGCTGTCTCTAATAAAAATACAAAATTAGCCAGGCATGGCGGCACACACCTGTAATCCCAGCTACTTGGGAGGCTGAGGCAGGAGGATCACTTGAACCCAGGAGTCAGAGGTCCCAGTGACCCGAAATCATACCATTGCACTCCAGCCTGGGCAACAAGAGTGAAACTCCTTCACACACACACACACACACTCAAAAACCAAAAAAAGATTAAACCAAGGACCATTTGGAGCTCCAGTGGCCTTTTTGTGGACTGTTCGAACCTCCCAAGTGTGTTGTTTGTTTTTGTTTTGAGAGGGACTCTTGCCCTGTCACCCAGGCTGGAGTTCAGTGGTGCAATCTCAGCTCACTGCAATGTCCACCTCCTGAGTTCAAGCGATTCTCCTGCCTCAGCCTCCCAAGTAGCTGGGATTACAGGTGCACACCACCATGCCTGGCTAATTTTTTTTGTATCTTTGGTAGAGATGGGGTTTCACCATGTTGGCCAGGCTGGTCTCGAACTCCTGAACTTGTGATCTACCTGCCTTGGCCTCCCAAAGTTCTGGGATTATAGGCATGAGGCACCGCACCTGGCCTGTTTTTATTCTTACAAGTAAATTAGAAGACTGTAGCTATAGGGTTAAAATCTGAATGGGATGTATGTAATTGATTAGCGTGTAGAGGCTTCTAAGCTCTCTTTCTCTCTGTCCTCCCCTGCCTACTTAGAATCTGCTGACTTTTTTGCTTGGTTACCTGCCCAGGATTCCAAAATAGCCTTTTTAAAAGATTCATTGCAAAGAGCTAATGAAAGGCTAGAAATGGAAGATATCCCCCACACCAAGGATGGTAAAACTGATGTAATTCCTACTGCTGCTCTCTAGCCTACTTTGCCTGAATATTTAGACTATTCATACTCTGATTTGCCTTTCTTCTGTGGAAACAAAAAAAAACCAAAACCTGAAACAGTTAAACAGTTTCCTTGTAGCATAAAACCACCTGAAAATTTAGGAGATAATCCTGGAGTGATTTACATTCCCTGGATAAAAACAGCTCAGGGCCATAGTTTTAAAATTTTGCAAACCCAGGAAAGACCTTTAAAAGTTTTCTGAAGGCTGGGCACGGTGGCTCACCCCTGTAATCCCAACACTTTGGGAGGCCAAGGTGGGTGGATCACGAGGTCTGGAGTTCGAGAGCAGCCTGGCCAAGATAGTGAAACCCTGTCTCTACTAAAAATACAAATATATTAGCCGGCACAGTGGCAGGTCCCTATAATCTCAGCTACTTGACAGGCTGAGGCAGGAGAATCACTTGAACCCGGGAGGCGGA
>NW_016107443.1:1469653-1476937 GCF_001604975.1 Cebus imitator
TGCAATGGCACAATCTCAGCTCACTGCAACCTCTGCCTCCTGGGTTCAAGCGATTCTCCTGCCTCAGCCTCCTGAGTAGCTGGGATTACAGGTGCCTACCACTACACTCGGCTAATTTTTGTACTTTTAGTAGAAACAGGATTTCGCCATGTTGGCCAGGCTAGTCTTGAACTCCTGACCTTGTGATCCACCCACCTTCGCCTCCCAAAGTACTGGGGTTACAGGGGTGAGCCACCGTGCCCAGCCAGAATTCACAGTCTTAATTATAACTTAAGATCCCAGGATACCTCATCTATACCAACTAATACATATACATATTGGTGGGATCTGGAAAGCCCAAAAATGGATGAAAGAGGCAGAATGGTATTTTCCTAAGAGTGATATCAGTGACCTGACAAGCCCCACCTGGTCCATTTACAGGTCAGACAAATGCTGAAAGATTGCAAATGACCCCTAGGAGAGCCATTTCCAAAGTACTTCAGCTCTGTGGCAACCAACAACCTAGATGACTTGTGGGCCTGCCCCAGGGCGTGCCAGTAAGCAACCCCTAGAACTGCAGTTTCCAAAACATTGTTGTAATTTGTCCAAATGATCAAAACATTGATAAAGGGACTGCTCCCAAAGAATTTGAGAGGAGCCCCTGAAAACAGGCTGCCTACCTCTGATAACCTCCTTGTTAACCACCAAGACTGGCAGGCCTCTGATGACAGCTCTGATAAGTTTCTACTGGTTATTTTTTGCCATGTTTGTTAAAAAGCTCTACCCTGAAGGCAATGATGTAAGTAAAGAACAAGATTTTGAAATTCTTTGTAAAAGAAATTTGTGTCTGTAAAGGAAATCTTCGTTTGTAAGGGTACCTCCGCCTCTGCACCTAGACCGTTAGGAACTTTTACAATGAGAAAGGCATTGGCTTAAAAGCTTGCATAACAAACTACCTTTGCTTAAGGTGCTTTTCCTGACCAACTTGTCCTGTATCTAAGCCCTTCTTTATCTTGGCAAGTAACGGTGTTTGTATCTAAGTTCTGTGCCTTTGAGATGTACATTTTCTACCTTGTTTCACTGAAGAGTCTTCCCTTTGGAAGCACTAATTTGTGGTTGTCTGACTAACAAATTTCTCAGGGTAATGGAATGAGTGGTTGAAGAATTGATGGCCTGAAGGGGAAGAGAAAAACTATTTCAAAGTTGACAAATGAATCTTAATGAAAGCATTAAGATCTGCTTTTGTGTGTCTGTATGTCTGCATATCTATGTGTTAAGTGTATGTGATATTTTTATAGCAAAATACATAAAAAAGCTATTTAATTGCCTTAAAGAAAAAGTATTTAAAGTCACTAAATATAAAGCAAGCATATTTCCCCCCTAGATTTACTAGTCAAACAAGCTCGTTATCTCCTAGATGTATAATAAAGCTATAAAGCCGCCCAGAAGAGTCAAATACGTGATGAAAAAATATCTTGATACCTATCAGTCACGGTGGTAAGAGAAGGGCTGGGCTTCTGGCCAGACCCCATCCATCAGCCCGGAACCTCAGCCCTAAGTGAAAACAGCTGACCCCATTTTTCCACCCAAATGTTGCCTTTTTTGGCCTGCCCTGCCCCTATCCTGTACCCATAAAAGACTTCAGCTGGCAGAGCAACACAAGTGGTTGAGTGGCGAGCAGAGAAGCAACTGAGCATCAGAAACTATGGATAGATGCCACTGACTTCAGATGGTGCAAGAAGGGCCCAGCCGGAGACAGCCGGGCTTCTGGGAAATAATACCTTCCCATCCCCTTTCAGGCCTCCCTGTCTGCTGAGAGCCACCCACCTCTCAATAAAGTCTTCTTCATCTATCACCTTTCAAACAGTTCATGTGACCTGATTCTTCCTGGACTCTGGAGAAGAACCTGGGTTCCAAGAGAGCAGGGTCTGTCACTCTGACCCTCCACTGAGCTGGTTGGCACTTTGCCATCCCGGATGGCAGTGCTGAAAGGGCATTGGTTGTAACATGCTTGGACGCTACGGCAGGGCCCATACAGAGCCTGCTCCCACCAGGGAAGGGTGACCAGTCGGTTCCAGCATTCATTTGCTCCGGTTCCTGCACTCGCTTGCTTGCACGCTGCCACGCTCCCTCCCTCGAAGAGTGAAATGAGCCACTCCGGTTCCGCGCACCAAGGAGTTCAAGAGAACTATCCAGTCTAAATGGGAGGGGAAAAAAGCAGGGTGGAAGAACCATGTTTAACCTATTAGTCTTTTTGCTTCTGTAATATTTTAAATACTTTCCTGATTTTTTGAAAAATAATGAGATGATGGCTAGCTTTATTTAATGAACAACTCAAGCATAATTGTTAAAAATGAGTAAATGGGATACAAATGGATAACAACTTTTCAGTTTTGAAAACCTTTTACAGTAACTTAAAGTCCTGTTATTAAGTGATATTCATGAAATGTCTGAGTCATTTTCAATTAAGTTAGAATACTGAAACATTCATTTGAACATAACTTTAAACTTATTTTTGGCTTCTTAAATTTTAAAGAAAGACTAAATATGGCCAGGTACCGTGGCTCACCTGTAATCCCAGCACTTTGGGAGGGTGAGGCAGGTGGACCATGAGGTCAAGAGTTCGAGATCAGTCTGGCCAAGATGGTGAACCCTCACCTCCACTAAAAATACAAAAATTAGCTGGGTGTGGTGGTGGGTGCCTATAATCTCAGCTACTCAGGAGGCTGAGGCAGGAGAATCACTTGAATCCAGGAGGTGGAGGTTGCAGTGAGCTGAGATTGCACCACTGCACTCCAGCCTGGGCAACAGAGCAATACTCTGTCTCAAAACAAAAAAGGCTAAATATATTTTGGTCTGTTTAAGGAAAAGAGAGCTGCAGAAAAATAAATATATTTTGGTCTGTTAATATGAAAAATTGTACTTTGAGAAAGTGCATATTCTGGAAATTATGAAAGTTAATTTGTAGAATACTGATTCACAATTGCTAAGGATTAAAAATTCTAATATAATTAAAACTATAAAGGAAACAATTATATATATGCGAACTATATAAAGAAAGTAAGATGTGTTTTGGTGAGGAAAAAATAAAAGACATGAGGATACTTTTTTCTTAAAAAGAATAATTTCACCTAATTTGGAGGTTGTTTAAAAGTTGTTTCAAAATAAGGATTTAGAAAGGAAATAGAAACAAGGTAGGAAGGAACCAGTAAGAGAGATGCGAAGAAAATTCTAAGTATGAAAATGTATGTTTAGTTTTTAAAAAGGTTGAAAAGGGAAAAAGTAATATTTTTTGTATGAAGATGAATTTTTGTGATCAAAATAAGGGAAAAAGGAAAGTCAATTTTTGTCATAAAGTAGAATGATTGGCTGTTCCAATATGAAAAAGAAGGAAGTATAGAACAAAACTGAAAGTTTAAGCAAGTTGTACAAGATTTGGGCAAGTTCTAAGAGGTCTGAGCAAGTTGTAGAAGGTGTGTAGGAGATAAATCCTATGAAAAGAATTTTATAGGCCAGGCGCAGTGGCTCACACCTGTAATCCCAGCATTTTGGGAGGCCAAGGAGGGCTGATCACTTGAGGTCAGGAATTCAAGACCAGCCTGGCCAACAGGGTGAAACCCTGTCTCCACTAAAAAAATTAGCCAGATGTGGTGGTGCATGCCTGTAGTCCCAGCTACTCAGGAGGCTGAGGCAGGAGAATCACTTGAACCCAGGAGGCAGAGGCTGCAGTGAGCCAAGATTGCACCATTGCACTTCAGCCTGGGCAACAGAGCAAGACCCTATCTCAAAAAATGAAAAAAAAAGATTTTTGTATGTGATCAAATTGGAAAAAATTAGAAGTGAATTATTTATAGGATTTTCTGAAAAGCTTTGAGATCAAAAGTACACTAATACAAAACAAAAATTTACTCCCCTGTGTTAAAACAAGGTTTTCTTGGTGTATTCATCTGCTTTTTTTTTTTTTTCACCACAGACCTTTTTTTTGCATTAAATGTGTAAAAAGTAGTCCTTATTTTACAGACTCAAAATCAGACAAATGAGGATATATAATCACCCCAAAACCCACTGTGGACACAATCTATGTTACATTCAAGGTTTGCATATTCACATAATACTTACTGCAAAGTAAATATAAAATAAACTCTCATCATCTTAGTTCAGACCACAAATGATATAATTTCAAATAAAAGACAGATTTAAAAACAAAAAACAAAAACCAGAAGTCTCCCAAGTACCAATTCACTATTTTGTGAAAAAATATAGAAAGACTAATTATAAGAGTTCTGGCCAGGCACAGTGGCTCACACCTATAATCCCAACACTTTGGGAGGCCTAGCAGGGTGGATCACAAGGTCAGGAGTTTGAGACCAGCCTGGCCAACATGGTGAAACCCCGTCTCTACTAAAAATACAAAAATTAGCTGGACATGGTGGCACGTGCCTGTGATCCCAGCTAGTCAGGAGGCTGAGTCAGGAGAATTGCTTGAACCCGGGAGGTGGAGGTTGCAGTGAGCTGAGATTGCACCACTGTACTCCAGCCTGGGTGACAGAATAAGACTCTGTCTCAAAAGAAAAAAGTTCCATTCAGGTTTAGTCAGTAAGATATGTTCTTTATTTTGTTTTGAGAGACAGGGTCTCACTCTGTCATCCGGGCCAGAATGCAGTGGTGCAATTATAGCTCACTGCAGCCTCGAACTCCTGGGCTCAAGAAATCCTCCTACCTCAGCCTCCTAAAGCACTGGGATTACAGGCATGAGCCACCACACTCAGTCTAGTAAGAGATGTTTTTGTTACTGAAATGCAACTAAAGTTTTAGATTTTAATCACTAAGATAACAGTACTTCTGGTTTATAATTGACCTTAAAATAATGGATACTAATATACATATATTTTGACATTTTTTAAAGTCTTCAATACTTAAATAATACAATTCTGAAAGTATATGTGCCTGGCCATTCATTCAAGAAACTTGATTTACTTATTTATTTATATTTTTTAAATTTAAATTTTTTTTTTTTTTTTGAGACGGAGTTTCGCTCTTGTTACCCAGGCTGGAGTGCAATGGCGCGATCTCGGCTCACCGCAACCTCCGCCTCCTGGGTTCAGGCAATTCTCCTGCCTCAGCCTCCTGAGTAGCTGGGACTACAGTCACGCGCCACCATGCCCAGCTAATTTTTGTATTTTTAGTAGAGACGGGGTTTCACCATGTTGACCAGGATTGTCTCGATCTCTTGACCTTGTGATCCACCCACCTTGGCCTCCCAAAGGGCTGGGATTATAGGCGTGAGCCACCGCGCCCTGCCCAAACTTGGTTTATTTTTATACAGGCCACAGAGGTTCAATTAACCAGAATTCTATATCTCTTGCCTGCCTGCTAGGGTTCAGTCATAAATCTGACTACATCAAAAACAGCAGTTCAGAATTTATTTCATAAAATTAATCCCAAGTTACTGGGTGGCTTTTAACGTATTTTATTGCTTACAATACAGCTCACTCATCTGTACCAATGGTTCCTGACATCAGAATTATCTGGATAACTCTTTAAAAAAACATACAGGATCCACATCATCACTAATTACACTAAGAATCGAGAATGTCTGTTGTTAATGTTCCCAGGTGATAATGCTATGCAACCTAGTGTGGGAAACCCTGACCTCCCACTAAGCCCGTGGTTCTCAATTTTTCAGGTACACTGGAATCACTGGGGGAAACTTTAAAAGCAAAGCAGAACAACCTCCGTTTCCTAGGTTCAAGAAGTTCTCTGGCTTCAGCCTCCCAAGTAGCTGGGATTACAGGCATGTGCCATGATGCTCAGCTAATTTTGTATTTTCAGTAGAAACAGGGGTTTGCCATGTTGGTCAGGCTGGTCTCGAACTCCTTACCTCAAGTGATTCACCTGGCTCATCCTCCCAAAGTGCTGGGATTACAGGCATTAGCCACTGCGCCCAGGCTAGATGTAATGTTCTTTGAACCGAAAAGCTTCAGAAGCAGTGACAACAACACTACAAAGCAGGACTATCTGGTTAGTAGAATCTATCTGGCATCTTGCTCACCTGAACTACACCTAAAGTGCTGTTATGTCCTGTGCGTGCACTTTTCCATT
The DNA here is from genome assembly GCF_001604975.1 of Cebus imitator. Taxonomy (NCBI): domain Eukaryota; kingdom Metazoa; phylum Chordata; class Mammalia; order Primates; family Cebidae; genus Cebus; species Cebus imitator. The sequence goes on from NW_016107443.1 coordinate 1,475,735, forward strand.
ATGTTCTTCACAAAGGCTCACCTCTCTTCCAGGGTAGATGTGATTTAACAGCTGACATTTCTCCTTAACTAAGCAATGAAAAGACAGTTACTAAAAATCAGCATTGTATTGCCAGAAAGGCAAGCCAGTTCATAAAATAAGAACTGGAGGCCAGGTGCAGTGGCTCACACCTGTAATCCCAACACTGGGAGGCTGAGGCGGGCGGATCATGAGGTCAGGAGTTCGAGACCAGCCTGGCCAACATGGCGAAACCCCATCTCTATTAAAAATACCAAAATTAGCTGGGTGTGGTGGCAGGTGTCTATAATCTCAGCTACTGAGGAGGCTGAGGCAGGAGAATCGCTTGAACCCAGGAGGCAGAGGTTGTAGCTGAGATTGCACCACTGCGCTCCAGACTAGGCAGCAGAGCAAGACTCCATCTCACAAACAAAAATAACTGGAACATTTCAAATCTATATTAAGAAGCTAAAAAAATCATATGAATTTTTAACCACTTAGAGTCTAGACTTGTAATCATCAGATCATTTTCCAGTTTATAAATGATTCAAGGTCAAAATAATACATTTTAAAATTAAACACAACTTGAAAAACTTATAAAAAACTAAGCGATATGATGTCTCCTACTTAGGAAGAAAGGCACGGAGACACAGTGATCCTGGAATAAGGATTTCAAGATAGGACATCATGGTATAAGGCACGCCCTCAAGTTCAGGCTACACTTAAGTCATCTTAGTCCACACAGGGGACAGGAGAAGACACACAAACATAACTCTTCATATATATATTTTGACATTTTTTAAAGTCTCTGAGCCGGTCTGGCAGTTAAGCATTTTTCTCTTTCAAACTCCTCTCATTGCCACTCTTTTCCAGACTCTTCTTTTTGCCTCCTTTCCGTTTAAGTGCTTTTTTTTTTGAGACAGAGTCTTGCACTGTCACCCCGGCTGGAGTACAATGGCACAATCTCAGCTCACTGCAATCTCCACCTCCCAGGTTCAAGTGATTCTTCTGCCTGCAAAGTAGCTGGAATTACAGGCATGCACCACCACACCTGGCTAATTTTTGTATTTTTAGTAGAGATGGGGTTTCACCATGTTGGCCAGGCTGGTCTCGAACTCCTGACCTCATGTGATCCACCACTTTGGCCTCCCAAAGTGCTGGGACTACAGGCGTGAGCCACCGTGCCCGGCCAGAAGCACTTTACGT
>NW_016107443.1:1477093-1478702 GCF_001604975.1 Cebus imitator
TTTTTTTGAGACGGAGTCTCATTCTGTCACCCAGGCTGGAGTACAGTAAATATACTATCAAATAGGGCCAGATGCAGTGGGTCACGCCTGTAACCCCAGCACTTTGGGAGGTTAAGGTGGGAGGATTGCTTGATTCCCCAGTGGTCGATCTCAGCTCACTGCAACCTCTACCTCCCAGGTTCAAGGGATTCTCCTGCCTCAGTCCCCTGAGTAGCTAGGATTACAGGCACATGTTACCACGCCTGGCTAATTTTTGTATTTTTAGTAGAGATAGGGTTTCACCATGTTGGCCAGGCTGGTCTCAAATTGCTGGCCTCAAGCGATCCACATGCCTCAGCCTCCTAAACTGCTGAGATTACAAGTATGAGCCATCGCTCCTGGTCCTCTTTTTCCTCTTGATGTTAAATGTTACTTCAGTGTGGAGCCTGGGTGCGGTGGCTCATGCCTATAATCCCAGCACTTTAAGAAGCCAAGACAGGTGGATCATTTGCGGTCAGGAGTTGGAGACCAGCCTGGCCAACATGGTGAAAACCCATCTCTACTAAAAATGTGCAGGTTGCAGTGAGCCAAGATCATGCCACTGCACTTCAGCTTGGACAACAGAGACTCCGTCTCAAAAAAAACATGTTGTGGAATATTTAACCTATAACATTTCTATATTGATTAAATGTATTAAGTTTAGTATCATGGGCCAGGTGGGGTGGCTCACGCCTTTAACCCCAGCACTTTGGGAGGTTAAGGTGGGAGGATTGTTTGATTTCAGGAGTTTGTGAAGAGCCTGGGCAACATAGTGAGACGCCATCTCTGTTTTTAAAATAACAATAATAAAATAGAAAAAAAAAGGGAAAAAATGTATACTATTGTATTCAGTTTGCAATATTGACTGACCTTTGGAGAGGCTTGAGCCTGTGTGCTCATGTCTCTGAGCACAGGCTGACCAGAAGGTAATAAGGAAAACTGCCTCTTTAGGAAATCCACGTAGAAAGCCCAACACTGTGGAAAGATGAAAACGTGCGTGGACCTAGTTATTTCTGACCTTGCACGGCTCCTGACACCTCCTATAAACTTTATTTAACAAATCTTCTTTCAAGTACAGCCTGGCTGGGCACAGTGGCTCCTGCCTGTAATCCCAGCACTTTGGGAAGCTGAGGCAGGAGGATTACTTGAGCTCAGGAGTTTGAGACCAGCCTGGGCAACCTAGCTACCAAAAAAATACAGAAAATTAGCCAGGTGCGGTGGTGCACACCTATAGTCCCAGCTACTCAGGAAGGTGAGGTGGGAGAATCACTTGAGCCTGGGGAGGTCGAGGCTGCCCTGAGCTGTGATCGCAGCATTGCACTCCAGCCTGGGTGACAGAGTCAGGCCCTGCCTCCAAAAAAATAAAAGTATGGCCTTCCTAAATTGGAACTGGCTCAACAATGTCCATTTTTTCTGATGTAATTTCTGTTAAGTCATCAGTAAAATTTCTTATGCCTGGATTTACTTAAAAGAGCCTCTTGGCCGGGCGCGATGGGTCACGCCTGTAATCCCAGCACTTTGGGAGGCCGAGGCGGGTGGATCACGAGGTCAAGAGATCGAGACCATCCTGGTCAACATGGTGAAACCCCGT
>NW_016107443.1:1478855-1480166 GCF_001604975.1 Cebus imitator
AAAAAAAAAAAAGCCTCTTGTGAACTCTGTCCCCTCTCCCCCATTCCTACGTGCTGTGAGGAAGGCATGTCGCCCAGTGATTCCGAGTGGTGGCTCTGTGCCTGTGTGCACGGCCTCCTGCCTCCAGCAAGCACACACAGTGTGTCCGTCAAGCTAACGGCCAGAGGAGCAACCCGCTGCTCTTTGTTTTGAGACAAAGTCTTGCTCTGTCGCCGAAGCTGGAGTGCAATGGTGTGATCTCGGCTCACTGCAACCTCCTTCTCCCAGGTTCAAGTAATTCTCCTGCCTCAGCCTCCTGAGTAGCTGAGATTACAGGCACCCGCCACCATGCCTGGCTAATTTTTGTACTTTTAGTAGAGATGAGGTTTCACTATGTTGGCCAGGCTGGTCTCAAACTCCTGACCTCATGATCCGCCCACCTCGACCTCCCAAAGTGCCACCACGACCAGTCCCCACCGCTCTTTTAAAAGAGTGTGACCTTTAAAACTCTTTTAACAATCAGCAGCCCACTGTGTGCCAACGCCGAAGTCTGAGCATCTCTGGGGGTGGAGAGTGAGGCAGCAGACTGCGTGGGACGGCCCAGGTGCACGTTGTCAATTCTCTGAATCAGAAAGTGAATTGACGATGCGTGTGAGGGAAGAGAATAAAAACCCGACCCAGGTCTGGGAGCCAGCTCTGCAGGCGTCTGTGGGCTCTGCCGGGGTGGCCGGCTCTCACCTTTCCGCCCGCAGTGCTGGGCAAGAATGCAGGAGTCCTGCCCTGCCTTTCCCGGGGCCAGAGGCCTGCAGGGTACCCCCCACCGTGGGCAGCATGACTGGGACCTCCACAGCCCCTCTCAGGTAGGCTGCCCTTCCAATACTGAAGACTTATCACCCACGACCACTGTCTCCAGGCCTCCACTCCGCTGGGGACCCACATCCTCCTGCGGCTCTCATGGGACCTGTGCAGGTCGCTTTTTCAGGACTGAATTGAAACCGCTTTTGCAAAATTTATGACTGAGGAAATTAGGACAGTCAAAGAGATCAGGCCTAACCGACTCCATCTTGCTTCTAACCTTTAAGCTATCCTTATTCATTTCTGGGAGTAGGTTGAACTAACTTTGGGATGGAATTCAGTTTGAGGACTAAACTCTGATTTTTTTTCCTTGTTTTTTTCCTTGCTTCCCTCCTTCCCTCCTTCTTTCTCTCACTCTATCACCGGGGATAGAGTGCTCACTGCAACCTCCGCCTCCCAGGTTCAAGCAATTCTCCTGCCTCAGCCTCCTGAGTAGCTGGGACTACAGGTGCCCACCATCACGCCCAGCTAATTTTT
>NW_016107443.1:1480466-1495185 GCF_001604975.1 Cebus imitator
TGTCTTTTCACAAAGCATCAGCATTTCCTATATTCACCAACTCAGCGGATAGTGTTTAGCCTCAGCAAACAAAGCATTAATATCCAACATAGAATGACACTCTTTAAATTTTGAAATCTCTTGTTCCAATGTGTCGACAATAACACTTGGTTCTGTGTGAGTTCCTGGAGGGCTTGTTTTGATCTCTGCAGATCCGGCAGGTAATGAGAAAGCAATCCTGCCGCCAGTTGCTCTGCAGCTTTGTCTTATAGTCAAGTCCTCTGTTAACCCTTCATCTGCAGATGTGTCACTTAAATCCCACATGGGTTCCCAGACCTCCAGGCTGTTGGGTAGCCTTATCAGGGCCCCATCCAGGGACGATGGCCCAAGGACACTCATGTCCCTCCAGCTAGGAACAGAGAAGGGGCCTCACCTGCTTTTAATAGAAAATAATGAAAGAGATCTCTTAACCTTTTAGGTAATTGGCCTAGGGAACAAAAATTATATTTTTTAGCAAAATAATTTCCTGTGCTTTGTATTTTCTTTCTTTTTTTTTATTTAAGTTCTGCGGTACATGTGCAGAACATGCAGGTTCATTACATAGGTATACAGGTGTCACGGTGATTTGCATCCATTGCTCAGTCATGTACATTAGGTATTTCTCCTAACGCTATCCCTCCCCTAGCCCCACCCCACAACAGGCCCCGGTGTGTGATGTTCCCCTCCCTGTGTCCATGTGTTCTCATTGCTCAGCTCCCACTTATTAGTGAGAACATGTGGTGGTTGGTTTTCTGTTCTTGTATCAGTTTGCTGAGAATGATGGTATCCAGCTTCATCCATGTCCCTGCAAAGGACATGAATTCATCATTTGTTATGGCTGCACAGTATTCCATGGTGTATGTATGCCACATTTTCCCTGTCCAGTCTATCATTGGTGGGCATTTGGGTTGGTTCCAAGTCTTTGCTATTGTAAACAGTGCCGCAATAAACATACGTGTGCATGTGTCTTTATAATAACGATTTATAATCCTTTGGGTATATACCCAGTAATGGGATTGCTGGGTCAAATGATATTTCTAGTTCTAGATCCTTGAAGAATCGCCACACTGTTTTCCACAATGGTTGAACTAATTTACACTCCCACCAACAGTGTAAAAGTGTTCCTATTTCTCCACATCCTCTCCAGCATCTGTTGTCTCCTGACTTTTTATTGATGGCCATTCTAACTAGCATGAGATGGTATCTCATTGTGGTTTTGATTTGCATTTGTCTAATGACCATTGATGATAAGCTTTTTTTCCTATGTTTGTTGGCTGCATACATGTCTCCTTTTGAGAAGTGTCTGTTTATATCCTTCGCCCACATTTTGATGGAGTTGTTTTTTTTTTTTTTTTTTTTAAATATTTAATTTCCCTGTAACTTCTGGATAATAAGCCCTTTGTTGGATGGAGAGATTGCAAAAATTTTCTCCTATTCTGTAGGTTGCCTGTTCACTCTGATGATAGTTTCTTTTGCTGTGCAGAAGCTTTTGAGTTTAATTAGATTCCATTTGTCCATTTTGGCTTTTCTTGATATTGTTTTTGGTGTTTTAGTCATGAAGTTTTTGTCCATGCCTATGTCCTGAACGGTATTGCCTAGGTTTTCTTCTAGGGATTTTATGGTTTTAGGTCTTACATTTAAGTCTTTAATCCATCTTGAGTTAATTTTTGTATAAGGTGTAAGGAAAGTATCCAGTTTCAGCTTTCTGCATATGATTAGCCAGTTTTCCTAACACCATTTATTGAATAGGGAATCCTTTCCCCATTGCTTGTTTTAGTCGGGTTTGTCAAAGATCAGATGGTTGTAGCTGTGTGGTGTTATTTCTGAGGCCTCTGTTCTGTTCCATTGATCTATATATTGTTTTGGTATTATTATTATTATTATTTTGCTTTGAATTGTCTTGGCTATGTGGGCTCTTTCTGGTCCCATATGAAGTTTAAGGTGGTTTTTCCAATTCTGTGAAGAAAGTCAATGGTAGCTTGATGGGGATAGCATTGAGTCTATAAATTACTTTGGGCAGTATGGCTATTTTCATCTTATTGATTCTTCCTATCCATGAGCATGGAATGTTTCTCCATCTGTTTGTGTCCTCTCTTATTTCCTTGAGCAGTGGTTTGTAGTTCTCCTTGAAGAGGTCCTTCACATCCCTTGTAAGTTGTATTCCTAGCTATTTTATTGTCTTTGTAGCAATTGTGAATGGGAGGTCACTCATGATTTGGCTGTAGACAAATCATGAGTGACCTCCCATTCACAATTGCTGTAAAGAGTTATTGGTGTATAGGAATACTTGTGATTTTTGTACATTGATTTTTGTATCCTGAGACTTTGCTGAAGTTGCTTATCTGCTTAAGGAGCTTTGGGCTGAGACGATGGGGTCTTCTAAATAGACAATCATGTCGTCTGCAAATAGAGACAATTTGACTTCCTCTTTTTGTAATTGAATACCCTTTATTTCTTTCTCTTCCCTGATTGCCCTGGCCAAAACTTCCAATACTATGTTGAATAGGAGTGGAGAGAGAGGGCATCCTTGTCTTGTGCCAGTTTACAAAGGGAATGCTTCCAGTTTTTGCTCATTCAATATGATGTGGGCTGTGGGTTTGTCATAAATAGCTCTTATTATTTTGAGATGTTCCATCAATACCTAGTTCATTGAGAGCTTTTAGCATGAAAGGCTGTTGTCGAATTTTGTCAAAGGCCTTCTCTGAATCTATTGAGATAATCACGTGGTTTTTGTTTATGTGATAGATTACATTTATTGATTTGAGTATGTTAAACCAGCCTTGCATCCTAGGGATGAAGCTGACTTGATCGTGGTGGTTAAGCTTTATGATGTGCTGCTGGATTTGGTTTGCTAGTATTTTATGGAGGATTTTCACATCGAGTTCATCAGTGAAATTGGCCTGAAATTTTATTTTTTTGTCTCTGCCAGGTTTTGGTATCAGGATGATGTTGGCCTCATAAAATGAGTTAGGGAGGATTCCCTCTTTTTCTATTGTTTGGAATAGTTTCAGAAGTAATGGTACCAGCTCCTCTTTGTACCTCTGGTAGAATTTGGCTGTGAAACTGTCTGGTCTTGGTCTTTTTTGGTTGGTAGGCTATTAATTGCTGCCTCAATTTCAGAACTTGTTATTAGCCTTTTCAGGGATTCGCCTTTTTCCTGGTTTAGTCTTGGGAGGGTGTAATTGTCCTGGAATTTATCCATTTCTTCTGAGTTTTCTGGTTTATTTGCATAGGGGTGTTTATAATAATTTCTGATGGTAGTTTGTATTTCTGTGGGATCGGTGGTATCTCCTTATCATTTTTTTATTGCATCTGTTTGATTCTTCTCTTTTCTTCTTTATTTGTCTGGCTATCAGTCTATCTATTTGGTTGATCTTTTCAAAAAAAAACCAGCTCCTGGATTCATTTTTTTTTTTTATTTTTATTTTTTTTTATTGAAGGGTTTTTTTTGGTCTCTATTTCCTTCAGTTCTGCTCTGATCTAGGTTATTTCTTGTCTTCTGCTAGCTTTTGAATTTGTTTGCTCTTGCTTCTCTAGTTCTTTTAATTGTGATGTTAGCATGTCAATTTTAGATATTTCCTGCTTTCTCTTGTGAGGATTTAGTGCTATAAATTTCCCTCTACACACTGCTTTAAATGTGTCCCAGAGATTCTGGTACATTGTGTCTTTGTTCTCATTGGTTTCAAAGAACAGCTTTATTTCTGCCTTCATTTCATTATTTATCCAGTAGTCATTCAGGAGCAAGTTGTTCAGTTTCCATGTTGCTGTGCAGTTTTGAGTGAATTTTTAAATCCTGACTTCTAATTTGATTGCACTGTGATCTGAGAGACTATTTGTTGATTTCCATTCTTTTGCATTTGCTGAGTAGTGTTTTATTTCCAATTATGTGGTCAATTTTAGAATAAGTGCAAGGCAGTGCTGAGAAGAATGTAAATTCTGTGGATTTGGGGTGGAGAGTTCTGTAGATGTCTATTAGGTCGGCTTGGTCGGAGCTGAGTTCAAGTCCTGGATATCCTTGTTAATTTTCTGTCTCATTGATCTGTCTAATATTGACAGTGGGCTGTTAAAGTCTCCCACTGTTATTGTGTGGGAGTCTAAGTCTCTTTGTAGGTCTCTAAGAACTTGCTTTATGTATCTGGGTGCTCCTGTATTGGGTGCGTATATATTTAGGATCATTAGTGTAAGGCCGGCTGCCTTGCAGAGGGTTAAATGGACACATCCATCTCTCTCAGTTCCTGATAACTGTGTCATTACCCAAGCTCGTTATCTGGCCTTGCTGCACGGCTTCTCCGCACCCGCCTCCGCATACCAGACCCAGGCCCACATTCGGCACTAAATTATGCATTCAACCCCCAGCCTGCTGTTGATAAACCCTGCAGGAAAATTTTTTTTTAAAGAAGTCCCATCAGACCCTGCCCAGTAGCAGTCTGTTCTGTATGCCCCCGGAAGGCCTGCCTACCCATAACCACTAGCTCCAGGTATTTCCTGCTTCTTAATAGCCAATAAGATTGCCTTCACTTTGTTTCCCCAACAGCCAATCAAGGCCCACTTACCCAAAGTCCCGCCTGCCTATCAATTGCAACTAGTTTCAGGTACTTCCTGCTTCCTGACAGCCAATAAAATTGCCTTTGCTTTGTTTCCCCAATAGCCAATCAATTGCCTTCCCTCCCCATAAAACCCCATGACCTAAACAGCTGGGCGTGACTTCTTTGGCCCCTCCCTGGACCACAGAACCTCGCCCAGGAGCTGAATAAATTAGCTTCTCATTTTCTTATACTTGCCTCAGTTTCCTCATTTTACCTTGGCAATAAATCTTACAGTTAGCTCTTCTTGTTGCATTGATTCCTTTACCATTATGTAATGCCCTTCTTTATCTCTTTTTATCTTTGTTGGTTTAAAGTCTGTTTTATCAGAGACCAGGATTGCAACCCCTGCTTTTATTTTGCCTTCCATTTGCATGGTAAATCCTCTTCCATCCCTTTATTTTGAGGCTATATGTGTCTTTGTACATGAGATGGGTCTTCTGAATATAACACACTGATGGGTCTTGACTCTATCCAGTTTGCCAGTCTGTGTCTTTTAATTGGAACATTTAGCCTATTTACATTTAAGGTTAATATTGTTTATTTATTTATTTAGAGATGGAGTTTCACTCTTGTTGCCCAGGCTGGAGGGCAGTGGCATGATCTCAGCTCACCACAACCTCCACCTCCCAGGTTCAAGAGATTTTCCTGCCTCAGCCTCCCTAGTAGCTGGGATTATAGGCATACGCCACCACTCCTGGCTAATTTTCTAATTTTTTAGTAGAGACAGGGTTTCTCCATGTTGATCAGGCTGGTCTGGAACTCCTGACCTCAGGTGATCCGCCTGCTTTGGCCTCCCAAAGTGCTGGGATTACAGGCATGAGCCACCACTTCCAGCCAAGGTTAATATTGTTATGTGTGAATTTGATCCTGTCATTATGATGCTAGCTGGCTATTTTGCCCATTAGTTGATGCAGTTTCTTCCTAGTGTCTTTGGTCTTTACGATTTGGTATGTTCTTTTCTGTGTTTGGTGCTTCCTGCAGGAGCTCTTGTAGGACAGGCCTGGTGGTGATGAAATCTTTCAGCATTTGCTTGTCTGTAAAGGATTTTTATTTCTCCTTTGCTTATGAAGCTTAGTTTGACTGGATATGAAATTCTAGGTTGAAAATTCTTTGAGTGTTGAATATTGGCCCCCACTCTCTTCTGGCTTATAGAGTTTCTGCAGAGAGATCTGCTGTGAGTCTGATTGGCTTCCCTTAGTGGGTAACCTGACCTCTCTCTCTGGCTGCCGTTAGCACTTTTTCCTCATTTCAACCTTGGTGAATCTGACAATTATGTGTCTATGTGTCTTGTGGCTGCTCTTCTCAAGGAGTATCTTTGTGGTGGTCTCTGCATTTCCTGAATTTGAATGTTGGCCTGTCTTGCTATGTTGGGGAAGTTCTCCTGGATAATACCCTGAAGAGTGTTTTCCAACTTGGCTTCATTCTTCCCATCACTTTCAGATACACCAATCAAACGTAGCTTTGGTCTTTTCACATGGTCCCATATTTCTTAGAGGCTTTGTTCATTTCTTTTCACTCTTTTTTCTCTAATCTTCTCACTTTATTTCATTGAGTTGATCTTCAATCTCTGATATCCTTTCTTCCACTTGATCGATTCAGCTGTTGAAACTTCTGTATGCTTCAGGAAGTTCTTGTACTGTGTTTTTCAGCTCCATCAGGTTGTTTATGTTCTTCTCTAAACTGGTTATTCTAGCTACCAATTCATCTACCCTTTTTGCAAAGTTCTTAGCTTCCTTGCATTGAGTTAAAACATGATCCTTTAGCTCGGAGGAGTTTTTTATTACCCACCTTCTGGAGCCTACTTCTGTCAATTCATCAAACTCATTCTCCTTCCAGGTTTGTTCACTTGCTGGCAAGGAGCTGTTATCCCTTGGAGGAGAAAAGGTGTTCTGGTTTTTGGAAATTTCAGCCTTTTTGCACTGGTTTCTTCCCATCTTCGTGGATTTATCTACCTTTGGTCTCTGAAGTCGGTGACCTTTAGATGGGGTCTCTGAGTGGACATCCTTTTTGTTGATGTTGAAACTACTCCTTTCTGTTTGTTTGTTTTCCTTCTAACAATCAGGCCCCTGTGCTACAGGTCTGCTGGAGTTTGCTGGAGGTCCACTCCAGACCCTGTTTGCCTGGGTATCACTGGAGGAGGCTGCAGAACAGCAAATATTGCTGCCTGTTCCTTCCTCTGGTAGCTTCATTCCAGAGGGGTACTTGTCAGATGCCAGCCAGAGATCTCCTGTATGAGGCATCTGTCAGCCCCTACTGGGAGGTGTCTCCCAGTCAGGATACATGGAGGTCAGGGAGCCACTTGAGGAGGCAGTCTGTCCTTTATCTGAGCTTGAACGCTGTCCTGGGAGGTCTGCTGCTCTCTTCAGAGCTGCCAGGCAAGGATGTTTAAGTCTGCTGAAGCTGTGCCCACAACTGCCCCTTTTCCCAGGTGCTCTGTCCCAGGAAGGTGGGGGCTTTATAAGTCCCTGAGGCTACTGCCTGTTTTTTAGAGATGCCCTGCCCAGCGAGGAGGGAATCTAGTGACAGTCTGCCTCCAGTGGCCTTGCTGAGCTATGGTGGGCTCTGCCCAGTTCAAACTTTCCGGCAGCTTTGTTTACACTGTAAGGTTAAAACCATCTACTTGAGACTCAGCAATGGCAGACAGCCTTCCCCCTACCAAGCTTGTGTTCCAGGTTCAGCTCAGACCGCTGTGCTGGCAGCAAAAATTTCAGTCCAGTGGATCTTAGCTTGCCAGTGTCCATGGGGCTGGGACCCACCAAGTCAGACTACTTGGCTCCCTGGCTTCAGCCCCCTTTCCAGGGGAGTGAATGTTTCTGTCTTGCTGGCCTTCCAGGTGCCTCTGGAGTATGGGGGGGAAAAAAAAAAAGATTGCTGCAGCTAGCTTGGTGTCTGCCCAAACAGCCACCCAGTTTTGTGCTGAAAACCCAGGGCCCTGGTGGTAATGTAGGTACCGGAGGGAATCTCCTGGTTTTCGGGTTGCAAAGACTGTGGGAAAAGCATGATATCTGGGCCAGAGTGCTGGAAACAGTCCCTGATGACTTCCCTTGGCTAGAAGAGGGAGTTCCTTGGCCCCTTGCACTTCCTGGGTGAGGCAATGCCCCACCCTGCTTCGGCTCACCCTCCTTGGGCTATACCCACTGCCTGTCCAGTCCCCATGAGATGAACCATGTACCTCAGTTGGAAATGCAGAAATCACCCGCCTTCTGTGTCAGTCTCACTGGGAGCTGCACACTGGAGCTGTTCCTATTTGGCCATCTTGCCATCAATCTCCTTTTCTTTATTATATCACTGATTACTTAGAAAAACTGAGTCTCCTCTCTATTAAAAGAGTTAAGGTTATCTATAGGCATGTAATGTAACTTGTGCTAACTTGTGCATTTGCTTTTGAAGTCTTTTAATTATCACTGGTTAAATGAATGACTTATTTCATAGTGACCTATGATCCTGTTTTGATCACGTTTTAAACCATTTGATATGTTTGACAAAATTGCCAAAATCAAAGCTAAAATGGTGTTTTTGACCTAAAACAATTGATTTCCAGAGGGCCCCTGGAAATCTGAAAGAGACATATTAAACCAATTAGACTTATTTGATTTGCTAAATTGAATGGGAAGCATTGTCAAATAAGAAATGATGTTTAACCCTTATTTGAGTTATATTTGCATGGATATGTTATGTGTTCCATACATATATTATGTATTCCATACAATTCCATACAATGTCTAATACATATGAGTAATATGTAAATTTCCTAGAAATTTCATGTTACCAGTCATAATTTTAGCTATGATAAAATGCTGTATGACACAGAAACAACCGAAGTTCTTTTTAATTGCTGGTTATGATGAACTCTCATCAGATGTTACTCTTGGCTGTTCTAAGTCTTTGTCAGCCCCAGACGGTGTTTTTGATTCTTCTTTATAAGCATTTGTAGTCAGCTGCAGTCTAAAACTGCTTTTTCTTCAAGAAGGTTCATGGACAGGTTTCTGATCACTTTGGAATCATACCATTGGAGTGGGTAAGGATTTCCAGAACTCTAATGAAGAAACTGAGGGGTTAGTGAAACTGCTCACCAAGATCAAGCAGAATAAGAATTACATGAGACTGAACGAATAAAGAAGTATGGGTTTTTATAGCTTTTTAAATTTGAAACATTGCTAGTTTTTTTAATGTTTTGTTTTTCAGATTTAAGAACACTTTTTTCTTCTAAGCTACCTATAGTTTATAGCAATTTGATAAAGTATATTTTTGTGAACAAAAATTGAAGGCCAAGGTGGGTGGATCATCTGAGGTCAGGAGTTTGAGACCAGCCTGGCCAACATGGCAAAACGCTGTCTTTACGAAAAATACAAAAATTAGCCAGGAATGGTGGCACACACCTGTAATCCCAGCCACTTAGGAGGCTGAGGAAAAAGACTGACTTGAACCTGGGAGGCAGAGGTTGCAATGAGCCGAGATTGCGCCATTGCACTCCAGCCTGGGGGACAGAGCAAGAACTCAAAAAAAAAAAAAAAAAAAAAAAAAATTGAAGTGTTTACTTTTTCTTCTTCCTACTATATCCCTCCAGAATTTGGAAACTATTCATGAGTATTCTTATTTTATTTTTATGGCAATCTGGTTATTCATATAAGTTAAATAAGAATTTGCTTTCTTTATAACAGGATACAACTGAAAACACTGGTTAAATTACCAAGACTTTGACTGGGATGTCATATTTGAGAATATGCATAAAATGCATGTTTTCAAGGGTTCCCAGCCTTACAGAGTGGGGGGAAAAAAAACTCACTTCCTGGAAGGCCCAGGATTCTCAAGATATTAGGCACTACAGGCAGAGTCTGATGTCTGCCTTACTTTGGCTTATTATTCAGAGGTTTCTATTTTATTTTATTTTTGAGACAGAGTCTCGCTCTGCTGGCCAGGCTGGAGTGCAGTGGTGCAATCGTGGCTAACTGCAACATCCGTCTTCTGGGTTCAAGCAATTCTCCTGCCTCAGTCTCCCAAGTAGCTGGGATTACAGGCGTGTGCTAACATGCCTGGCTAATTTTTGTATTTTCAGTGGAGACGGAATTTCAGCATGTTGGCCAGGCTAGTCTCAAACCTCTGACCTCAGGTGATCCATCTGCCCAGCGTATTAGTGACAGGTTTTAAAAAGTCCAATGTGAAAAGCAAAAAAATTAAAAAATAAAAAGTCCAATGTGAGACTCCTTACAATATTTCCCACAAAGCAACTTCTAAAAGATCTAAGTGATTATTCTTTCTGCATTTATATAAAACAATCAGGCCAAGTTTAATGAGGGTAAACTTATTTTGCAAACAAATTAGGGTGACTGTAGAGAGAAAAATTATGTTTCAGAAGAACAAATGTAGTACCCCTGTTACTGGATGGTAACCCTCTTCACTGTGTTTGAGTTTTTATTACCTACTTGTAGACTGGACTGTATTCTGAATTCTAGTTTCCTCCAATATCTGGCTACAAATCTCCAACTAAGAACAAAAACCGCTTTATTCCTAAAGCCCTATAAGCTGAAGCTGAACAACTCGATGTAAATTTGGGAAGGGACAAGTCTCATGCCTGATGTGTGGGCCACACAAAGAGTTCACCAGAATGCCCAGTGCCACAACAGAAACTGAAATGGCAAACCAGGATGCGAAGTCCATCATAAGATTCTTACTGCTCTTAAGTTTTCTTTGCTTATTCTTACCCCTTCCACTTGGCAGGATAATGCTGTAGTGAGAATTTCACAATCAGTAGCTTCTGCGGGTCACTTGCAAATGGTCACTCTTTGTTTAATTGAACCCAGTCATGGGATGCTAGATAATAAAATTACTGCCTACTGCCATCTGTACAGCTGCTAAGACTTCTTGTTGCACAGGAATAAATCCATCAGCTATTGTACAGACTCAGTTGCCAAAACTGACATGCTACTTGGTTATGATGGGTAGATCCCTCATCTGGCTCCTTCTTTGATCCACTCAATTTTAGTTGGGTTTGTTTATGGGAACCTTGGCTAAGAACCATACTCCAAATTCTTGGTATTCTCTTCCTGATCATCATAATGGTATTCTCCATGGTGTACTGTAACCTCTCAAAAAGTTTTAAATGTTTGAACACAGCCATTTGTCAAGCATCAAATGGCCTCTCATCTGCTGGAATGACACACTTCTGAGTTTTTGTCATCATGAAGATACCATAACCTATGATTGATGTGTTGAAACTAGAAACCCAAATGAGAGTAACGGAGAGCTGTGCTGATGCCCTAAGTTTTGGTCGCATTCTCAGCTAGGGGAGAGCCTGAAACAAAGGGGAGGATTGTTAAACAAAAATCTGTAGGAGGCCATTGTTTTTGACTAAGCAACAAACAGACCAGACTAAAAATAAAAATGGAGTCACTCATGCTGAAGTGCCACATCACCAAACAAAAAATGAGTTGTTAGCTGGCCTTCCAATAAATCAGGAGAGTGAAACAGCCTAATTTCCCAAATGGGCCAATTTCCATCAGCGTGACAATGAAGTTCCCTCTGCCTATAATCCGTATAACAAAAAGGGCTCGGTGGCTCACGCCTATAATCCCAGTACTCTGGGAGGCCAAGGTGGGTAGATCACTTGGGGGTCAGGGGTTTGAGACCAGCCTGGGCAACACATGGTGAAACCCCATCTGTACTACAAATACAAAATTAGCCGGGTGTGGTGGCAGGCATCTGTAATCCCAGCTACTCAGGAGGCTGAGGCAGGAGAATCGCTTGAACACAGGAGGCAGAGGTTGCGGTGAGCCAAGATCACACCACTGTACTCCAGCCTGGGCAATAAGAGTGAAACTCCATCTCAAACAAAACAAAACAAAAAGTAATCTGAAGTAACCTGGTGTTCACCAACCAGTTGCAATCAGTTAGTTGTCTAGTGTTCTGTTTCTCTGTACCTTACAAGGAAAGTTACTTAGAGGTGACCAATCTGCTTTCATTCTTTGGTTCTGCTTTCTTCAGCTGCTCTGTCAATACCAACCTCCTCTGCTCGGTTCATGGCAACACTTATTCTAATTTTATGGAAGGAAGTATTTCCTGATTCTAGAATCACAAAGCCAAGTAAGAGCTTTAAATTGTAATATTGTAATTTGAACAATACATTGTGCAATTTATTTCATTTGAATTATGTATCAAACATAAGAGCAGGTATGTTTAAAGAAGAGTTGTTTTTTCTTTATTTTTGAGACCTTCAAGATCCAGCAATATACCAGATTAGCTATCCTGCAATCCTGCCTGCTATACACACCAGAAGTAATGAATAAAATATACAAACATCTTTTTTAAGTGCACAACTAAGCTTGCAGGAAAGTGAAAAAAACCCCTAGGGATCAGAAAAAAGAGCATAATTAAAACCACAGCAATATTAACACCAGACAGGATCGACTTTAAGGCAAAGAGTATCATTAGGGATTAAAAAATGGTCGTTTCTGAATACTGAAAGGAATCATTCACCAGCAAAATATAATAAACATACGCATCTAATAATATAGCTTTAAAATGTATAATGCAAGAATCGACATAACTTCCCAGCTAAATTGGTAGAGGGAGATTTTTAATATACCTCTGTCAGTAATTGATAACAAAAATTTTAAAAATTCATGTATAGAAGATTGGATAACCCAATTAATTCACCTAATTGTGTATAAATATGTATATATTGTGCATATATATGTGTGTATACATATACATGTATGACCGCAATCAATTTTAGAGAATACATTCTCAAGTACACATGAAACATTTATAAACATTGATTATGAATTAGACCAAAAAGACACTACATTCTCTGATCATATGCAATAAAATTATAAACAAGTATAAAAAGATAACCATATTAATAAATGAGTGAAAAAGGATATAACTCTAGATCTACCAGAAAATGACCAAAAAAAGCTCACAAGAGTACTGTGAATAGCTTTATACCAATCATTTTTAAAACTAGGTGAATGGTTGAGGCAGGAGGATCACTTAAAGCCAGGAGTTCAAGACCAGCCTGGGCAACACAGTGAGACCCTGTCTCTACAAAAAATAAAAAAATTAGCCAGGCGTGGTGGTGTGTGCATGTAGTCACAGCTACTCGGGACGCTGAGGTGGGAGGATCACCTGAGCCCACAAGTTCGAGGCTGCAGTGAGCTGTGATCATGCCAATGCACTCCAACCTGGGTGACAGAACAAGACTCCGTCTCTAAAACAGAAAAACAAAACCATGGACTATTTTCTGTGGAAAAATATAACAAAAGGAGTGTCTGAAGAGACCCAAGACCGTTAGAGAATGTGATGGCTTTGTGATTGCAATTGTGTCAGTTTGGCTAGGCTCAGCTCCCTTTCTCAGAATCCCCTCTCCTGTGTGTTTCTGGTTAGGGTGGGCCGGGAGATTCGGGAGGCAAAGGGAAAGCAGTTGCTATCTTGCAGCTTACACATGCTGTGGCTGATCTGCTGATTCACCTCGTTGGTGTGAAACAGTAGTTAGGCCTGCAATTGCTCTGCCTTCCCCTGGATCCTGTCAGCGTCTCTGATTTCTGGGCTGTGTACTTGTGTTTAGCTCCATGACAAAAAGCCTTGGCTTCTGCAGGGCAACTCGATGGCCAAGGTCCCAGGTGGTAAGAAATGACACAGGCTTCAGTTTATTCTCCCGACGTGCCAGCTCGTGCTTGTGGGTTTTAGCCTGATTGTGATCCTCCTTTCTGACTGTCTGCCCTGTAGACTTTGAGCTCCAGCATCAGATACGGAGACCACAGCCTTACAGAGGCTGCTTAACCACCTCCTACATTCGCACAAGCCACTTCTACTGGTTATCTACCCATGAATCATCAATCTATCTGCCTACCTACCTGTCTGTATCTTCTACTAGTTCTGCCTCTGGTTGACCCCAGACTGATACGGAATTTAGTACTGAGAGTGGTTTCAGAAGAACAGAATCTTAAAGATAAGTGCTCTGAATTGGTTCTGGGTTTTCTGAAATTGGTTCCCTACTCTGATTTGATTTAAAGGCACAAAACACCCTATTTCCAGTGACAAAGAAGTGCTTGCGCTCCACAGCACGAAGTGGCAAAATGGTTACACAAATGATCACCTTTGGATACTTGCAATCAAGTCCCTATAGAAGGCAAGCCTCTGGGAGAACAAGTCTTTGCTACCTTTAACAGTTGAGTCGATATAATGAGTATAATAGGGTGTGTGGGTGGGTTGGCTGATTACTGAAGAACTTTGGTAAAGAAAGTGATCAGCTCAAGGCCTAGATTCCCAGCTCAAAGCCTACATAAAGAACCTGAATGTTTCTGTAACTACCAGGGAAAAAACTCTTATAGCCACAAGGCTTAGATTTCTGAATGCCAAACCCAAAGTCTAATCCTGTAAATGCCTGAATGATGATACAAATTGAATTCCCAGCCTCTCTGGGTGTGTTGCTGAAAAGATATTGATGGGGAAGGAATGGTAGCCTGAAAATTGGAATGGGAACCTACCAGCAGATTTCTATTCTTATTTTCCTTTCCAGAAAAGCAGCCCTTCCACCCCTGCCTGAGGAGGGTAGTTTTCCCCTTTTCGGGCCTGGAGGACCTGTAACGTGGCCTCCCCTGAGTTAGCTGCCTTGCGAGGTGCCACTGATCCTTCTCAGGGCCTATTCCTACCCCCTCTCTCTATTAGGGTGTGCTACTATGATCCTATATGAAAGATCAGAAGTGCTTGAAGGACTTGGAGCATTGAAATGGTAAATGTGTGAGTAAAACTAAATGAATAATAACCTCTTATAAGATCTTAAAATAAGAGTCAAATTGCAGAGACTAAATGATAACAATACCTAAGTTGATGAGAGAATAAATGAAGTGAAAGGGGTCTAAGGTCATTTTATTGTCCAAAAACAAGGTCAAAGCAACACTTAACATTAGATTGTGATGTCAAAAATTCATGTTGTAGTCTCTAGAATAACTGGTTTAAAATAGGCCGGGTGTGGTGGCTCACGCCTATAATCCAAGCACTTTGGAGGCCAAGGCAGGCGGATCACCTGAGGTCGGGAGTTCAAGACCAGACTGACCAACATGGTGAAACCCCGTCTTAAAAAATAATTAAAAAAAAAAAAATTAAAGGCCGGGCGC
>NW_016107443.1:1495509-1503195 GCF_001604975.1 Cebus imitator
AAAAAAAAAAAAGTAGTAAAGGTATATAATTTCCAATCTTTAGAGAGCTGGAATAATAACAGTTTTAAAAAGAAGTCAGTAAGAGGGAAAAAGAAACATAGAAGAGATAAGCAAGACAGTAATATGGTAAATTTAAATCCAAATATTCAGTATAAATTGATTAATTGCCCTCAGTGGAGGAAACAATCACCTTTGATGCTTTAGGACCATTTCCAGCTAAACAAACTCAGGCCTCTGGAGGAAGGTCCAGTCATCCCAACTGAATTCATCATAAAGTAGCCAGCCCCAGCTAACCCGCCAGCTGACCAAAGATGCATGAATGAGTTCAGCTGAGATTACTTGAACCCATCCAGGCCAGAACTGCACAGTTGAAGCTAGCCCAAATTGCTGATGTACAAAGTTATGGTCTTGTGAACCCCCAAAATTTGAGACGGGTCTCAGTTAATTTAGAAAGTTTATTTTGCCGAGGTTGAGGGCACATGTCCGCGACACAGCCTCAGGAGGTCCTGGTGACATGTGCCTAAGGTGGTCAGGGCACAGCTTGGTTTTATACATTTTAGGGGGACATGAGACATAATCAACACATGTAAGGTGGACATGGGTTTGGTCCAGAAGGCGGGACAACTCCAAGCAAAAGGGAGACAACTCAGGAGGGTGCTTCCAGGTCACAGGTAGGCTAGAGGCAAACGATTGAATTCTTCTGAGTTTCTGATTAGCCTTTCCAAGGGAGGCAATCAAATACGCATTCATTTCAGCCAGCAGAGGTATGACTTTGAATAGAATGGAAGCCAGGTTTGCCCTAAGCAGTTCCCAGCTTGAATCTTCCCTTTAGCTTAGTGATTTTAGAGATCCAAGATATTTTCCTTTCACAATCTAAATAAGTGATTGCTGTTTTTAAGACATTAAATTTTAGAGTAGTTTATAATGTGGCAAAAATTCAATGATAAGGAAAGGGATATCTACAAGTGGAGCGCCATCCTAACAAAAACTGAAATATGCGTCAGTGACTTTGGGACAAGGTGTTAGTGTCCCTGGACCAAACTGAGGCTGGGGCTGCTATTTCTTGTGTTCCAGTAAAGAGATGCAGATGAACTGGGGAGGAAGAGAGTTCTTATTTCTGCAAATGGCTACAGGGAGAAGGCCTGGAAATTATCGCCAGGCCGGCTCTGAATTACAAAGTTTTCCAGAGCTTATGTACCTTCTAAGCTATATGTCTGTGTGTAAGTGTGCATTCATCTAAAGACATAAGTGATTAACTTCTTTTAATTTATACCTAAGGTCTGAGTCCTGAAGACCTTCCTCTGGCATCTCAGTAAATTTACTTAATCTAAAAGGGTCCAGGTGCTGGGGTGATTACCCTTATCTTGTCTCCGGCTAAATTACAGAGGTATGGGGAGTTCCTTCAGACCCCCAATAAACTTGTTTGTGGAGGCCTGGGGAGTTTCTTCAGACCCACAGTAAAACTTGTTTAATCCTAAATGGGTCCTGTTAAGAATTCCCTCATTTTTTGGTCATGCTTTAGGGCCCAGGAAAGGCCTAGGCACAACTCTTGGTGGGCTTTTGTTACATCCCAGCCTTTGTATATGGGCACTGGCTTTTTAGCTTTTACTATTTAACTTAACCACTCACTCAGCAGTGAAACAGTTATGGAGGCCTGCGTTAGTGACACTGGGCCTGCTACATTAGGGCAGAGGCTGGAGAATCAGCTAGGAAGCCGCTGTTGCAGGCTACCAAACGTGGTAACACATGTTCCGTGGTTTTGAAACAATTTCCAAAAGTGTAGTCTCTGATAATATGGAAGGTGGAAAGGCTTCTTAATAAACTTTGGATTTGACTAAGGAGGTCTACTGGCAAAATGTTGAAAGTGACAGCTGGTCCTGGCTGTGTATAACAGTATAAGAAAAGAGAGATGAGCCAAAGCAAAAACTGTTCTGTTTTCAAGCAGGATTTAGGAGGAGCATAAAAAGGCCAGGGCAGGCTGGGTTGGAAAATAAAAGTATTTTGAATCTCTATCATCCAGCTAGCAGAAGATTTTCAAAGTAAATGAAAACCTGAAGTCAGCTTTTGCTTCTAGCCAACATGGAGTAACAGGGACCAGATGTATCCTCCTGATACAACGAAAACAAAAAGACAAAAGATATGAAACGGTGATTTCTAAAACACTGGACATGAGGCAATAAAGAACAGTCATCCTGCAGAGATGAGAAATGAATGAGGCAAACCCTACGACTGCTCTAGCTTACTCCCTTCGGAGAGGTTACAGGCTATGGCACAAGGAGGGGAAACTCGGGCAAAGCCAGAAGAATCCCTAAATTGGGAGAGGAAGGTGGCTAGAGTTTGTAGGACATAGTCCTGGAGAGGAGACCGCTGCATAGAGAAGGAACTCTGGAAATCTACAGCGGATTCTCCCTCAAGTTTTCAGCAGAAGGCTAAGCAGTGCAAGCACATGGGGAAATTACCTGAAGCCAGCAAAAGAACCACCCGCTGCTTACTTACGGCCCAGAATAAAGCCCTGTCCCACTAATTAGTGTGGAAAATCTCATAATTTTTGGAGCATTGGATAGGGTACTCCAAAGGACCTTGCCTCAGTAGTGGGGAATAATTAGCTTTAAACAGTGCTCTGATCTTGCCTTACAAACCTTAAAAACAAGACCTGAAAGGATTCAGCTGCTCCCAAGTAGCTCAACTGTGTCCCAGAACAAAGCCCAAGGATATTTATAGGAATACAAAAATATCCAGCACCCACAAAGATAAAATGTATAATGTCTGGCATCCAAAAAAATTTGCCAGGCAGGCAAAGGAGTGGAAAAATACTGTAATGAGGAGAAAAATCAATTGAAATCGAGTCAAAACTAACACAGATATTAAAATTGTCAGACAAGGTTATTGAAATGCTTATTACAACTGAATTCCATGTGCTCGAAAGTTAAGAGACATGGAAGATAGAAAAAGATCCAAATAAAACCTGTAGGGATGAAAACTATTATATTTGAGATGAAAAATACTTGGATAGGATTAACGGCAGATTAGGCATTACAAAAAAAGATGAGTGAAGTGGAAGACATAGAAACTTTCCAAAATGAAACTTTTTTTTTTTTTTTTAAATGAACACCATGTCAGTGAGCTGTGGGACATTTTTCTGGGTCTAATACATGTGCAATTGGAGTGCCCTAAAGCGGGGAGACAGGAGAAAAATAATGGGCAAATGTTTCCCAAAGTCGAAAAACTATCATCCTACCAGTTGAAAAATCTCCGTGAACCCCAAGCACAGGAAACCTGAAGAAAAGTACCCTGACACATCACATTTATCATAAATCATACTCAATAATATATTTTTAAAAATACGTTATAACCAAGTGAGCTTTGTCCAAGGAATAAAAGTTTGGTTTAATATTTGAAAATTATTTCATGTAATTCACTATATTAACAAATAATGAAATACCATGTTATAATCACTGGTATTGAACAGACATAATAAAGAAATATTATGAACAAACTTTGTGCCAACAAATACATTTGACAATTTAAATAAAATGGATATATGCTTTCAAAGACACAAACTACCAAAGCTTACCCAAGATGAAATCAAAAATTTGAATATTCCTATGTCTATTAAAGAAATTGAATTGGTAGTTAAAAACCTTTGCCCAAGGAAAACTCTAGGCCCACTCAGCTTCACTGATTAATTCTACTAAACATTTAGGGAAGGAATAATACCAATTCTACAGAAACTCTTCCAGGAAATTGATGAGGATGCAAAATTGTCAACCCAGTCAATGAGGGGGGCATTATTCTGCTACCAAAACTAGACAAATTACAAGAAAAAAAAAACCTACAGATGAATAACTCTTGGAGCATAGATGGAAACAATGTTGGAATCTTAGCAAATCATATCTAGTAATACATTTTTAAAAATACAATTGATATCCACTTATAGATATTTCCTTATTTCATTTTTGCCACATTATAAACTACTTTAAAATTTAATGTCTTTAATGTCTTAAAGACAGCAATCGCTTATTTCTTCTTTCTTAGACCAAGAGACGTTTGTCCAAGGAATGAAAGTTTGGTTTAATATTTTTAAATCATTCCATGTAATTAACTTTATTAACAAACCAAAAATCATGTATCTCAGTAAACATAGATGTTGAATAAAATCCAACATCCATTTCTGATAAAACTTCTCAGCAAACTAGAAATAGAAGGATACTTCTTTAACCTAATAAAGGGCATATATAAAAAACCAGCTCTGGAAAGTATAATCAGGCAAGAGAAAGACATCTGGATTTAAACAGAAGAAGAAAACTTATCTCTATGTGCAGATGACATGATCTGATGGACTCTACAAAAAGAGCTACTAGAATGAATAAGCTACTTTAGCAAGTTTGTAGGGCATAAGATCAATATATAAAAATCAAATTCACTTCAATATACTCATAACAATCAGAATTTGTAATTTAAAAACCAATACTGGCCAGGGGTGGTGGCTCACGCCTATAATCCCAGCGCTTTGGGAGGTAGAGACGGGCAGATCACCTGAGGTCGGGAGTTTAAGACCAGCCTGACCACATGGAGAAACCCTGTCTCTACTAAAAATACAGAACTAGCCAGGTGTGGTGGTGCATGCCTGTAATCCCAGCTACTCGGGAGGCTGAGTCAGGAGAATCGCTTAAACCCCGGAGGTGGAGGTTGTGGTGAGCCGAGACTGTGCCTCACAGTCTTGAGCACTCCAGCCTGGGCAGCAAGAGCGAAACTCTGTCTCAAAAAACCCCAAAACAACCAATACTATTTAAAAGAGCTTCGAAAAATCCAATATTTAGCAATAAATGTGACAAAGTATTTGCAAGTTGTGCACTAGAAGCTACAAATATTGCTGAGGGAAATTAAGATCTCAGTAAATCTTGAGATACACTGTGTTACTGAGTCAGAAGACTCAACGTGAAGATCCCTAACTATTCCCAATATATTAATCTGTAGATTCAACACAATCCCAGTGAAAATCCCAGCAGCCTTTTTTAAAAAATAGAAATCAATAGACTAGTTCTAAAATTCCTATGAAAATTCAAAGGACCTAGAATAAGCAAAACAACATTGAAAAAGCAGAACAAATTTAGAGAAGTAACACTCTACCTGATTTCAACATGTATTATAAAGCTCTGGTAATTCAGATGGTGTGGTATTGGTGTAAGGATAAATAAGTTATTATAATAGAGTCCAGAAATAGGTCCATACATGTGTGGATGACAGACTTTTTGTGTTTTGACTTTGTAAATAATCTGTTTATTTTAGAATAGATTTATAGAGAAGTTGTAAAGATAGTGCAGAGAGTTCTACATACTCAAAGCCAGTCTGCCCTGCTAATATCTTACATTGGTATGGTACACTTGTCATGATTAATGAGCCAATATTGGTGCATTATTATTATTTTGAGACAGTTGTGCTCTTGTTGCCCAGGTTGGAGCGCAGTGGTGTGATCTTGGCTCACTGCAACCTCTGCCTCCTGGGTTCAAGTGATTCTCCAGCCTCAGCCTCCTGAGTAGCTGGGGTTACAGGTGACTGCCACCATGCTTGGCTAATTTTTTTTTTTTTTGTATGTTTAGTAGAGATGCACCAAACCTGGCTAAATTTTGTATTTTTAATAAAGACAGGGTTTCACCATGTTGGCCAGGCTGGTCTCAAACTCCTGACCTCAGGTGATCTGCCCGCCTCGGCATCCCAAAGTTCTGGGATTACAGGCGTGAGCCACCGCGCCTGGCCATGTTCTTTTCTCTGTCATCCAGGCTGGAGTGCAGTGGCATGATCATGGCTCACCGCAGCCTCGACCCCCACAGGCTCAAGCAGTCCTCCCACCTCAGCCTCTCAAGTAGCAAGGACTAGAGACACACGCCACCACACCCAGCTAACGTTTTTTATTATTTGTAGAGATAAGGTCTCTTACCCAGGCTGGCCTTAAACTCTTGGACTCAAGTGATCTTCCTGCCTCAGCCTCCCAAAGTGCTGGGATTACAGGCATGAGTCACCATGCCTGTCTGTAATAGTCTTAATATCTGGTAGTACGAGCCCCACCCCCATTACCTTTATTTAAAAAAAATTTTTTTTGGCCTTTAGCCCTTTGTACACATTTTAGGATCAGTTTGTCAATTCTATAAGATCGTCTGTTGGATTCTATGGGAACTGCATTACATTTATAGGCTAATCTGGAGAAAGTTGCAAGCTTTGCTATATTGAGCCTTCCCATCCGTGAAACAGTGCATGTTTTCAATCATTTTAGTCTTCTCTAATGTCTTTCAGTGAAGAATTTATTATCATTCATATAACCTTGTTTAAAAAAATATATTCCCTGATATATTATGACGTTACTATTCTATTTGATGGTTTTTCAATTCTGCTTGTTCTTTTCCTACAGAGTTCAGTTCTCTTAGATTTGATTGCATCTTTTCTAGTCTTCAGTTACTTTATATATATTTAAAAAATAATCTCTTTCTGGTTATCTGTGTGCATTTGGAGTTTGGGGGGTATAATTGTATGTTTATACTATGTGTAGACTCCTGATGGAGTTGGATTAGTCACCAGTGGGCTTTGTAATATTTGACTGGGAATTCCTCATTAGCAGAGTTTTTTTGTGTGTGTGTGTGAACATTCCATGATATTTGGGATGTGGGAGCTTCTCTTCAAATAAGTATTTTGTTTGCTTCTGCCTTGTGCCCAGGAGTATCACTGCTTGATGAATAATTCTCATGGCACTTTTTAATCTGGAGTTTCTGAACTACGTGGGTAGAGTAAAAGCAGTGTAAATTGTGGTCTTGTAGTTTTGACTTCTCAGAGAGCTTTTATTTTTTTCCCACCAAAAGCCGTGTGTCCTGTGGTCCCTCTTGTTTTTAAATCCTTTCATATATAGAATAGCTATTTGAGGGTCTCCGCTGTAAGCAAATCTCCCGTGCAATTCCCTAGCTCCCAGGGCCCCAAAGCCTCATTTCCTGCCCCTGTGTGGGCATTCATTCCTCCAGGATCTGCAGACAATTGCCCCCCATTAACCCAGGCAATTTCCTTCTGCTTTTTCATTTCCCTCTTTGTTTCTGGCACCCAGGGATTTGATTTTATTATTTGCCGGCCTAGATCTGCATCTGAAGTAATTATGTTACATTTTCCCCAGTATTTCTAGGTGATTATAGTAAAAGGATTTTCAGGTTGTCTGAGTCCACCATATTGCTAGCAGCTGATAAGTAGACTTTTTATATTCTTTGCTGTTTGTTAATAATCTTTAGGCCTCATATTTTTTCCCAGCGAATGATAGAATGTTCATAATATGCCATGTGCTTGAGTTATGCAATGTAAATCATTTCCTGAGTCTCAATTATTAAACCTTGGTAAGACTTATTTCTAAGTTTCTGTATCTTTTTTACATAAATGGGATCATATACGTATTTTTTGATGTAGGGTCTTGCTATGTTGCCCAGGCTGGTCTTGAACTCCTGGACTCAAGCAATCCTCCTGCCTTAGCCTCCCAAGCAGCTGGGATTACTGGCACGTGCCACCACACGTGGCCTATACTTTGTTGTTGTTTTTAAACAAGGACATATTATTTCCCCAGCATCAGCATGGCTCTCATCCTCCCTTCTCCCTCACCGAGGGAGGCCATTTTAACCTGCTATATGGCCTGCTATACTTTTTTTTTTTTTTTTTTTT
>NW_016107443.1:1503455-1520798 GCF_001604975.1 Cebus imitator
TTTTTTTTTTTTTTTGAGGCAGAGTCTTACTCTGTCCTCCCAGGCTGCAGTGCAATGGCATTATTTCAGCTCGCTGCAACCTCCGCCTCCTGGGTTCAAGCAATTCTCCTGACTCAGCCTCCCAAGTAGCTGGGATTATAGGCATGTGCCACCACCTCTGGCTAATTTTTGCATTTTGATGCGTTTCTACAGTGAATGCACCCACGTAACCAGCCCCCAGATCAAGACACAAAATATTACCGGTGCCCGAGAACTGCTACTTCTCCGAACATGCCTCCTTCCATTGCCCTCCCACCTCCCCAGGGGTATCCATCCTCCTGACCTGTAACAGCATGGATTTCTTTAGCCTGTTTTGTGCCTTATATAAGAGACGTTCAGTACATACATTTTTGTACATTATATTCATGACATTTATAATGTTGTTGCATGTGGTTGTGGTTTGTTCATTCTAGTTGCTGCATACGATCCCATTGTGTGAATACACCAGAATTTATGGATCTATTCTCCTTCTAATAGGCATTGGGGTTATTATGGCCAGTGCTACCATGAATATTTTTGTTCATTACTTGATTCTTTTTAATGGCTGTATAATATTCCTTGCTATGGAGGACCACCCTTTATTCAGCCATTGTACTTTTATTAGGTGTTCACTTTGTTTCCTGTTCTTGACCACTAAAGCAAAGCTGCAATAAATATTGTATCTATGTCCCTATGTAGAGATACTAATCTATTTCTACTAGTGGAACAGTGTATTAGTCTGTTTTCACACTGCTGATAAAGACATACCTGAGACTGGGTAATTTGCAAGGAAAAAGGTTTAATCGACTTAGTTCCAGGTGGCTGGGGAGGCCTCATAATCATGGTGGAAGGCAGAAGTTACCTTTCACATACCGGCAGACAAGAGAAGAGAACCTGTATAGGGAAACTCCCCTTTATAAAACCATCAGATCTTGTGAGATTAGTTCATTATCACGAGAACAGCACAGAAAAGACCCGCCCCCATGATTCAATTACCTCCCATTGGGTCCCTCCCACAACACATGGGAATTGTGGGAGCCACAATTCAAAATGAGATTTGGGTGGGGACACAGCCAAATCATATCGGACAAATTGCAGGAAGTCAAATGACTGGTTTGTATAGTAATTGCCTTTTAAAAGTAAACGCTGTTGCTTGTTTTTAAACAACACAAAACAAAAACCCTGTGGTAATGTCATTACTGTCGGCAATGCCTGAAAATCCCCCTTTCCCTGTCTCTACCAGCATTAGATGTTATAGTTCTTTCTGTTCTGTTCTTGTGAATGTCATGAGTATAAAATGATATCTCATTAGCATGGTATAGTCCCTGATCACTGGAGAATTTAAGGACCTTTTCATGTGTTTGGACTTGTTCTGTGGACCGTGTATTCATATTTTTTGCTCATTTTTCTTTTGGTCTATATATCTTTTTTACCTCAATTTGAAAGATATTTTTGTATACTGTAAAAATTAGCTCTTTAGACTGGGCACGGTGGCTTACTCCTGTAATCCCAGCACTTTAGGAGGGCAAGGCGGGTGGATCATGAGGTCAGGAGTTTGAGACCAGCCTGACCAACATGGTGAAACCCCATCTCTACTAAAAATATAAAAAATTACCTGGGCATGGTGGCACGTGCCTGTAATCCCAGCTATTCAGGAGGCTGAGGCAGGAGAATCGCTTGAACCCGGGAGGCAGAGGTTGCAGTGAGCTGAGATCGCACCACTGCACTCCAGCCTGGGCCACAGAGTGAGACTGTCTCAAAAAAGAGAAATGAATCCTTTATTATTTATATTATACATTTTTGTCCACATCTATTGTTTGTCTGTTGACTTTGTTCATGTTACCATTTGCCATTGAGAACTCAAAATCCACAGCCCCATTCACCAACTGAGTGGAACCCCTTTGGCCAAGGGCACCCCAGAAAGACCTTAAAAACTGTGTTCCCTGCCATGAAAGATGGGAGGTTGGAAATGTCTCGTTATACTATCTCCCTGTGCAGTTTAGAACAACAACTAACCAGAATTAATGCTGAAATAGAGATCATAAGGCTGATGGAATGGACTCTGTGTGGCAACAAGATACCAAATTATCAAGAAGACCTAAAGCCATGCCAGGCAAGGGTTAATTCACACTCTCTACACTTAAAGAATCAACTGTGTTCTCATTGCCACGAGGTTTTTTCTTTTCCCTTTTATTCTAGCAGCTAAATAAGCACTGGTTTTGAGATGAATAATGTTGAAGCAATTCCAGGTCACCCACCACCAAACACTAGGTGACCCCCGGCCCCCGTTCCACCAGCCATCACTACAGCTTTGATAGGATCTAATTGTTATGCATTTAAATGTTAAGTCTCCACCCCAAAGTGAACATGGGATGCAACCCGTTCAGGTTCAGCATAAATCCCTCTTGCCCACTCCCTTGAAGTGTCTGCTGGAGGCTACACTTCCCAGCCAGCAGGCTAGAGAACGCTTTATCAGAAATAAAGTCTCCTTTCTTGTCTGGGCAGGAGGCTCATGCCTGTAATCCCAGCACTTTGAGATGCTGAGGTGGGCAGATCCCCTGAGGTCAGGAGTTCGAGACCAGTCTGGCCAACATGGAGGAACCTGTCTCTACTAAAAATGCAAAAATTAGCTGGGCATGGTGGCACATGCCTGTATTCCCAGCTACCCAGGAGGCTGAGACAGGAGAATCGCTTGAACCTAGGAGATGGAGGTTGCAGTGAGCCGAGATCACGCCATTGCACTCCAGTGTGGGTAACAGAGTGAGACTGCCTCAAGAAAAAAATAAATAACATGAGGCTAGGCAAACTTTTTCTAGACAAGGTTGATTAAGACATGCCCAGAAAGGTTGGGCAGAAGGAAGACAGTGCAGGAGGAGAAAAAAAAATCTCCAGCTGCCTCTGAGGGGCGTGCACTGTGGTGTTTTAAGGAGGGTGACAAGCATAATTCATGAGGTTAGGGGAGTGTCTACACATGCAGGGTAGAATTCGGGAAGCACAGGTTTAGTGAGGGGTTATGCTAACATGTCACGTGATCACAAAATGGCAGCTAAGCCCCTCCTTGGGCGGGAAGTTTAGGTAAAGATCAGTCTGGTCTTGGGCACATGTGGGTGATAGAGTTAACTCTTTTGAGTGAGATTTATGTTAGAATTTTGCTTATTTTAGTTTTTCAAGGTCCCGTGATCAGCGGGTATGGAGCCTTGAGTAAGATTTATTGGGAATTACTGTTTATCTTAGTTTCTTCAGACAGCTTGAGCTTGGTCCTACTGACTCATTGGTACTTATTCAAAAAAGGCTATTTACTATTGCAATATATCTAGTATCCAGTTTCCAGAGTTTTGCTCTTGTAGCCCAGGCTGGAATGCAATGGTGCGATCTCGGCTCACCGAAACTTCTGCCTCCTGGGTTCAAATGATTCTCCTGCCTCAGCCTCCCTAGTAGCTGGGATTACGGGCATGCGCCACCCCGCCCAGCTAATTTTCTATTTTTAGTAGACGGGGTTTCTCCATGTTGGTTAGGCTGGTCTCAAACTCCCAACATCATGTGATCCGCCCTCCTTGGCCTCCCAAAGTGCTGGTATTACAGGCGTGAGGCACTGCGCCCGACCCTGAAAGTTTTTTAATAGAGTTGTTACAGTAGTAGCTAGTCAGACATAAACAGGACAGGAGAATACCCCTCCTCTTCTCTGCCAACCACCACCAAGAATGTCAGATATCAGGTGATGGTCAGTCGGTTGTTAACTGTCTAAAATAATAATTGGTCACAGCCAGCTCCTGGGAAAAGCAGTTTCCCAATAGATAAAAAACACCTAAAACTGATGATCAGCAGCTTCCCAACAAGATCTCAGGAATTGAGTGAGTGGGCTTAAGCATGTGCATTAAGGGGCAAAATGGCGACGTTTAAGAATGGTAGATGACCTGCTGGCGGCATTCTACTGGTGAAGGGAAGAGCACGTCAGGTGAGCATGCGCGCACCTTCAGCAAACACACTGCGCATGCTCACCTCCCCGTGGCGGGCAGGCCGCGGTGCATGTCGGCAGCCCCAGCTAAGGGAAGAGTCAAGGGAAAAGGGATGCAAGATTCGGGAAGCAGGCCAGCATGTACAACCCCAAGTCCAAGATCAAATGAGGCACTTGACCTCCAAGATGCCCTCTTGGCCTCTTCAAGTGTCCTTTACTTTCTTTTCATTCCTGCTCTAAAGCTTTTATTGTACTTATCATTATTACTACTGAGACAGGGTCTCACTCTGTTGCCCAGGATGGAGTGCACTGGTGCAACCTCAGCTCACTACAGCCTCTGCCTCCCAGATGCAAGCAATTATTGTGCCTCAGCCTTCTGAGTAGTTGAGATGACAGGCACATGCCACCACACCTAGCTAATTTTTGTATTTTTGTAGAGACAGGGTTTTGCCATGTTGCCCAGGCTGGTCTCAAACTCCTGGACTTAAATGATCTCCCCACCTCGGCCTCCCAAAGTGCTGGGATTACAGGTGTGAGCCACTGCACCCATCTGGCTCTAAAGATTTTTAATAAACTTTCACTCCTGCTCTGAAACTTGCCTCGGTCCCTTTTTCTGCCTTATGCCCCTCAGTTGAATTCTTTCTTCTAAGGAGGCAAGAATTGAGGTTGCTGCAGAACCGTATGGATTCACTGCCAGTAACAGGGTCTCTTGGGTTCTCAAGGTAGACAATTATAGCATCAGCAAATAGAATTCATTTATATCTCTTCTTTTAAGGTTGCCAGCTTTAGCAAACAAAAATACAGAATGCCCAACTAAGTATGAATCTCAGATAAATAGGGAATAATTGTATAAGTATGTCCCAAGTACCATATGGGACATACTTATATTAAAAAGTGATGAATGATTCATGTGAAAATCAAATTTACCTGGGTGTGCTGTAGTTTATCGAACAACCCTCTTTCTTTCCCAGTGAGGTTGCCTGCTGCTTTATTTTCTTTTTATGTTGTATTTGCTGAAGCCTCTAAGACTCGTTCTTACTCTGGGCTACACATTAGCATCAGCCAGGAAGCTTTAAAAAAAAAAAAAAAAAACAACAACTCCAATGGCAGACCCTTAGGCTCAGAGATTTAATTGGTGTATATACACATATATTTAAAAGCTTCCCAGATGATTTTAATGGGCATCTGGGGTTGAGAACCTCTGCCTTAAAACAATGTTAAATAATAATGTTAGTAAGCATCAAGAATCTTGTTGTTGATTTTAATGAACTATTTCCAGTGTTTTGACATTTAAAATAACACTTGTTGGTTTTTAGTAAATAACCTTAGTTTTGTTGACATTGTTTCTATCTAGCACTGTTGAAGTTTTGATTAGGAATGGTTGCTTTTAGCACCTGTTAATATGATTATGTGGTTTTCAGAAAAGAAAAATAGAACAGTTTGGGCTATGTGAGGTCTGCAGGCCCAGAAAGACATGAATATGGGGCTTTAGTCATTCCTCCCTGTTCCCCCTGCCCCATGCCTGGGGGCAATTGTTTAAAGTCATTTTGTTCCCAACCAGCTGTCTCACCCTTGCCTTCTTGTTCCTGGAATTTGGGTTTGTTTGTTTGTTCAAGATAGGATCTCTTTCACCCAGGCTGAAGTGGGTGCAGTGGCTCTACCTCAGCTCACTCCAGCCTCTACTGCTCAGGCTCAAGCGATCCTCCTGCCTCAGACTCCCAAGTAGCTGGGACCACAAATGCACACGACCATGCCCAGCTAATTTTTGTGGAGGCGGGGGTCTCCCCATGTTGCCCAGGCTGATGTTGAATTCCAGAGCCCAAGCAGTTTGCCTCCCGAAGTGTTGGGATTACAGGTATGAGCCACCGCCTGGCCTAGAATTGGTAATGCAAAGAATGATGTATGTAGCCAGTCAGTAGTTTATGTTATTTTAATGTCAATTCTTGGCAAACAACTCAGGAATTGCCTCTTCCTTTCCTTTAAAACTCCACTTGTAACTGTCACTAATCCAGAGTGTATATTCAGGGCAACTTGAGTCTATTCTCTTGAGGACTAATCTCTGACCTTCTTTTCCTCTTGCCTGAATTCCTATGTAAGGGACCTGGAAAGTTACAATATAGCATCACACACATCACAAACCATAACATCTCATCAGATGAGTCTTATACAACCCTATATAACGTGTTACTTTCCAACCTGACTCTGGTGTAACACCACCTGACAGATAAGAAAATCAAAATATTTTATCCCAAAATATGTTTCTTTGCCATATTTTGAAATGGCTCTGCAAAGCCATCTTTGGTGGGGGAAAGCTCGCATTTGTAAAGACTCTCCATTCATATACCTAGATCTTTCCCCTTCCAGACCCTCCTAGTCCTGAAGAGATTAACGGAGAGTGTGGCTCCTTCTTGTTGTTGTCGTTGTTGAGACAGAGTTTCGCTCTTGTTGCCCAGGCTGGAGTGCAATGGTGCAATCTTGGCTCACCGCAACCTCTGCCTCCTGGGTTCAAGTGATTCTCCTGCCTCAGCCTCCCGAGTAGCTGGGATTACAGGCATGAACCACCATGCCCAGCCGAGTCTGGCACCTTTTAAAGGCCTAAATATGTGACATTTGCCATCTGTTGTCTCTAAGAGCATCCATCTACGACACTTCCTAACAACCTTGGTCTCCAGAACCCCTTACCTTAACCCAGACACTCCTTTCTGTTGATACCAGGTCTTTAGATAACTTAACTCTTCAACCAATTGCCAATCAGAAAATCTTTGAATCCACCTATGACTTAAAAGCCCCCCACTTCAAGTTGTCCCATCCTTCCAGATCCAACCAATGTATATCTCACATGTATTG
Organism: Cebus imitator; assembly: GCF_001604975.1. Taxonomy (NCBI): domain Eukaryota; kingdom Metazoa; phylum Chordata; class Mammalia; order Primates; family Cebidae; genus Cebus; species Cebus imitator. The sequence continues at coordinate 1,510,276 of NW_016107443.1, forward strand.
ATTGATGTCCTATATCTCCCTAAAACGTATAAAACTAAGCTGTAGGCCGGGCACGGTGGCTGTAATCCCAGCACTTTGGGAGGCTGAAGCGGGCGGATCATGAGGTCAAGAGATGGAGACCATCCTGGCCAACATGGTGAAACTCCGTCTCTACTAGAAATACAAAAATTAGCTAAGCGTGGTGGTGCACACCTGTAATCCCAGCTACTGGGGAGGCTGAGCCAGGAGAATTGCTTGAACTCGGGAGGCAGAGGTTGCAGTGAGCCAAGATCGCACCATTGCACTCCAGCCTGGTGACAGAGTGACTCTGTCTCAAAGAAAAAAACAAAAATACTAAGCTATAACCCAACCACCTTGGGCACATGTTCTCAGGACCTCTTGAGACTATGTCTCAAGCCATGGGCACTCATATTTGGCTCAGAAGAAATCTCTTTAAATATTTTATAGAGTTTCACTCTTTTTGTCTACACTCTGGGTTGCAGTCCTTATCTTTGGCCTAAATAAACTCTCTAGTCAGATGAATTTTGCGTCAGATGCTGGGCACGGTGGCTCACGCCTGTAATCCCAACACTGGGAGGCTGAGATGGGAGGATCACCTAAGCCCATGAGTTTGAGACCAACCTGGGCAATATAGTGAGACCCCATTTCCAAAAAGAAAAAACAAAGTATTAAAAAATGCACCTTAGCTTCCTCCTTTTAGGTTGGCAATTTTCTCCTTTTGTTCATTGATGCAAAGAATCAAATTGCTAGGTTTCTTTGTATTGAAGAACTTCCTAATTCTGTTGTTCAATGCCAAAGTCTGTATGGTAACATCTTATTAGACTTTGCATCTATATTTATAAATGAAATTGAAGCTGAGGATCTGCTGTTACTGTTGGAATCACCATTGTCCGATTTTGGTTTTTAAGTAATGCTGGCTTCCTAAAATGAACTGGTGAACTTTGTAACGTTTTTTCCCCCGACTTTCTGAAATAGTTTAAATTGTTACTACTCAAAGTGTGGCGCATGAACCACGTTGCAGAGCCCTAGACTCTGCAATTCTGGAAGGTTGCTGGAAATGCCCCAGCTCTATTGCATCTGAATTTGCATTTTAACAAGAGCCACAGGTTATCTGTGTACACATTCATTTTGAGAGAAGTGGGTACAAATACCACTGGACTCATTTGGTCACTAAAGGTTAGATAAAATTCCTTGGGGGCAATGCGGTCCTGGTGCCTTTTCCGCGGTGTGTTGTTACTCCCTTCCCAGTCTCTTCTGTGATAATTGGTCTATTGCAGTCATTGATCTATTTTGGTAACTTTAATTTTGCAAAGAAATCATCCATTTCCTCTAAATTTTTCAAATTTACTTGTTACTGCTTCTTATGGTTTTTTAAATCTGCAGTTATGTCACCTCTCTTACTCCTCTTGTGAGCTTTTGCTTTCTCTTTTTCTTGATCTTGCTTATAAGAGATTTTTCTCTATCCTTAGTCTCCTGTAAGTACTAGTTTTGTGTTTATCCTTAGAGCTATTTGGAGGGAGGGTATTTCTTTTCTATTTCACTTGTTTCAGCTTTTATCTGTATAAATTATCTGCTGATTTCTGTTGGTTTATTTTGCTGTTTTTTCCCCTAATTTCTATGATTGGTATAGGTTACTAATTTTTAGAAATTTTTGAAAATAATAAAGACATTTAAGGCTATACATTTTCCTGTCAGCCCTTCTTTCACTGTGTGGTCAGTTATAGTGTGAAGTGTTCTTTTCATTCGTTTCTAGACAGTGATTTCCCTTTTAATCTCCTCTTTATTCTAAGGAGTTTCCAGGAGTGTTTATTTTCCACATTTAAAAATATTTCATACTTCAAAATTTCACTGTTACACGTGAATTTTTGGTGCCACAAAAGAAGTAGCACTTGAATATAAATTTAATTTTCTCAGCAAGGCAATTTTACTTTCTGCAGAAACAGTGCTCCTGTTAGCCATCTTGCCACAAGAGGACACTGAACAAAGGAGGCAGGGCCATTTTATTTATTTATTTTATTTATTTTAATATCTGCCCCGCTATTGTGTCCTGATTCCACTGGCTAGAACTGGAGTTCACAGTCTAGGCTGCACCCAGTTGGCTAACAACTTAAAACTTTTCTAAAGAGGTAAAGGCAGAGGAGAACAAAGGAAAAGAGGAAGTAAGTTGAGGAATGCTTAGAGAAGCAATGACATTTCCAAATAAGGAAGGGGAAGAAGCTGTAACCTAAGACTTCCCTGGGCTTGTCCAGGCATGTCAGGGCAAATATCTAGGTTAAAGTGTAAGAACTAAGTACACAGGATACACTTATTTCTTTATTATGACTAACAGCTACTTTAAGATTATTAGCAAAAGCTTTAAAGTCAGTTAACCTTTGAAGAAATTACTATTTATTCATAATGAACTAAGAGGCAAGCTTTGAAGAGGAACCTTTTATTTATTCTTATTTCCTACATTCACTATTCTATTATTCCTTAAAATTTTAATAAGATTTTCCCTGCACCTGATCTGTTTCTGTAAATGTTTCATGGACATACAAACAAAATGTATATTTTCCATTTGAAGAATGTAAGGATCTCTATGCGTTTGTTACACTAAATTGTTGGTTGGATCAATCACTTTGTCTATGCCCTTACTGACTTTTTTGCGTATAATAAGGTATATCCAGTTCTGAAAGAAGTGAATTGAAACATCCTACTAAAACTGTATTTTGGCTGGGTGCGATGGCTCATGCTTGTAATCCCAGCACTTTGGGAGGCCAAGGCAGGAAGATCGCTTGGGATCAGGAGTTCGAGACCAGCCTGGCCAACACAGGGAAACCCCATCTCTACTAAAAATACAAGAATTAGCTGGGCATGGTAGCAGTTGCCAGTAGTTGCAACTATGCAGGAGGCTGAGGCAGGAGAATCACTTGAACCTGGGAGGTGGAGGTTGCACTCCAGCCTGGGTGATAGATGGAAACTCCATCTCAGAAAAAAACAAGACTGTATTTTTATTATATTCTGTTTGTACTTGTATATTTTTTCATTTTATGTTTTTAGCATCTATGTTTAGTGTACATAAGTTTATGAATATTGTATATTCTTAATTGTACATTCTTATTATACAGAAGTTCTTCTTCATCCTGTTTAGGGTTTTGAACTTAAACTTTCTCCTGCTTCTGCTCTTCCTGCTTTCTTATTGGCATTTTTCTGATATCATTTTGGCATTTTATTTTCAATTTTTCTCTGCCATTTTATTTTTGCATTTTTCCCTCTGAGCAGCATATACCTGGATTTTTACTTTTAACTCTATCTGATATTTTAACTCTGTGTCTTTTCTTGAGTGAATTCAGTTTAATCACCTCTGGTAAGTTGACTGCTATACTTGATTTTATTTTATTCTTCTTCTTCTACTAAATCGTTGGAGTTTTTTTCCTCTATTTTTTCTAGTTTAAATTGCCACTCATTCCATCTCCCCCTTTGTGAATACCTACTGTTGATATTGATAGATAGACTTTTAATGGAAGTTATAGGTATATGGGCTTTAAAAAAAGCCTTTCATGTGAGATTTTAAGTGATAAAGTAACAGATACATTTGTGGAGTTGAAAGACAAATTAGTGTCTTTTTGACTGTAATTCAAGTGATCATTCTACAATACCGTGACTTTGGAGCAAAACCAAGAATTTCCTTTCTTTTCTTTTCTTTTCTTTTTTTTTTTTTTTTTTTTTTTTTTTTTTTTTTTTTTGAGACAGAGATTCTCTCTGTTGCCCAGGCTGGAGTGCAGTGGCGTGATCTCAGCCCACTGAAACCTCCGCCTCCTGGGTTCAAGTGATTCTCCTGTTTCGACATCCTGAGTAGCTGAGATTACAGGCATGCACCACCACACCCACGTTGGCCAGGCTGGTCTTGAACTCCTGTTCTTGTGATCTGCCTGCCTCTGCCTCCCAAAGTGCTGGGATTACAGGCATGAGCCACCATGCCTGGCCCCAAACCAAGCATTTCTAACTGAAAAACATGGCTCATGCTCAGCCCAGTTTAGGGTCAGAGTTCTCACTCTATCTGGGCACAAATCTCATCTTGAATTGTAGCTCTCACAATTCCCATGTGTTGTGGGAGAGACCCAGTGGGAGGCAATTGAATCATGGGGGTGGGTCTTTCCCGTGCTGTTCTTGTGATAGTGAATAAGTCTCACGAGATCTGATGGTTTTATAAATGAGACTTCCCCTGCACGTGCTCTCTTGTCTGCCACCATGTAAGATGTCTCTTTGTTCTTCCTTCGTTTTCTGCCATGATTGCGAGACCTCCCCAGCCATGTGGAACTGTGAGCCCATTAAACAGCTTCCCTTTATAAATTATCCAGTGTCAGTTAGTTCTTTTTTTTTGAGATGGAGTTTTGCTCTTGTTGCCCAGGCTGGAGTGCAGTGGTGTGATCTCGGCTCACTGCAGCCTCCACCTCCTGGGTTCTAGTGACTCTCCTGCCCCAGCCTCCTGAGTAGCTGGGATTATAGTAGCGTGCCACCCGGCCTGGCTAATTTTGTATTTTTAGTAGAAATGGGGTTTCTCCATGTTGGTTATGCTGGTCTCGAACTCCTGACCTCAGGTGATCTGCCCGCCTTGGCCTCCCAAGGCGCTGGAATTACAAGTGTGAGCCACTGTGCCTGGCCGTTAGTTCTTTCTTAGCAGCGTGAGAACAGACTGATACAGGCCCTTACCCAGGCATTGACCTAGAGGGGTTAGACTGCCATAGTGGGATCGTGGTCCCCGATGACTCCCTTCCTGGGGTCCTGGGCCTGTGTGGAGGACTGCCATCCTAACAGGAGCCTGTCTGATGTTGTCATTTTAGAAAGCCTTCTGGAGAATGTACACAGAGCTCCTAATAAGATATCTCGGGCCAAGGAAAATGTCACGTTTCTTTGCTCTTGGCAGGAATCCCAGCTCCTCAGCTTGGGGGCACCCTTTCTGCCATGCTGAACAGAAACTTCATTTGGCCATTATGTTCATCGCCAATTAATAAATTATAGGAGAACAAATTAATTTACTTATCACTCGCAGCTTGGGAGATAAACTCGTTCAAAGCAGGGACTGTGGGGCGATAAAAAGATCCCTGCAGGAAAAACGTGGGGGATCCCCGGGGCCACTTCCATGTTGGGTCTGAGTGGGTGAAATCACCCACAGCAGGGGCAGGGCACCTCGTCCACCCCACCCCCACCCCGCTGGCCTCCAAAGATTTCGGTGAGGTTCCAAATGAGGTGACAGTGTTGGAACTTGCTTCACCCTGAACATGTGCACTGAATGATGAGGGTGCTGTGGTCGTGGGGACGCTGACTCCATAGGTCTGGGTGTGGCTCAAAATGACAGACAGTCTCCCACTGCCTCCCAGCACTACAGACCCCACTCTGCCAATTTCCCAAAGGGAGATGCCTGCTTCCCGCTCCAAGCATGTGGATGCAGTAGGATACCTGGGAACACAGAGAGCGTGCTGGGTGGGGTCGGAAGGCTCAGTTGTGTCTGCTCGGGCGCACCACTAATGTGTGTGAGTTGGGGCTTGCAGTTCCTCGCCTACAACGAAAGTGATGGACAGGGTGCAGGGAAGGCCCCCTTCCTGTTAGATCCGCCTCCGCCTGCGCTCCTGCCTGTGGGTTGTGTGAAAAGCACGTGAGGCTCTGTCCTATGTGCGCAGCGATGCCACTAGGGGTCTGAGATGAGGGTGATGGTGATGGTGATGGTGATGAAGCTCACACACTAGCACTTCCACCGAGCCAGCTGGCGTTCTAAGCCCTTCACCCATATTAACTCATTAATCTTCACAGCCAGGCTATGAGGTTACTGTTATTGTCACTCCTATTTTGCAGAAGAAGAAACAGACACACAGAGGTGAAGCCACTGGCCCGCACTGTGCAGCTGGTATGCGCCGGGGCAGGGCTTAGGGCCCAGTCAGGCTCTGGGGCCTGTGTGCGGGCCCTACTGTGTGCTGTCTGGTCTGTCCTGGGAGCCGAGTTCACCAAAAACGGCACAGAGATCATGAAACTTCATTCTAACCTGAGCTTTCAACCTCCTCCCTCTCATTAAATTTTCCTTAAAAAAAATTTCAGGCCAGGCTCGGTGGCTCACACCTGTAATCCCAGCACTTTGGGAGGCTGAAGTGGGCAGATCACGAGGTCAAGAGATCGAAACCATCCTGGCCAACATGGTGAAACACCCTCTCTACTAAAAAATACAAAACTTAGCTGGCCGTGGTGGTGCGCACCTGTAGTCCCAGCTACTCAGGAGGCTGAGGCAGGAGAATTGCTTGAACCTGGAAGGCGGAGATTGCAGTGAGCCGAGATCATGCCACTGCACTCTAGCCTGGCACCTGGTGACAGAGCAAGACTCTGTCTCCAAAAAAAATTTTTTTTTTCCAGATACTAGCAAGAGTCAAAATGGTCTGATTTCCCCTCCTTCTATTTCCCCTGCCCCTAGTCCCCATGGCCCTGGGGGCATCTGCAGAGGGAAGTGCCCCTGGGACTGGGGAGAGGATTCTTCTGGTGTTTGCTCTTTTTCCTGGCTGTCCAGGTGCACACTTAGCCATGTCCAGGCCTCAGGTTTTCCCCAAGAGGGAGAAGAACGGGGCGTGGGCCAAAATCCTGAGCCGAAGTATAAAGGCCCCAAATAAAGCAATTATAAATGGAAACTCTGAGGCTGTGATTCACTCAAGCAACATGACTCATGTTCTGCTGAGGTTTCCGTGAACAATATGTTCACAGTCTGATTTAATTATAGCCTAGATTTACTGCTGCCTGGGGAGCCTCCGAAGCTCACCCCATCCCTGCTATCCCCAGAGCGGCGCCTGGTGAAACGCCTCCCAGTGCGAGAGCAGGAGCAGGCATCGGGAATGGTTTTCTGCAGGTGCTGTGTGTCACATCATGCACAGTGGACAGCTCTCGAGGGAAGCTGGGCGGGGAGGCAGGGCCCTCAAGTTAGAAGAGCTCTGGGGTGCAGCTCAAGCCCTGGGGGATGGGGGGATTGTGCTTCCTGGGCTTTCCCTCCATGCAGGGGCTCCTGCAGAGTTGAGGTTTGTCAGTGGGGAGCGTGGGCGTCTGGAGTGATCGATTGAGAGAAAGGATCCAGCCACAGCTCCCTCACGAGAGGGTGGAGGGAAGCCTGGGGAGCTCGGGGGCGTTCCCGTGGGGACCCGATAACACCAGACAGAAAAACCCCACTTGTCACTGCTTTGTGCTTTAGTGAGAACCCTCGTAGGTACTGCATTGAAAGGGGATCATTTCATAAACCTGGCGATGTGGCCACAATTACATCCTCGTTAGCAGGGAACTGTAGTTCCCCTCCCTCTGCAAAGCAAGAAAGCATTTGTGCGCGTTTCAGTGTAACAGAATGCTGTCCCCCAGTATCTGGTGCTATGTGTACTTACCACCCCCATCTCCCTCCCGTGGGCTGTTTGCTTGAGTAATGAGTGTGGAAGAGGGCAGCCTGCTACAGTGGGCTTCAGGGTTGTCAGCTAAAATACAGGCTGCCCCGTGAATTTGCACGTCACATAAGCGATGCATAGTGGCTTCATGCGTGTATGTCCCAAATATTGCCTGGGACATGCTCGTGCTAAAAACAGACTTGTTGTTTACCTGAAATCCAAATGTATTTACTTATTTATTTTTTACACAGAGTCATACTCTGTCGCCCAGGCTGGCGCGATCTTAGCTCGCTGCAACCTCTGCCTCCTGGGTTCAAGCGATTTTCCTGCCTCAACCTCCAAGTAGCTGGGACTGCAGGCATGTGTCACCATGCCTGGCTAATTTTTGTATTTTTAGGTAGAGACAGGATTTTGCTATATTAGTCAGGCTGGTCTCAAACTCCTGACCTCAGGTGATCCTTCCACCTTGGTCTCCCAAAGTGTTGAGATTTCAGGCGTGAGCCATGGAGCTAGGCCTTAAATCCAAATATAACTGGGCATTTTGTGTGTGTGTGTGTGTGTGTGTGTGTGTGTGTGATGTGTGTACATATATATATTTATATATATTTTTGAGACAGAGTCTTACTCTGTCGCCCAGGCTGGAGTTCAGTGGCGTGATCTTTGCTCACTGCAACCTCTGCATTCTGGGTTCAAGTGATTCTCCTGCCTCAGCCTCTTGAGTAGCTGGGACTACAGGTGTGTGCCACCATGCCCGGCTAATTTTTGTTTATTAATAGAGACGGGGTTTCACCATGTTGGCCAGGCTGGTCTGGAACTCCTGACCTCAAGCGATCCACCCACCTTGGCCTCCCAAAGTGCTGGGATTACAGACCTGAGCCACCGTGCCTAGCCGGCGTTTAGTATTTTTAGTTGTCAACTTTGGTGACCCTACGTGGACTCTGAAGTCATACAACCTGACTTCAGATGCTCCTCTGCCATCAAGGGTATGGGAAACTCACCACAAATGACTTGAGCATTCGGAGCCTCCGTTTCTCATCCAGCAAAAGGAGCATAACCGCAAGCACATCCCGGGACTGTAGCAAAGACGAAAGTGAATGTACGTGAAGCACGCAGCACAGGAAGCGGTAGCTCGTTCTAGCGGGAGCTGCTGGCCCAGCTGTGTCCCCTTTATTGGCGGGGGGACTCATCCTCCAGCTTCTAGGAATGTTGGGTGCCAGCAGTGCACAGCGACCCCTTTCCTGGTGCACTGCCCTGGGCTAATGGGAGGTGCCTGCCTAGGAATGTGTGTCCCATCCGTGCCCCGCCCCCAACTCCACCCATCGCCACCTGTGTGCAGCCAGCAGCCACTGGCTAACTAGTGGCAGAAGCTGCCTGCATTATTATTTTTATTTTATTTTATTTTTGAGAGGGAGTCTCACTCTGTCCCCCAGGCTGGAGTGCAGGGGCGCCATCTCAGCTCAGTGCAACCTCTGCTTCCCGGGATCATGCAATTCTCCTGCCTCAGCCTCCCAAGTAGCTTGGAATACAGGCGCCTGCCACCATGCCCAGCTAATTTTTATATTTTTAGTAGAGATGGGTTTTCATGCTGTTGGCCAGGCTGGTCTTGAATGCCTGACCTCATATGATCTGCCTGCCTCAGCCTCCCAAAGTGCTGGGATTACAGGCGTGAGCCACCACACCGGGCTGGCTGCCTGCATGCTCACTCCAGGGCCCTCTGTGGAGTTGGGCTGGCTGGGCTCCACCTGGCACCACGCCCTGCTCAGCTCCTTCCCTGTCACTCTTGCTTCCTCCAGGCTGTTCCCGGGTGCACACTCTTGGCATTTCACTATACAGCATGCCCCGCCCTGGCTTGCTGCCGATGCTGGTGTGCACACTGATCACATAAGCTTGTGCGCTTTCACTGTGGAACCCAAGGATGCCTCATGCCTGCAGAATGGGGTCTGCTGGGGGCAGGAGAGACTTGGGGCCAGGGTACATTACTGGGGAGGAGACAAGGGATTTGTCACCTCCTGGGAAGCTGGGAAATGGTGTGGGGTGTGGGTGGGAGAGGATGGCCAGGGACAGCTTCCGGACCAGAGTCCTGCAGAGCCTGACACCTAGCAGATGGGAAGATGCAGCTGAGCTACATCCTCCCAGAGCCAGGCTGAGGAGGCCACGTGGGCCCAGGAGGCTCAGCCTCCATTGGGCAGTGCTTGGGGAAATCATCCGGACTCAGTGAAATGCAGAAAAATGGCATAAGCGAGGGGGCTCGCCTGGGTGCCGCGTGGGTGCCCTGTGTCTCCACCTTACACGTATGCTTTTGAGTGCTGATGCATGTTCCTCCAGGAAGAGTGGGGGAAAGGAGGGACCCTTTGGACTCCAACCCTGGGAGAAGGCATGTAGTTTTAAAGGGCAAGGCCTGGCTTTGAATTCAGCTCTGCCACTTCTCCCTCCCTTTTTTCTTTTCTCTCTCTCTCTTTCATTCTCTCTCTCTCTCTCTCTCTCTGTCTCCCTTCCTCTCTCCTCTTCTCTCCCTCTCTCCCTCAACAGAGTCTCGCTCTGTCTGTTGCCCAGGCTGCAGTGCAGTGACTTGCTCTCTGCCCACTGCAACCTCCGCCTCCCATGTTCAAGAGATTCTCCTGCCTCAGCCTCCTGAGTAGCTGGGACTACAAGCACGTGCCATCATGCCCAGCTAATTTTTGTGTTTTTAGTAGAGATGGGGTTTCACCATGTTGGCCAGGCTGGTCTTGAACTCTTGACCATAAGTTATCCACCTGCTTTGGCTTCCCAAAGTGCTGGGATTACAGGCATGAGCTACTGCGCCCGGCCCCATCTCTGCCACTTCTATACAGGTGCTGGAATCCAGACCAGCTTCTGAATGTCTCTAAGCCTCAGTTTCCCTGTCTACAGAAGGGGGTGATAATGCCTTCTGTCAGAGAGGTGGCATGAGAAACTAATGGCATGTGAGGGACAAGTGTGCCTAGGACATGGGGAAATGGACGTTCTGCTTGTTTTCTTTGCTGTTGAAGTCAATCTATTTCAACCTGAATTTCCAAACGTTGTCAGACACCTAAAGACACTTGAATGAAGTTGAATTTTGATATTTGAAATTTAATCTGTTGCCAATTACAGTATAGTTGCTTACTTTTTTTTTTTTTTTTT
>NW_016107443.1:1521073-1539067 GCF_001604975.1 Cebus imitator
GAGACGGAGTTTTGCTATTTCTCCCAGGCTGGAGTGCAGTGGTATGATCTCGGCTCACTGTAACCTCTGCCCGCTGGATTCAAGCAATTCTCTTGCCTCAGCCTCCCGAGTAGCTGGGATTACAGGCACGCACCACCACACCCAGCTAATTTTTTGTATTTTTAGTAGAGACAGGGTTTCACCTTGTTGGCCAGGCTAGTCTTGAACTCCTGACCTCGGGTGCTCCACTTGCCTCAGCCTCCCAAAGTGCTGTGATTACAGGTGTGAGCTACTGTTTTTGAGACAGGACATCCAAGTCCAAGGAGACACTTGGATCATAGGGAGGCTCTGGGTCAGGAAGCCAAAGGCCACCAGGGTCCGGGGCCCTGATAGGGTGGGGCAGTCTTTGAGACCAGGAGGCACTGTCCCGTCTGTCCCACTTTCCCATCTGTTGCCCAGGCTGGAGTGCAGTGGCTCCTTCCCAGTTTACTGCAGCCTCTACCTCCTGGGCTCAAGCAATCCTCCCTCCTCAGCCTCCCGAGTAGCTGGGATCACAGGCGTGTGCCACCACACCTGGGTCCGCTCTGCCTCTGCTACGAGTGCTTTCACCCTGTGGCCGTGCGGCCCTTTCCTTCAACCCTTTCCAGTCTTCCCTCAGATCTTTCTTCTTGACAAGGCCTAGCCTCAGCAGCCTATTTGATGCTGCTGCCTGCCTCCCTCACTCCAGTCTTTCTTTGTCCTTTGGCCCCGAGCTGGCCTCACTGTGGAGCTGGCTGCATAACATCCCGATTTGTTAGGGTCGTTGCTTATCATCTGTCTCTGCCCGAACCTAGGCTCTGAGATGGGAGGAATCACTGTTTTGCTCATGGATTCTCCCATGTGTCTGACTGAATCAGTCCCTGGCATGTAGTAGGTGCTCACTAAATATGTGTCCAGAGGACTGACTGAGGAAACTTGGGCAGGTTATGTGACCTGCCCAAGGCCATCCAGCATACTGGGGAAGGAGCAAACTCAATACCTTTCTGCTTCTTTTTTCTTCCAGTCAACCTCTCTTATTTATTTGCTTGTTTGAGTCAGTATCTTGCTCTGTCACCCAGGCTGGAGTACAGTGGTACGATCACAGCTCATTGCAGCCTCAACCTCCCAGGCTCAAGCAATCCTCCCACCTAAGACTCTCAAGTAGCTAGGACTACAGGTGTGCACCACCACACCTGGCTAATTTTTATGTAGAGACGGGGTCTCATTATGTTATCCAGGCTGGTCTCGAACTCCTGAGCTCAGGTGATCCACCTGCCTCAGCCTCCCAAAGTGCTGGGATCACAGGCTTGAGCCACCGCGCCCAGTCCTGCATCTTTATGGCTTAGTAAATAATTGAAATTTAATACTCCAGGTGTGCGTGAAGGATCCAAATGTGTATTCTCAAGTCGGGCAGACCTGTCCTCAGGTCTGTTCGCTCAAAGTTGTTAACTGTGTTACTCAGATCTTCTGTGTCTTTGATGATATTCTGGTCAGCTTGACCTACCAGTAGTAATAAACGATGTGTTGAAATCCCGCACTACCGTGATGAAGTCATCCTGTTCTCCCTGTACTTTTGTCAATGCTTCCTGCATTTGTTTTGAAGTTGTTTTTTGGATAAAGACATGTTTAAAATGGAAATGTCTCCTTGGTGAATTTCATCTTTTGTCATCCTCTTGTCCCCTTTCTCATCCTTCATACCACTTTTGGTCCTGAAGTCTATTTTACCCGACAGTGACGGAGGGAGACCAGCTCGCTTTCGATAGCATTTGCCTGGCATGTCTTTTCTTGCCCTTTTCCTTGTGACCGTCTACATCTGGATACCTACAAAGAGCAGACATCTTTCTGCATGAACCCACGTGAACCCGATCTGTCAACATTTGTCATTTAACAGGGGTCTGGTCTCTTGACATTATTGTCACCATTGATCTAGGTAGCTCATTTTGAACACATTCATGTGTATGGGTGCTTTTCCTACCTGGCCCTTCTCATTTTAGAGAATAATATATAGCTTGTCACGTATCATCTGTGTAACAGACCGACACATAGGCACTCTGTCCTGCCTTCAGGATGGAAATTCTGTGTTTCCATGTTTCTCGTCTTGCTTTTTGTTTGCTTGTTTTTTTGAGACGGAGTCTCACTGTGTCGCTCAGGCTGGAGTGCAGTGGCACGATACCGGTTCACTGCAACCTCTGCCTCTCGGGTTCAGGCGATTCTCCTGTGTCAGCCTCCCGAGTAGCTGGGACTACAGGCGTGCACCACCACACCTGGCTAATTTTTGTATTTTTAGTAGAGACAGGGTTTCACGATGTTGGCCAGGCTGGTCTTGAACTCAGGCCTCAGGTGATCTGCCCTCCTCGGCCTCCCAAAGTGCTGGGATTGCAGGTGTGAGTCGCCGCACCCAGCCTCTCGTCTTGTTTTGGAATTGATCTCTTTCTCACCTCTTATATTCGAAAAGAACATCTGCATGTTTCACATCCCACAGTGTCTACCCCCTCACCTCAAATTCTACCATGCTGATTTTATCTAGACTTTTCATTCCGGGTAATTATTAATATATTTGTTCTTTTGCTTTGGTTTTGGTTACTCTCTGAAGACAATCAAAAATCTTACTAAGGGCCCAACTCAGTGGCCCAAGACTATAATCGCAGCACTTTGAGAGGCCGAGGCGGGAGGATCGCGTGAGCCCCATTCCTCAGAGCATCCTCTGGCTTCTGTGTGGGGATATTTTTGTTGAACCCTAGACCTGGCCATGCTGCCAGGTTCTCCCAGCCCAGGATTGATGCAAGGGGCCCTGGACAAGGCATAAGAAACTTTAGGAAGCACACAAAAAAAGAGACCATAACCACGACCCAGGAGGCCCGGTGCTCCTCCAGACTCAGGGTTGTCCAGCAGCCGCTTCCCTTCTTCACCGCTGTCAGAACCCTGAGTTTGTTGCAGGTATTTGACAAGTGAGGTCTCCAAAGGTGTCCCCCAACCTGCAAGGCCCATGATGGTTCCCGACTTAGAAATCCCTCCTGTTAATCCTTATGGCACTTGCCAGTGATTAGTGTAAAACAGGCTTACGACTCAGTCCTGGGCATTTAGAATTAAGGAAAAGTCTGCCAGAGGGCTTCGGGGAAAGACTTCCCTACTTGGAATGGGTTGATGTTGGGGTGGGGGCGTGGCGGTGGGGAGAAGGAGAGAGACTGGAACAAGAGAGACAGAAGCCAGCTAAAGAAGAAAGCCCTCACCTGGCCAGGCGCCAAGTCTCATTCCTGTAATCCCAGCACTTTGGGAGGCCAAGGCGGGTGAATCACGAGGTCAGGAGTTCAAGAGCAGCCTGGCCAAGATGGCAAAACCCCATCTCTACTAAAAATACAAAAATCAGCTGGGCATGGTGGTGGGTGCCTATAATCCCAGTTACTTGGGAGGCTGAGGCAGGGAATTGCTTGAACCCAGGAGGTGGAGGTTGCAGTGAGCCAAAATCACACCACTGCACTCCAGCCTGGTGACAGAGCGACAGTCTCAGGAAAAAAAAGAAAAAAGCCCTGACCCTTCCCTCTAGGTTGGAATGTTGTCCTTTAAGGATGTGATGCTTGGAGCTGTTGCAGCCATCTTATAACCATGAGAAGAGAAAGTGCCACTCTGAAGTTGATGGAGAAGAAAGATGGGTAGAGCATGGGTCCTTCATGGCATTGTTGAGCCACTGAACCCACCCTGCAGCCTCCCAGCTGCAGTCGTCTTCTTACATGGCGTGAGACAGGTCTTCATTGTTTGAGTCACTGACAGGCTGGGTAGCCTCAATGGACAGCTGAAAGTATCCTGAGAGATTACTGAGGAATTTGTCCTCTTGTGTGATCCTGCCTACCATTTTATGTTATAGTTTATTTAATTTTTTTGAGATGGAGACTTGCTCTGTAGTCCGGGCTGGAGTGCAGTGGCGTGATCATGGCTCACTGCAGCCTCCACCTTTGGGCTCAAGTGATCCTCCCAGCTCAGCCTCCTGAGTAATGGGAATTGCAGGTGTCTGCCACCACGCCTGGCTTTTTAAATTTTTTATAGAGATAGGGTCTCCTTATGTTGCCAAGGCTAGTCTGGAACTCCTGGGCTTAAGCGATCATCCCAACTCATCTTGGCCTCCCAAAGTGCTGGGATTAGTCATGAGCCATTGCGCCCGGCCATTCCTGCCTTTTAGAGTCCTAGAAGGAGGCAGGTTGTCAGAACGTACACCCCAGGACAGGTGCGGTGGCTCATACCTGTAATCCTAGCATTTTGGGAGGCTGAGGCAGGCGGATCACCTGAGGTCAGGAGTTCGAGACCAGCCTGACCAACATGGCAAAACCCCGTCTCTACTAAAATACAAAAAATTAGCCAGGTGTGGTGATGTGCGCCTGTAGTCCCAGCTACTCGGGAGGCTAAGGCAGGGGAATCGCTTGAACCCGGGAGGCAGAGGTTGCAGTGAGCTGAGATTGTGCCATTGCACTCCAGCCTGGGCGATAAGAGTGAAACTCCGTCTCAGAAAAAAAGAAAAGAACGTACACCCCAGGCAATACAGCCCGCACACAGGCAGAAAAGGTGACAGTTGGGAGTTAAGGACACTTTCCCTATCAAACTGTCCAGCTCAGGGGCTGAGAATTCTGCAGGTCAGAGCTTTTGCTGAAAGTCATATGTGACTTGTGAAATGCAAACTCTCCAGGGAGGCCTGGGAATGACCGTCCCCTGTGGCCTCTTTCGGGGAGCACTTCAGCACCTGTCTCTCGGGTAGCGGGAGGCTGGCTGGAGAGAGCACAGCATGGGAGAGAAGGCATTCAGAGGCTGTTTTCAGAGGAATTAATTGAATATTTGCTCGTTCTAGCAGCTTTATCCTCACCATCTTTTTTAAATTACATAAGCATTTATTTAGCACACACTATGTGCCAAGTGGTATCCAAGCACTTTAAAAATATGTCACAACCTTGTGACAGCCATGAGAGGCACAGTTGCTCTCACTACGCCCAAGTACAGAGGTGGTGGCCCCGGATGTGAGCCGGGCAGACCACTGCAGCCAGCCCCAACGCCGTGCTCTGAAACACCCACCATGCCAGGCAGCTCTCACAGTCTCAGACTGCTGTGTGGTAGTGACACCTCTGGTGAAGTGGCACCACTTATTGCCAGCTCCCTGGGCCCAAACCATCCCTAGTTGCCCACCCTGGTGGGTCCTGAGTGGCCTAGGCAAAAGACAAGCCCTGCCCCTCAGCCTTCCCCGGGGCCGGCCCCCATCCCAGGCTCTCTCCCTTCTTCTAAGGGCAGCCAGGCTTCTACCAAGTGAGGGTGGGAGGCTCCAGACCCTTTTGCAACCCCAGGCCCTTGGGCAGCAAGTGTCAAGAGGAAGAAGGAATCCAGAAGTGAAGGATGAAGACAGGGCTTTTTTTTTTTTTTTTTTTGAGATGGAGTCTCGTTCTTTTGCCCAGGCTGGAATGCAGTGGCATGATCTCGCTTCACCACGACCTCCAACTCCCAGGTTCAAGCGATTCTCCTGCCTCAGCCTCCCGAGTAGCTGGGACTACAGGCATGCACCACCATGCCCAGCTAATTTTTGTATTTTTAGTAGAGACAGGGTTTCACCATGTTAGCCATAATAGTCTCGATCTCCTGACCTCGTGGTCTGCCCACCTCAGCCTCCCAAAGTGTTGGGATTACAGGAGTGAGCCACCACGCCAGGTCACAAAGACAGGGCTTTTATGCTCTTCGCTTCTCTTCCTGAAAGTGCTGCCTCCTGCCTCTGTCCACTCTGCTCTGTCCCTGGTCCGTATCACAGAGCCCTGCTCGGGGCAGCGCTGACTGCAACAACCTTGACCTTGAACTGGGCTCCTCTCAGGTGTGCCAGGCTGGAGTCCTCACAGACCTCTCTCTTGCTCTGTTTAAAATGGATGTATCCCCCAGCTCGTTCTTAACGGTCCTCCAGAACCTTCCACCATGAGCACTGTCATCCCCATTTGACCAATGAGGGAATGAGGCTCAGAAAGTGACTTGCTATCCATGGCCAGGGAGCTCAAATGTCACCTGTCTGATCCAAACTCACCTTCAGAACCACTCTGTGCCCTCAGGGTGATCTGCAGGTGGCGGCGACCTAGGCCGGCGCTACTGTGGGTTGGGGGAGTGGCAGCAGCTTCTGTCTGCTGAGCCTCTGCTGGTGCCAGGGGCATACAAACGTGACTGTGACCTCATTACATACACGGTATTGTTACTGTTACATCCATTAGCTTGTTAATCTCTGGAACCACCTCATGAAGATGGTTTATATAATCATCATCCCATTTCACAGAGGAGGAAACTGAGGCACCAAGAGACTGTCTAATCAGAGGGTGCCCAGCTCTAAGTAGCAGCATGGGAGGTCAGAATTCTGGCCCATCTTCCCCCTGAGCTCCTGGTGGTGACAGGAGTCCAGGAGGTGGCCAAAGCAAGGTGTGAGACATCAAACCCAGTGCTGCCTACGTCACAATTTCACCAAAGGCTGCCATCTGGTAGCTTAGGGTGGCTGTGCCCACCTCACGGCAGAGGCTACTAAAGGGCTTTGCGGGCTTCAAAGCACAAGGCACATTTCTCTGGACCTTGAAATGGACTTTTTGAGAGAGGCAGGGTGGGACCTGGTGTCCCCACTTCCTATCTGGGGCAGCGGACTCGAAGAGCTGAGACTTGGCCACTGTCCGTAGTGCTGCGTCCCTGGCCTTGCTGTGCCGCCCAGTTGCAAGCGTGACTTCTATCACCCTGGCTGAATTTAGCTTCCTAACCCCTGTATGCTAAGCTGAGAACTCCCTTCCCCTTCACTATTTCTCTTCATATCTACTATCCAAACCTTGAATAAGCTGAACAAATGAGTCTCTCTTCTGAGGTAAATTTGTTAGAGAAAGGCAAGGTTCTTTGCCTAGATCTAGGTAAACATGGAGGCTGGAAATGGAAATGGGCTTTTTCCTGATCTGCCACTGACACGTGTGAATTTTGGAAATTCACAAGCCCTCTTGAGTCTTGGTTTCCTCATCTGTAAAATCCAGGTGCTAACAGCGGCCCTAACTAAGCAGACACAGACAATGATCACGTGCTCTTCAGCACCTGTGGAATGTGTCCCTTGGCTGGAGCCATAGCTCAGGTCTTCACCTTCCTCTAGTTTCCAAGACGCCTGAGGTTTACAGAAGAAAGATTCCCAGAGAACAAAGTCACTGATTCCAGGGACTCCTCTGAGCCAATCCTCTTGGCTTCACCTATCCCCTCCTATATTTCCTCTCCCCACTGGCTGGGGTACATACTCCCTGGCCAGCCTCCTGGAATGTTCCCCTGGTCCCCACCTCCCAGCAGGGTGCCCCTCCCTCCCACTTGTGGCTGACTCACTACATTTCTTTCTTGCTTTCTTTTTTTCCGATTGTGCTTTTTTTAAGTTTAAAAAAGAAATGTGTCAAATTTAAAACTCAGCACAGCACATCTATTTAAAGCATAGAGGAAGCAGCCTTTGAACAACTTGCAGAGTGTGGAGTCTTTAGAACCTTTCCAGTCCTCAGCCCCAAAGTCTGTCACTGCTGCTTCCTAAAGCCCCAATGTGAAGGGCAGTGGACACTTGGGGACGTCAGGGGAGAGGTCTGATGTCTGCCTGGGGAATCATCTGAGAGGGCAAGTGAGAGCAAGGGGAAGGCAGGGTGGAGGAGGGGGCCCTGGGAATGGAGTCCCAGCCACTGTGTCCTTTGCTGACCCATCCTTGAGGGAGGTGGTGCCAGCAGACGCAGGTCTGTGGCTTTGTATGTGGGTGTGCTTGTGCACACGCATGCGCATGTCGGCTTGACTGTGGTGTAGGGACCACATAGAGTTTCAGGCCCGAGACGGCAGAGGGGGCTGAGGAAGGGAACAGACATCGCTTCTCTCTCCCTCTTCTGTCATTTCTTCACCCCTTCTTTCCAGTTACTAGATTATCTCCCCTAAATAGCAGCAAAGCAGGGGCTGCTCCCGAAGGCTTTCGGCTCCTCAAAATATGTGGAAGGAAGTCACACGGCCTTGGCACTGGCTCCCTTCCTGGCTCTGCGTCTCACACCCGTCCCTTCAGATCTGCACTGAAACCAACCCGTTCCCCCTCCGCCTCTGCCTCGGCTCCCTTGCCCCCTAACCTTTAATGCAGATCTCTCTGGGCAGGGTTGGCAATACTTGTGTCATTCCTCCTCCACTCTCGCCCCCTGCGGACGTGCTGGGTGCAGTCCTGCCTCATGCCTTCACACTGGCGGTTCCGCTGCCCTGTGCCCTCCCCCCCAGGTAAAGCGAGGCTCAGGCCCTCACTTCCTTCAGGTGGCCGATCACATCCTGCCCACTGAGATGGTCTCCAGCTATCCCAGGGCACAGGACTTCCGTGCTCCCAGGCCTCCTCCAGCTTCCTCAGCTTCATTCTACCCCGGACATGCTGCAAAAATCATCGCTCCTTGTTCATTTCCCGGGGTGGGGAGGAGGAAGGGTCAGGGGTGGGTTTCTCACTCCCTCGGCTGAGCTGCGGGAAAGGAGGAGATGGCCTTGGCCTCGCCCAGCTGTGCCGTCCCCACCCAGCCAGCTGCTTTCACATTTAAAGGACTAGTCCCATCCTGCGGGGTGGGATTCTTGAGCAGCTCCTGTGCTGGGCGGGCACTTTTCAGAGGACTGACTGCTTTATTCAGCCTTTGCTTAGGAGGAAGCCGTCAGACCCAGGCGAGGGTTGGGAGGGTCAAACTCCCCCTCCAATTCATCTCGAGCCTCCACCCTCTTCCCCCTGCATGGCTGAACAAGCTGGGCTGGGGCTGGTAGAGAGGTGGCGCCTGGCATTCAGGGGCCAAAGACAGTGGCTCTGCTAAGGCCTCTCCACCCCCAGCCAAGCCCAGGAAGCCCCCTGCGTCCCCTCTACTTCCCCTCCACCTAGTGCACAGCTACTAGCCTGCCTGGCCTGTGCCTGCCTCTCCCTGCACTTTCTGCCGCTCCACACCCCCCATTCCCGGCTCCGGTCACTCCTCGGAGTCTCTGCTGACCCCGTGCTGGCAGTGAACTCTCCCACTCAGGCTCCACCTTGACCCCTCTTACATTGTAGACTTGCTTTTTTTGACTAGGTGTGGAACCCTTTGCTCTTCAACCAGTCAAGCCCAGCGCCACCCAGCCCATGCGTCGTCTCTGGGCCAGGATGAAGGTACATATCTTGTGAGGGCAGTGACCACCTTAGCACTAGGGAGTTCTCTGCTTGAGGGGATGGACAGCCCAGAGTCCTTTCTGGTGAGATTCAGGCGGCAGTGCAAGGGGCCACTTAGCTGTTTCATCTTCTGGCGTGAAGAGCTGCATCAGCCGCCATGTGTGCAATGCCCTCTCAAAACCTCCTCCCAGTCTGCTGGGCCACTTGCGCTCCAGATCTCTGTGGCTAATGAGGGAAAGGGGAGCGGGGAGCTTTTGCCTCCCACTCCAGAAGGGAGGGAGATAGAGGCAGAGAGGGCTGCCTTGCCTCGATGGCTGTGCCTCGCTTGAGCCTGGGAGAGAGACTTCAGTACTTACAAGAACTCAGGACGATCCCTGGTGACAGCTGGGGAAATTACACACACTGTCAGGAGAGACACTTATGCCACGAATGGTTCCGATTCATTACTTTTAAATCCCCCAGCTGGCTAAAGACTTAGAAGAAAAGATGTGACAATCATTTGTGTCTTGACCCAGATGGGCTGTCACTCAAGGGCCACGAAAATCTAATGGGACTGGGCTGCTGGTCACAGAAACTGCTGGGCGCACTGGCAATTCTGCCGGGCTTTGCTGGGTGGTGGGAGGCAGTCTGGTGGGCTAGGCTGGGCAAGAGTGGCCATCCAGCCCTTATGGCTCATAGCACTTCTACCCAAAGAGAGAATATGTCATTAATTGTCCAACCTCCAGCCCAGCAGTGGATGCCAGGATGGCTTCCATGTGCTTGGGGTGGGGAGGGGTTCCTGTAGACCCCTCTCGACTCCTGATGCACAGCCTTCTTCAGGGGCAAACGTGCCTCTGTGTCAGCTCTCCAGGGCAGACCCTGGTGAGGGCACAGGTCCTTGTTTTCTGGACAGAGGAATGAAAAGCAAGCATGCCGGCTGGAGCAGACGCTGAGTTTTGGATGTTCGGCATCTGAACCTCCTTCCTATGTTCAGGGGATCTCCACTTTGGAAGGCAGAATTCTTGGATGCTGGCTTCTTTTGAGACAGGGTCTTGTTCTGTCACCCAGGCTGGAGTGCAGTGGTGCAATCACAGCTCACTACAGCCTCAACCTCACAGGTTCAAGTGACCCTCCCATCTCAGCCTCCTGAGTAGCCGGGACCACAGGTACACACCCCTGTGCCTGGCTGATTTTATTTCTTGTAGGGAGGTTCTCACATTGTTGCCAAGGCTGGTCTTGAGCTCCTGGGTTCAAGAGATCCTCCTGCCTAGGCCTCCCAAAGCACCAGGATTACAGGCATGAGCCACTCTGCCTGGCTGGATGCTGGTTTTTCTTCTTTTTGAGATGGGAGTTTCACTCTGTTGCCTATGCTGGAGTGCAACGGTATGATCTTGGCTCACTGCAGCCTCTGCCAACCAGGTTCAAGCAATTCTCTGCCTTAGCCTCCCAAGTAGCTGGGATTACAGGTGCCTGCCAACATGCCCGGTTAATTTTTTGTGCTTTTTAGTAGAGACGGGGTTTCACCATGTTGGCCACTCTGGTCTTGAACGCCTGATCTCATGATCCACCCACCTCAGCCTCCCAAAGTGCTGGGATTACAGGCGCAAGCACCTCGCCCTGATGGATGCTGGTTTTTCTCACCTCTCCCCTCAGCCAAGGCAGCATGCTTGCCTGAGACCTTGAAGTGGCAGGTAGTGGCTGTTTAAAATTCCTTTTGGTGATAAGAAGCCTCTACATTTAGTTTCCAAAAGAGCAGAGGCAGTGGCCCCAGTGACAGTGTTCAGCCTTGCAGGTGTCTGTGGTGCAAGCCCCAGGGTGTGAACCTGGGAGTACTGGGGAGTGACATGGGATCTTGATCTTGGTCCTGGCTGGGGAACTGCTTAGGCTGGTGACCATGTGACCTATCCAATATTCTTTTTTTTTTTTTTCCCTGAGACGGAGTTTCGCTCTCATTGACCAGGCTGGAGTGCAATGGTGGATCTCGGCTCACCACAACCTCTGCTTCCCGGGTTCAAGCGATTCTCCTGCCTCAGCCTCCCGAGCAGCTGGGATTACAGGCATGCACCACCACACCCGGGTAATTGTTATATTTTCAGTAGAGACGGGGTTTCTCCGTGTTGGTCAGGCTGGTCTTGAACTCCTGACCTCAGGTGATCCACCCACCTCAGCCTCCCAAAGTGCTAGGATTAAAAATAGGCATGAGCCACCGTGCCTGGCCCAATATTCTTTAATAAACCTACTTTTCTGTTATTTGCAAATGAACTTAGATACAATGGCAGCTGGTGGCACAGAGATTAGAGCCAGTTACTGGGATTTCTCTTCGGCAAGTCCATCATGGGTCTGTATCTGGAAAGGTCTTTCACAAAAAGGAGATGTGGAAGGTGCAACCATCCCCTCTTGCCCAATTCAGCTGCAGCTTGCCCTTGGCAGAGCCTGGCACCTCAGCTGCACCAGCTGTAGGGGGAAGGGGTGGTGGCCACCTGCAAGGGTTGGGCTGATGCTGCACAGGATCTGGCTCGGGATGCCAACACCCTGGTAGGCCAGTGCCAGGCACACCAGGGGAGCCCCTGGGGCTTCCTCAGGGGCCTTCAAACACAGAAGAGATGCTTTTCCACCCCCCACCCCCCGGACCAGGCTGTATTTCTGCCTGGCTCTCAGAGGACATGGCAGAAATGCTGGGATTCATGTTGGATTCATGCATTTTTCAGAAGAGTTTAAACACTGCAAGAAGACAGAGGGATGAATTACGTGACTTCGGAGTTCACTGCTTCCGATTCCAGTCCTCCTAAGACGGCATTTTTTGCCAAAAGTGCACATATGTTCCTCTAAAGAAAACCATGGTAGTTGTCTGATGGAGTTTTTCCCTCTCTCAGGCATCACCAGACACACCTAGTATTCAACTGCAGCGCAGACACTCTTGCAGTTTTTGGTCTTCTCATTTCTCAGAGAATTCTCTTGGTAAGTCAAGGCCGTGGCTTTCCTAACTGGCTTTTTGAGGGACAAAGCAGGGACTGGGCTAAGAGGGCCACAGCACAGCTTTCTTTTCCCCTCACAGTCAGAGCCATCAGCGGCCACGTCGGGGACAACAGAAGGCATTCTGGGAACGCGGTGTTCTCACATCCTGCAAAGTACAGACCAGCGGAGCAGATGGCAGGGACTTCAAAAGCATAAGTAACCTTGAAAGATTATGGCGCAAAGGGCAGTGGAGGGTGTGGGGGGCTTTTGTACCCTTTGAAATCTCTGACAAGAAGAAAGCAGGAAAGACAAAAGCTATTTGCCAGCCTGATGCGGGTGTCAATAGAATTGATGGTTCTGCTGCAATTTCCAGCAAGGGTGGCCAAGCCGCCTGTCTTCTTGTCCAGAAACAAACGGCATCAACCACCTGCCAAATTGCGTTTGCTGCCTCCTGCTCTGGGGTCTTTTCTTTTTTTGCACAGGGAGGATTTTCATCCTCTGTTCAGGCAGCTGAGCCCTGATGATCTCTCCTCCCCTTCACCACCCACCAACTCACCTCCTAATGGAGCCCCACCCCTCAAGCCCCAGGGCCTGAAAGGCCGGGTCTCCCCCTCCTCCTCCCCTCAGCCCCCCACAATTCCAGGCAGGGTTGCCATAGGGCATATCTGGTTTCCTCTAAGCATGAAGCCTTCAGCCGGAGGAGGAGGGGGAGTTCACGTCACGCCTCCACATT
This sequence comes from Cebus imitator, assembly GCF_001604975.1. Classification (NCBI taxonomy): domain Eukaryota; kingdom Metazoa; phylum Chordata; class Mammalia; order Primates; family Cebidae; genus Cebus; species Cebus imitator. The sequence continues at coordinate 1,533,880 of NW_016107443.1, forward strand.
TAGTCTTGGGCTGCTCCATCGGCCTTTTGCACTTTTTAGTGGATGGGTAAACTGAGGTACACAGTGGTCGGCTCACTTGCACAGGATCACAGAGGCACTGGCAGAGTGGCACGTATGCTGAATTCACCTCTGGTGAGAGCCAGGGACAGCAGCAGGTGGGGTGCCAGCTGCTTTTCAGCTGAAGTTGTTAAAAGCAATGCTTGTTCTTGGCCTCACCAGCTTGCCCTCCAAGACAGAACATGCTAATCCGGAGCCCCAGCAAAGGTTCAAATTGACTTCTTGGCTCCGAGGCGGAAGGCAGAAGTTCCTAGCTGCAGCCCCCCAACCCCCAGGCTCAAGGTGGCTGCCAGGCCACTCTCACCTGGCCTAGAAATCAAGTCCCAAGACCCCTCCCACCCCTACTCTCCCCCCATCCCCCCCACCCCCCCGCAGGTGCTGTCAGGACAGGCCCTCTGCCCTCGAACATCTGCTCCTCTCCTCGGGCAGGAGCCAGGCCTCAGAAGCCTGTTCTCCTTTGAAGCTGACAGCTTGATGCCTGTGGAAATGCGGTCCTATTTCAGCATTTCATTTTAAAGAGGTTTCAAAGGAGTGGCTGGAAGGCTCAGTGGAATCGCTTATTACGGCTCCTCTCTCAGCCCGCGGCTCAGTGGCTGAGCACATCATCATCATCGGCAGGCAGGTAACTGTTCTAAATTAGCACCTGGCTCATTCTGGAGGGCTCTAACTCTTCCTGAGCTTCTTCCAAGAAAAACTTTCATGGCTTAAACCTTATACCTTGCCCACATTATCTGTTTGAAATGATCCACCCAGCAGGTGAATTACATGTCGTCTCCAAGACTCTTGTTTCTGTCCAGCACATTTTAAAGACACACATGTGAAGGCTATGAAAATGTGACCCCTAGACCTGGGAGGCTGCGCCCCATGGAGCCTCAGGGGCAAAGGGAGCAAACCAGCTTGCGAGGGAAGAGCTGTTCTGGTCAGTGGCTGTTGTCCTGCGTGTCCCTCCAGGCCCACCAACACTGTGGCCCGCCAGGATGGGGAGGGAATTGGGTGGCCCCAGGGGGCAAGGGCCTGGTGCCATGCCTGCTCATGTGCCGCCCTCCTGGTCTCTGGGATCTGCCCCTCAAATGCAAGAAACGCATAAGTCCACTGTAGGAAGATAAGGAGACTCCGGGGGATTTTCCTTTACCTAACTAACTACTCTGCACCTCTGCAAGGAGAGCGTCACGGTTTGGAAGAAATGGAAACAAAGGCACGGCATGGAAGTCCCCTGTGGCCTGAGCCTGCACACCAAGATGGGAGTGCTGAGACTCTTCTAGACTGCAAAGGGTTTGGCTCAACCTGAAGAGGACTCTGCCAGGAAGCTGTCAGGCGTCTGAGGCCACCTGCCTCGCCTCTGCTTCAGGAATAACCAGCAATATTGCATCTTGGCTCTGAGGGGCACTGGGCATCACGATGCCCACTCAAAGCAGCTAGGGCATGGTGATCGCTTCACCTCCACACAGATGTCCAAGGTAACGATCCCACAGCCTTGTTTCCATTTCAGAGGCAGAGTCACCACCGTCTAGCCAATTGCTCTCAACCAGACAGAGCGTGCCTTCTGGCCATTGGGTAAGCATTTGTCTTCCAAGGTTTATTATTTACAGAAACTGTTTTCCCATTGCTTTAGTTTCCTTCCCCCAAGGTAAGACAATGCTTCAAGAGAAACTCCATTGCCAGGACCTTGGCAAAAGATTTGCCAGACCCTGGCACCTGACTCAACATTGCCCCCTTCCAACTGGTGCCTCTGACCACACCCACCAGAGAGTGAAGACCAAACTGTACCAAGAAGGTACAGGTTCCCAGCTGGCTCTGCTTTTCAGAGGGAAGCATTGTTTCTGCAGTGACACACCCGCTCAGTACCACGGCACTGCTGACTCGCGCTCACCCCGTGACGCCTCGCGCAGAGCATGGGAGGAAAGTATCCTCTGCGGGGCGCTCACCCTACACGAGCAGGGGCCACAGGCCTAGCCCTGAAACAACTGCTTGCCTGGCTACATGAAGAGTCTAGCCTTTTTTTCCCTAGATTCCAGAAGATTCGGGATTTTTCCTAAGGCAAGAGAAAACCCCAGTTCATGGGAAGCCAGGATAAAAACCCTTTAAGACCATGAGCCAAGGTGAATGAAGAGGAATTTTCTAAGTCTTAGGGATAGAGAATTATGCTACATGAAGGCAGCCATGCCAGTACAACGCAAGGCTATGAAAGCAAGCAAGGCACAAGAAAACCCCAGTTCCACAGAGACGCACGCGTTCTATTTGGTGAAGAGTTTGGTGCACAGACTGACTGCATCCTGTGAAGAGGTGGCCCTTGTCAAGGTCTGCTTGTCTGGCTGCTGCCTCCAGAGGATCTTTGCATCTTAGGATGTGGCACTAGCTCATCGAAACTATTTCTGTAACTTTCTGCAAGAGCCAATTTAAGCTGGCTTCTCAGTTCCCTCTGCACTCAAAAGAGACCAATTTCCAATTCCTCCTCAGAGTCCGTAAGACCAGATGCTGCGACAAATGTTCCAGCGAAATGAACCTAGAAAATGATCCCAGGCGCTCGCTGGGGGAGCAGAGGATTCCTCAGCTCTGTCTATCTCTGAGGCTTTAACAGACATCAGTCACAGGGTGAGTGCTGCCGGCGTCCCCCCGTGAGTGTTTTTGATGGGACATGCTTTCCTGATAGCACAGGGGATCTTGGCGGGGGGGGAGATAGAAGGTTCCCAATAAGGCTAGGGGCCATGTGACAGATTCAGTGTGTGGTCATGTTTCTAGGCGAGACCCTACTGCATCTGGCAGCCTGAATTGGGCAACAATTCCTGCAGATGAGAAGCCACTGCTTTTGTCAGGTAGGTCATGGTCCCATAAGCCCCACTCGGTGCACTGTCATAAAAGAAGTGGCAGATTCCCGTGGCTTGGTCTTTCTCCAGGGTGTCCATGGCTCCAATCGACACCTGCAGTAGGAAAGGGCAGAGGGGACAATAAGCAGAGCCCTTACTCCCCGTCACGCTTCTGCGTGTTGGCGGAGGGTCAACCTGGGCAGGGTGAGGGTTGCTAGAGGCCCTTGTTCTCCTGAGAAGCTCCAATGCTGAAGGCACACAGCCAGCGCTGCCAGGGGGGATGCCCCACCCCTCCTCTGGCCCCTGCACTCTCTCATCACGCACCCTAGTTTGCAGCTCTTCATTGACTATGATGAGAGGACCACTTTGCTGAACTTGGTTTGCATACAGGATAATGGGTTCGGCCCGGGTCCTGTGTTGCAAGTGGTCGTGTGTGGATAAAACCTGCACTGAGACAGGCCTATCCATCTCCAAAGGTCCTGAGATTTCCCAAGTGGTCACTGTACCATTCTCTAACCAACCAAGTGGTTGACATTTTTTCCCCATCTGTGAGGATATTTTCTTAGTTCAAGTATATTCTTTCCTATTGGACACAGAGTCTCCAGCCTCAACAGATAAATGCCAGCCAACCTGGCTCCCTGGCACTCCCACCTGGTCCTGCAAGAACAGCTGACTGGCCATCTGCACGATCTGGTCCACGTGGATGATGCCCCCGATGCTGGTCATCTCCGTGTCCGAGAGCAGCGTCAGCACCATGATGGCCTCCACCAACAGCTGCCGGTACTCGGGCTGGGGCACGCGGTTCAGCACTGACTCGACGTGGACAGCAAACTTGATCTCATGCGGGGTCATCTAGCAAAGGGACGGGCAGGTGACCACCAGTGAGAGACAGGACAGAGGTAGCCCTATCACCAAGGAACCAAGGGTGACAGTATCACTGCCTGGGCTCAGGGCTCAGCACCACTGCTGCCCCCTTTCTGGTCACTGTCTGGATTCTGCTGGTGGCAGCCCTCAGAGCAAGAGTCAGCCTGTCTGAGCCTGATTTATCTACCTTTCCCACCATGGACTATAGCTTCTAGGGAGCAGTGACCAATTCTGCTTTCTCTTTCCTCTTCATTATTCCTTGCAGCATAAAGCATGGTGCTTTGGGTGGGGGAAGACTAACAAAATTCACACTAAAAAGAATGACAAATCACCTAGGGACAATGACTGTTTTTAGTCGGAGAAAAGGGCCGAGAAGGCTGGCTGGGGGGCAGGCCAGTGTGGCGTGGAGATCGGCTCCTTTCTTTCAACATGGGTCTAAGGGGTGTCTGGCAAAGGAAAACAGCTTGCTAACCCAGAAATGCTTAGTCTCAGGTGAAGAAAAGAAAAAGGCCGAGGCTCATAAATGCATGAAAGACGTTTTGCAACATGTAAGGGTGAAGTCGCTAGACAGCTCCAACCTGCAAATGGCCTGTCAATTAGAATGAGCTTGAAAGAAGCACAGGAGCTCAGATCGTGCAATGAAGCCCTTGCTGTGAACCCAGAGCGGGGCCCGTGCCTGCATTTTTCTCATCGTACCTCTCGGGTCGTTGAGGATGGGAGGACGTAACCATCGATGGAGAGACCGTGGCACTGGAGGCAGAACACAGCACATTTCAGATTCCAGAACGAGATCATAAGCACATGCATGTATGTACACACATGTGCGCGCACACACACACACACACACAGGCGTGCACACACAGCCCTCTCCGACCTGGAAACCCGTATGAGGGCTGGGGCCCACCAGGCTGTCAGTTATTTTTAGAGCTTGTTCTCACTGCCCACAGGCTGTTTTTGATGGAACAATTCTAGGGAACCCAGCAGGCATCTTTCAGATCTCCCCAGAACAATGCCCTAGGGGGCTGTGGGGTCCTCCCGGGAGGCTCCACACTGCACTTGCCAACTGGGCCCTGGCGGCTGCGAGGCCCCTTTGGTGCCATAATAAAGGGAGAGTTTCATGGCTCCTGCTGGGGAAGGGATGCTTCTGCGCTTTTGCAGGCATCTATTTTTGAGATTTCTATAATAAGCACCAATCACAAAAGCCTCCAGCACATGCACAGACATGCACATGCACACCCATATATATATAAATACCGAGTGCCAGCTCAACACTCAAGGCTGCTTTTTCATAATAAAAGTGGACTGGGATTGGGCCAGCAAGTCTGAGCGGAAGCATGTGATGCCCCAGGAAGAGTGGGGAGATTTTCTAGGAACAGCTTGTTCTAGTCTAACTGGCCACTTTCTAAATACCAGCACCCTGGCCTGCAGCATCCCTGGTGGGTGGAGGTGAGAACAGCAATGGC
>NW_016107443.1:1539192-1545427 GCF_001604975.1 Cebus imitator
AGCAAACACCATGAGCCCCTGCAGGCTCCTGCCTGGATCCCAGGAGTCCAGCTGCTCGGGCAGGGCCTGCTTCGACCTCCTCACCCGCCTCTGCGGTGGCCGTGAAGACCTCGGGCCCCCACGAAGCACAGGGGCCGCTGATACAGAAAGAACCTTCAGCCAGCACTGCCATGGCTTTGGGAAGGGGTTGCTGTCTGCTATCACTGGGATTCTTTTTCTCTCCTCTCCCACTGTGAAATGAGCTTAAAAAAAAAAAAAAAAAAAGTTCTGAGGCAAAAGAATGTCTTGGTTTGTACAGCTTTGAAGCAAGGCAGACTGTCCCTCCATGCAAGGGAAAAGACAGGGCCTGCTGGGGCCAGGGAGCTGCACAAACTCTCTGGGGCCGAGACAGGAGGGAGGCAGAATGCGAGGTGCAGAGAATGCCACCCCCTCCTTGGCAACAGGCGCTCAGGGAGGTGCTGCTGGGCTCAGGTGCATGCATGCAGTTCCCAAGGACAAGAGGACAATGGCTGGGGCGTCAGAATAGCCTCAGGCGCATGGGAATTGCAGCAGCTGGCTGAGGAGAGAGGCGTCCCCGGGGGGGGGGGGAAAGCAGGGCGTGAGAGAGATTGCGCATTCAGGGCCCACAGAACCCGGGGCCAGACTGGAAGCTCTCCACCTCTGCACACCCTGGGACCCAACAAGGCAGGTACTATCTGAGGGTGGGGGCTCAGTCCCATCGCTGAACAGCAGGGACACCATTCCTGCCTGGACGTGCAGGAGGCTGGGGGCTGGCCCACTCCAGGCCCCTAGTGAACTGACATTCCGGGTCCCAGGCCTGTGGAAGCTGTTTGGGGTTGTCTGTCTTATGGGGTTTTCAGCCGAAGCCTCCCAGCCTTTCCCTGTTCTTCTACTGTCTGGCTTTTCTATGTTCCTAAGATACGTGCAAGTTGGTCCCACACAACTACAACGTGGACTGCCACCTTGTCTTACTTGCTGTGGTTCTCAACCAGGGTGATCTCCCTCCCACGGAACATGTGATAATGTCTGGAGACACTTTTGGTTGTCACACTGCGGGGAGAGATGGCATGTGGTGGTAGAGGCCAGGGATGCTGTAGACATCCTACCACGCACAGGCCCCTAGCAGAGGGTGCCTCAGGCCCAGGTGTCAACAGCATGAAGGCAGAAAAGCTATCCTCTAGGCTGTTTGCTTGCCTGGAGATGCCACCATGCCTCACCAGGGCAGTAAGGGGACGGTTCGCTTCCGAGAGAGCGTCTCCCAGCACCAATGCAGCGGAGCGCAACTGAGCTCACCTTCTGGAGGATCTTCCACACCTTCTGGTAGAATCCCACGGGGACCCTGTTGATGGCCCCATCCAGCCTTCTCCGGCGCAGCCACTGGCCCTGCCGCTCCCCCCAGCCGATGTGATGTCCTCCCGAGTCTGAGGATGATGTCCCAGTGGGTGAGGATGGGGTGCTGGACCTCTGCAAGACAGACAGCCTGGGGCCTCAGAAGCCACTCAGTGCGTGCCCCAGGGAAAGCTCACCATCACAAAGGGCGGCCCCACAACCCAGACCCAAATGCCAGAACACCACTTGCCAGAGAGGAACACGGTGCCTGCAGTACACCTTGCCTGTTTCCTGATGCAGGAGGATGCACACACTTTAGGCTGGTCGCTTTACTCCATGCTGCACTCTGCCTGGCCCCTGAGAGGTGGTCTCGCCCCCAAAGCTAGAACCCATAGGGAAGAGGCCGAGCAGGGCAGGCACAGGCTCCAGACTGCCAGAACGCTAATCCCCACTTAATGCCAGTGGTACCAAGGACACACCCGAGGCCCTCTGGTCCTGCCATGAACACTAATTCCGGGCCTCAGTCCCATCTACACAGTGGGGACACAGTTGGGCATCCTTCAGAGAGTCACCTGGGAGCCTTCCCCACATGGAGACACAGGAGCCCCTGAGGCACGCCTGGTGTGCGCTAAGTGCCCACGAGGGGCAGCTGTCACCGGCACGTGGAGTGGGAGAGCTCTGAGAGTGACAACAGGCTCTCGGAGCAGATACCCGTGGCCCAGGGAGACAAACTCCAAAGTGCCCACCTCACTGCTGCAGTGCCACAGAGAAGTAACAGTCACCTTTCCATAGAGCGGAAACCAGAGAATGCAACACACAACATGGGGGAGGACAAACAGTAAAGCCCATGTTTAGTGGTGGGGACCGTGGAGATCTCCATCCACCCACCCTTTGCAATCTCACTTCCTGCTTGCCCTGTTCATGGCACTGGGCTTTATCTTAATTTGGGGCAATGAGTGCCTCTGAACTGGGGATACTTGGCTGAAGTGAGGGAAAAGGGTGCCATCTCCTTCCCACCTCCTCAACACTGGCGGGATGGATTCAGGCTCCAGAGGGGAGCACTGTCCAAGAGGCTCCCTGCAGCTGGGGCGGGGGCAGGCCTCTGCATGGGGGCACATCCACTCCCTGCAGCAAAGCTCCCAGCCTTCGGTCTTGCCCTGCGGGGCTTCTAGCTTTGTGACCTCTAGGTTGAGAAGGGCTAACCTTCACACTCACACATCTCTTTGCCTGGGACCATGTGGCACTTTGATTTCTCAATGCGCACAGTCAAATGTAAAGGGTTAAAAGTGGAACCGAAACATGAAGCGCGCACAGGGCCGGGGGTGGAGTGTGCCTTTTTGCCGCACTTGGACTTCAACAGATCTTATTTTGAAAGGAAGTTCGGCTGGGTTATTCCACTGGGCTCATTACTGCCACTAAGGCAACAATTAGACATAAATAAAAGTAATTACAGCTGCACTCCTCAATGACTCAGCTGATCTGGGCACTTCAGTTTCAGGAGCAAGACAGCCTCCACTGTGTAGTGAGTGCAATCTGAGTCCTGCATGGGACCTGGGGCATGGTGGGTGCAGGCTGCTAGTCGGCACGTGCAGGCTGCTAGTCGGCACGTGCGGGCAAGGGCTAACCATCCTGGCTCCATAAAGAGGCCCGGAACTAATGCCCAGAAGTTTCCAGAAGCCCTGAGAATTGGTGAGAAGGACGCTCCTCACCCACACGGAGCCGAGGAGCACAGGTAGAGAACCAAGAGCTCAAGATGGAGAATAAAGCTCAGTGCAAGCACTTTGGGGCCTTCTTTCTACCCTCCTTAGAATTCCCGTTGGAGGAGCCTGTGAGCATCCGCTGAAAACAGCCCTGCTCGAATCCTCACAAGTTGGGCATGAGGTGACAACATGAGGAAGGACGTGAGGAGAAGCAGTGACGGACACAATGATCCCGAGGCACGGTTACCGCAGACTTGGAGGAATGCGCACTGCTGGACGCAGCCTGGCCCACAGAAAACAACTACAAAACAAAAAGAATCCATTCAGTCGTGAGCAATGACACCAAGAGACACGGCAGAGGAGGGTCACGGAGCAGCATGCAAAACACCCACAGAAAGCAGCAGCAGCAAACGCGGGTGCAGAGAAGTTCCCACAGCAACACACACAGGCAGCTCAGGTGCAGGCGCACCTGCAAGCACCGCTCTGGGCTTCGACTCCATGCGGAACTTGCTAACTGGTCTTTTTAAAAACATGAACTTGCTAACTGGTCTTTTTAAAAACATGAACTGTGGCCAGGAGCAGTGGTTCACGCCTGTAATCCCACCACTTTGTGAGGCTGAGGTGGGCAAATCATGAGGTCAAGAGTTCAAGACCAGCCTGGTCAACATGGTGAAACCCTGTCTCTACTAAAAATACAAAAAATTAGCTGTGAGTGGTGGCGGGCACCTGTAATCCCAGCTACTCAGGAGGCTGAGGCAGGAGAATTGCTTGAACTCGGGAGGGCGGAGGTTGCAGTGAGCCGAGATCGCGCCACTGCACTCCAACCTGGGTGACAGAGCAAACTCCATTCAAAACAAAAACCAAAACCCCATGAACTGTTACCACTGAACATAAATAAGGTAAATGTTCCTGTTGTATGTGGAGGGTGCCTCATCAAGTTAGGACACAATTTATTTTCCAAACTCACAGCCATGAAATGCTCATATTTTATGGTAAGAATTGTGAAAATCTACAGATGAACCAAATACCTACAGTTGACACTAATATCCTGCATCTAACAGACATTCAGTAGATATTTGTTAAAGGAACGAATATGATCAAGCTAACCCTTTGTCCAAATAAGTATCTCCTCGTCTAAAAATCTAGAACATACCCTTAATTTGCAAGGGCACAGTGTGTTATCTACATGGTGTTCTTGCAAAAGAGACTAGAAATTGAAAATCCCACAATACCTATTACATTTTGAAGAAATAACATGCTCTTTGACATAAGTGGTCAAATACAAAGTTTGTACTGGCGAGGTGACTCCAAACCCAGCAAGGAACAGGTGATCACTTTGTCCGCATAACATGCCAGAACAGCATGAAATGGAGGTGGAAGAACTGCTCGGATTCGCCCACGGTCAGGCCATTGGGATGTGGGGACAGAGGGACGGTGCCACCGAGTGGCTGGCGAAGGAAGATGTTTGGAAAGCCAGTTCCTTACTTGGAAACAGCATAAATTAGGAGAGAAAACACGTTTTACCTCTGGACAATATATGGAATCTGCCTTTACATGTCATTAAGACGCCTCCTCTAGGCTCTTACGGTAATAGAGACATCAAAATGTTAGAAATGCGACTCAGAGGGGGAGGAGAAAGTATATCGCAAGGGTGATAGAAAAGAGTGGCATCCTTACATGTTTTTCCTTCCAGGGTAAGTCCCCCCGGGCGATCTGAGGACAGGAATAGCAGTATTCTTTTTATGGATATAACTGATGACCACATTTCCTCCATTTAGTTTCCTATTTAGTTCCCTCTTTTTGAACAGAAACTCTCACTGAGGCAGAACCTGGATGATCTCTTTCACAAAGTACCCTACAAAGCCCAAGAGTTTGAGAAACAGACTATTTTTAAAGGCATGGGGCAAGGTCGTCTCTCCTGCCCTCGAGCCCCGCTCTCTGCCTGCGCCTGAGCCTGCTGTTTGGATAGAGCCGCCGTCCACACATTCACATGCTGCAGTCACAGCCTCTCTTTCCACATTCAAGCCAGAAAGAACAGGAAGTAAAGGATGAAACAAGGCAAAGGGGCGTCACCTGTTCATCAGCACTAAATCGCCTAGTCATCTGAAAGCAAATATACATCAGGAAATCAAAACCAGCTTTGAGTCAAGAAGGCGTGCTGCTTCTGTCACCCTCTCTCTCAATCCAGGGCCATGTTGGTCAAACCGCAGGGGGTTACCCATGAGTACATCAGGGACTCGATCTAGTGGGTCACGACCAGCATTTAAAATAGAGCAGAAAATCTGAGTGCATTTCTCATGGTCAGAAGGAAACTCTTTCCCACCATGGATCCCGAGCAAGGGCTAGCACAGTACTTGGCACATTAAGACTGTGATGCTGAGCTGCTGCCCTGTGTGGCCACTTCAAATGGATTTTTACCAGGAATTAAAGGTGAACTAAGAAAAGAGACCAGACCCTTGTGGCTGGTGGAGAATCCAAGTATCACGGGCATTCCGGTCTACTTCCAGAGCGCTCTTGCTATTTCATTTGAAGGACACAGATGACTCGGTGACTTTTTGCATGGCTGTGGCCCACTCCACAGAGTGGTTCTCGGGAACAGAGGCAAACATTGACAAGGGTATTTTCTGGAATGTTCATGTTAACATCACATTTCTGGGCAGCTCTGGAATATCTATCTGGGGACAGGGTGTGTTCAGATTCCAGACAGAAGGGACCTCCCATTCTCTACAGACAGTGGGGTCTAGGTTTCTGTCGCTTTCTAGCGGGGAGCCAGGTAGGGAGACCACCACTCTCCCCTCGCTGCCACCGAGGTGTTTTTACCTGTTTCATTTCACTCCTCAGTCTGTTAATGCCACTCCTCTCGGTTTTGGTGACTCCGGTATGGCCCACCTCGTGGATGGAGATGGCAGGGCTGGATGTTGAGGAGTGGATAGGGCGCACTGGAGAGGAAACACACACACGTGCTTCTTAGGACATCTACCGCATCCATCCCGAAGGAGGATCTGCCCGTTTCCCCAACTTGACAATGAGGGTCTTCTCTGCCCTGCCAGTGCCGTGTCTGCAGCACGGAGAGCAGCACAGGCACAGCAGTCAGCGCTTAAAGGAGTGGATGGAAGCGTGCAGAGTACTTAAGCACCATTACAACACAGTGGCCACGAAGTCCCTTACACAGTGCGATCCGGTTTTTTTTTTTTTTTTTTTTTTTT
>NW_016107443.1:1545567-1556015 GCF_001604975.1 Cebus imitator
GCAACCTCCGCCTCCTGGGTTCAGGCAATTCTCCTGCCTCAGCCTCCTGAGTAGCTGGGATTACAGGCACGCGCCACCATGCCCAGCTAATTTTTTGTATTTTTAGTAGAGACGGGGTTTTACCGTGTTGACCAGGATGGTCTCGATCTCTTGACCTCGTGATCCACCCGCCTCGGCCTCCCAAAGTGCTGGGATTACAGGCTTGAGCCACCGCGCCCGGCCCTGCGATCCGTTTTTTAAAAATTTTTTGAGACAGGGTCTTGCTCTGTTCCCTAGGCTGGAGCACGCGATCTTGGCTCACTGCAATCTTCTCCTAGGCTGAAGTGATCCTTCCGCTTCAGCCTCCCGAGTAGCTAGGGCCACCGGCATGCACCACCACACCTGGCTCATTTTTGTATGTTTTGTGAAGACGGGGTTTTGTCATGTCACCCAGGCTAGTCTTGAGCTCTTCGGCTCAAGCGATCTGCCTCCCTCAACCTCCCAAAGTGCTGGGATTACAGGCATGAACCCCTGTCCCCAGCCTTGCTTTTGGATAAGTAAAAAATTATTCTAAAAGAACATACCCGAAGCCAGGCATAGTGGCTCACGCCTGTAATCTCAGCACTTTGGGAGGCTGAGGTGGGAAGATTGCTTGAGCCCAGGAGTTCACGACCAGCCTGGGCAACATGGTGAGACCTCGTGTCTATATTTATTACAAATAAATGCATAAATTTAAAAAAATGCCAATGCACACCTTCCTTGTAGAAAACTGAGACCAATGAACTACAGAAGCTGGAATTAACATCGCTTGATATTTTAGTCATTATCTTTCCAGTTTTTTTTCCCTAGGACGGTATGTTTTTAACAAAACAGAATCATCACATACATATGTATAGATACAGAAACATATGAGATGGATACATACATTCTGTGGACATAGGTATGGTTCAGTGACCTGCCTTCTTGCACTTACATCAGAATCTCTCTCCCTCGAGTTAATATTCTGTCACATCATGTTTCATGACCGCATGGAGTTTGATCTGGTAAGTGATGACTGCTCAACAGTATACCCAATCCTGTTTGTATTAATATTTTTCTAAAGAGTTCGTCATGACGAACACGTAGGACCCACATGGGCCTTGCTGGGCTCTGTTCCAGTCCTGTGTGACTCTCAGAATGCCCCCAGGAAATGACAAAACTTCTGTGGGCCCCTGAGGGGCTGGCACCCTGGGCAGCTGTGGCCGTGGGCTGGGTGATCCAGAAGGGCCTCCTGGTGCCAGGCCCTGTCTGGGCACCAGGTGCAGGTGTGACTGCAGGAGAATCCTGTGCCGCAGTGGTGCCTGGAGGAGAGCCCAGGCCCAGGCCTGAGGGCGAGGCGCCAAATGAAATGATGGTGGCAGCCAGAGGAGAGCCTCAGCCTGGAGGGGGAAGTGCTTGGAAAGCCAAGCTGCCAGGGGCTAGAGATGGAGGCAACCGGAGGCCACCGACGCACAGCACCAGGCTACCACCTCTCACTTCTGACCTATTGCACCAGCCTCGGGACTCAAACTCGTCCCCAGCCCCGCTGCCCACCAGCCTGGCCTCTGTGCTGTGGTTACAGCAATCATTCTAAAAGGCAATTGTGATCGGATTACTGCTCACTCCAAAGCCTCCTAGGTCTAGCTGTCTTCAGGACAAAGACCAAACAGTCCTCCCAGCATCACCTGAAACTCTACCACTGGAGTCCGACCTCCTCCGACACTCCCGGCCACCCGCACCACACTGGGTATCTGCCTGGACCAGCAAGCCAGGCCCAGCTCAAAGGTTACCTCCTAGGGCAGCATCCCCTGCAAGCCTCACCATCCCACCTGACCCTACTGGACCCCACTGGGAGTAGAGGGCACTGTCCATGGGGAGTAGTGACAAATAAGGAACCTGGGGACACCGAAATTTAGAAAACAGCAGAGAGGCAGAAGCCCACAGAGGCGGCTCAGTGATGAGCTGGAGAGGAAGGAAGGATCCAGGAAAACAGAACAAGAAGGGTCTGGAAGCTACAAGAGGGCCTGTCCAGGGTGGGTGTTTGCTGGAAACATTAATCTTTGTCATTTCAGGATTTAATCAACATTCTAAGCCTATTTGGGCTTCCTAATTTACAAAAATCGAACGATTACAAAAGACAGCTAACAAACGATGTTATATGTTAAAAAGACAGCATGTCTTCTGTTCTTGCTTGCAATCAGACATATTTATGGCTTTCAAATGACATGACTCAGTTCCTAGTTTCATAGCATCTATAGCTGTACATCTAATGACAAATTTTTAGTAATTATCTGTGTCAAGCCATGAATACTGTAATGATGAGCAGAACACATTAAATATTTATCTTGTACATTACCATTTCAAGGACTCTGCCTTGGAAAGAACTGGAAATTACTTTTGCAGAAGCATTTTGAGCACCCCTCCTTCGGGAAAGGAGAAAAACCACCAAAACACATCTGATTGCTCGATGCCGTCTTTGTTTGTGGCCGGCACATGCTCAGGAAACCTACAAAGTACCCAGTGTCCTTCTTATTAAATAAATGGAAGGATAGCCCACAGCTCATTTCTTTGGCATAATGAAATAAATTCACCAACGTGCCTGCAAATCATTTAGCTTTTTTATGACGAGTAGAAATGATAATTGCTTCAATTATAATTAGGGAACATTTGAGAACAAGAATCATGCTAGGACTTGGGAGATTATGTTTTCCAGCACTGCAAGCAGGGTTCTGGTTCAGATACAAACACAGTGAGTGAGGCAGGACAAAGCAAACTACGTTAGCTTGAGCATGCTGTGAGGTCACAGAGGGGTCCCCTCCTTGCCCTGTGGAGGGTGATGTGAGGCCAGGTTGAGAATGTTTTCACCCAAACCAAAGGCCAGGACACTCAGGTGGTTTGAAAGGATAGCCCTTTCATCCTGGCACTCGGGGTCCCCCACACTTTTTTACACAAGTGATGGTACCAGGTGCTTATGGCTACAGGAGGCAGCATACCACACCCACATGTCATGCCAACCTGGGGAAGAAAAGCTCGTCCAGCACACTACAGTGAGTCCCAAAGCCCCCAAAGCAGGAAGCTGGAGCCGAGGACTCTGTCCCTCTCCTTCAGGTAGGAGCCTTTCCTTCCCGCATTCCCTATGTCCCCCAGTGCTAGTTGTGATGTCTGTGGCATGTAAAGGGGCAGCTCCCTGAAGAGGTAATAGGAGCATGGGACTTACCGCTTCTTTCAACACCAAACTCTTTCCCACTTAGAATATGGTGTAGGAGATTTTTCATATCGAAAGGGCTGAGGTTCATTAAACTTTCAGAAGCCTCTTCTCCTAAAAACAAATGTCTTGTAAGTGTCCCAGACACAGGGCTGGTGGCGGGTGAAGGTAGGGTCAGGTGGACCTGGGTGGGGAGGGAAGTGACACCGGATGCTGTGGCAGGTCCCCCTCTCAGGAGAACCTCGCTATTTGTAGATTTTGTGTCTAAGAATGTATGATCCCCCACATGGGATGCCTCATGATGGATTTTTATATTCAAATTGGTAGGGTTTCTCCTAGTGAAGGTGTTATGAAACGGGGGTGACATCTCCCAGCAAGGGCATCCAGGAAGGAGCTTAGATGTCAGTTACAGGGCAAAAGATTCTGCATCGCCTTTGAGGCTCTAATGGTAAATGTCACTAGGGCCCCATTCTCCCTGACTTAGGAACTTCAGCTCCATGTCACGTGGATGGGAGTTCCATCTAAATGAGAGAGCCTGGTCAGGCCTGAGCTTGCCCACAGGCTTGGATGCTAGGTTCAAGATAACCTAAGCAGGGCTTCCCCTGAGCATGGAGGCAATGGCTGGGTGGCCAGGGTGAGGTACGGCGGGAGCTGCATGAGCTGCGGGCCTCTCACCTGAGCAGTTCAGGCTCCGCGCCAGCTCTGTGGCCATCACCTGAATGATCAGTCCAATCCGGAGTCTCAGCATCTCCACAAAGAGGCTGGGCTGTGCTCTCACATACATGGCCAGGTAAACCACAATCTCCTGACGCAGACACACATGGAGATCGGGTTTCAGAGACCAGTGGGTGGCTGAGGGGTCCCTTCCACTCTCAGGAAGGCTGTGGCTCAGCCCCTCCCATACCAGCCCCTGACCTGTGTGAGGACGGCGATGCTGATGTCCTGCCCGCTGGCCTCGTAGATGAGTTTTGTGAGCTCCTCCGGCGGAAGGGGCCTAGGAAGGAGCATTGTCCCATAAACACGATGAGGTGTCTTGAGGCAGTGCCTCTTCGCCCTCCATGGAACACCCTTATTTTCTGTGCTAGATGCACCCATGTGACAGAGTGTCTTTTTTTTTTTGGAGACAGTTTCGCTCTGTTGCCGAGACTGGAGTGCAGTGCCACAATCTCAGCTCACTGCAACCCCTACCTCCCAGGTTCAAGTGATTCTCCTTGAAGTGATTCCAGCTTCCCGAGTAGCTGGAATTACAGGTGCCTGCCACCACACTCAAATAATTTTTGTATTTTTAGTACAGATGGAGTTTCACCATGTTGACCAGGCTGGTCTTGAACTCCTGACCTTGTGATCTGCCCACCTCGGCCTCACAAAGTGCTGAGATTACAGGTGTGAGCCACCGTGCCCAGCCATGACAGAGTGTCTTTAAAAAGCCCCTCCTCTGAACACTGGGAAGCACTGATGTTTTCCCCGCGGCTCCCCGAAAAAACCTGAGGTCCCCAGGGCTGAGGACTTACGCAGAGATGATCTTCTCCCGGGGCTCGGGTGGCAGGCCCACGGTGAGCTGCTTCTGGTGTGATAGCAGGTCCGTGCAGGCCTGTGCAGTTAGGAGACAGAGTGAGAAACAGGGCACAAGAGAGACTGGCAAAGATGATGGGGGGGGCGAGGTACTGCCAATCAGATTGTACATTTACCTTTACAAACTTTATGACCCATGCTGTCCTTGATTTGAAAAATGCATACCTAGACCCCAGACTAAGCAACCCAGGCAGGGCTGGGTGTCTGTGGGCTCTGTCTCCAATGTGTGGCCCAGGCCTGGCTCTGCGGGGCCCGTCAGTGGGCGATGAATGCCCATCCACTGTAGCAAACACACTGGACTCCCTGCTATTCAGTGAGAGAGGGATGAGTCCTAAGATACTGATGGTAAGAGTTAATAACCATATTAAATTCTGAAATTACCCGTTTCCCCATTATTCACATCTAATAAATGCCATCATCTTACCATCATGACTGAACTTGAGCGTCTTTCTGGATTTTGCCTGGCTTTGGTGTTATAAATATTAATGATCACTGTACTGTGGATGTGTGAAAAAAGAGAGCTCTAAGAGGCTGCCAGGCCACAGAGCACTCTCATTTGATTTCCTGGCAAGCCTTTTTCTACAGCTAAGAAAGAACAAAACAAATCCACTTGCATTTCCTTCTCTCTGCTCACCTTCCTGGAGCAGTGAGCAGGCAGGAGAGAAGGGCCTGCTCTACCTGTAGGTTAAACAATGGGGCTCCAGGCCGGGTGCGGTGGCTTATGCCTGTAATCCCAGCACTTTGGGAGGCTGAGGTGGGTGGATCACGAGGTCAGGAGATTGAGACCATCCTGGCTAACACGGTGAAACCCTGTCTCTACTAAAAATATAAAAAATTAGCTGGGTGTGGTGGCACATGCCTGTAGTCCCAGCTACTTGGGAGGCTGAGGCAAGAGAATTGCTTGAATCCGGGAGGCAGAGGTTGCAGTGAACCAAGATCACACCATTGCACTCCAGCCTGGGCACAGAGCGAGACTCCATCTCAGAAAAAAAAAAACAAAGAAAGAAAGAATGGGGCTCCTTCACAAGTAAGAGGTATAACTGGAAGACTGGAAGTGGAAGAGGAAGGGGGCGTGAGCTAATGAGCACACACGGGCCGGCGCACAGTCGCACTGACCTCGGACAGGACCTCCACTTTCTTCCTGAGCAGGCCTGAGATGTAGCGAATCAGACCCCACTCCTGGTTCAAGCCAGCTTTCCCATAGAGCTCGCTGAGGAGGTTTTGAACGGTGACCCCGTGCTGTCCAGAGAGATTTGTGTCCCAGCTGGGACCCCTGCCAAGAGGTAGAAAAACTCAGAAATATGGTCCAGAATGTTTAAAGACTGGGAGAGGAACAGATCACTGTGCATTGTGCAAAGTGCTTGGGCTCTCCCAGTGTCCGAGTCTCACTGAGAGGGTTATGTCCGACCAAAGCTTCTCTATGTCCTTTGAAAAAGAAGCCTGACATGAGGAGATTGTGGCCTCCTGGCCTCACGTGGCCTTCTCATCCTGGGGGACCAGCATCAGTAGGCAGAGAAGGGGATAGAAGTCTCATTCCTGGTGATCCTGGGTAACTGGAGTGAATACAATCATGACCGGGACTGGCTAGAAGGCCAAGAATACTAGGGAAAGAATTAAAGAAAACAGGGAAAGCTCAACCCGGTAAAGACCATCAGCTTACTGCTATGGCTTGAGTGTTTGCTTCCACCCAATTCCTATGTTGAAATCTTAACCCCCACAATGATGACATTAGGAGGCAGGGCCTTTGGGAGGTCATCAGGTCATGGGGCAGAGCCCTCCCGAATGAGATGTGCCCTTATATAAACAACTCCCGAGAGATCACTCGCCCCTTCCACCTATGTGAGGATGCAATGAGAAGATGCCATCTATGAGAAAGCAGGCCCTCCCAGACATCAATTCGGCCTTGAGTTTGAACTTCCCAGCCTCTGGAACTGTAAGAAATACATTTCTGTTGTTTATAAGCCACCCTGTTCATGTGATTTTGTTTTAACTGCCAGAATGGACTAAGACACTTACTTGATGACATAAAGAATGTACAGAATGTCTGCTTGGTCCTGTAGGTTCGCACAATCTTTCAGCTGCTCAACCAGCTTCTCACAGTCCACGTCACCATGGTCATCTCTGGGCCACTGGAAGTCACTTTCAGGAACCTGCTCATACAAGAGCCAAAAAGCAGGGAGATGGGCTAGGCATGGAACTTTTGGAAGATCAAGAAGTGAAACGCCAATCTGGTCTCGGAACTCTATCGCTGTGCTGTGCTCCAGTTTTCAATGACTTTTTTGTACCTTTTTATTTATAGGCTTTTATGATTTTTGATCAGTGGATCACTGTGCTGGTCAACATCTGCAAGAGACTGGACTGAACTGGTTAAAATATATGTGAGCTTTATTTATGGAAGGTTCACAGACAAGCAAAACTAATCTCCGGTGTTAGGAATCATGACGGCAGTCATCTCTGGACTAGAAAAGGAGAAAGAGATGGGAGGGGGGTCACAGAAGGTGGTCACTGATCTAGGTATACTGGTTTGGTGATCATTCACTGAGCTGAAAGTGTGAAGGATATGCTATCCCCAAATATGCCAGGTTGGTATATTGACTATTTTGAGTTGAAAACATTGGAAAAATTGTAGTTTCAGAAAGGGGTAGCTGACCTGTCTCTTTTTGCAGGCAGTAAGCCATAAAGATGCCTCTGGGAGGGGGGCACTCCCAGGGCGCGAAAATAGCCCATATCACTAGAGCCTGGGAACTGGGGGTGGGTGGCAATGGACCTGTATAAACACACTTACCCAAAGAACCCTTATCTTCTGCTTGTTCTACACGCCCCCATGGATCTCCTAGTAACTGCCTCTAGCCAGATTTTTCTTGTCCTGTCTAGCTTCTCAAATTTATCACTTTGTTTAAAAAGTATGAAACCATCTTGCTTGGACCACTTCTTCAGACCTCGTGCTCTTGTGATGATCCCCATGTACCCAGAAAACAAATCACCTTTGTAATGCTTTTTCTTATTAACCTGCCTGGTGTCAAGCTGGCTTTCTAGATGGAGCTGAAAAGCCCTCACAACAGCTAAGGAGGGGTTGGAGGTGACCTGTCGCTCCTCTGTTCCTGCTTTCTGCACCATGCTGCCTATATAGTATAGTTATTTGGAAGCAAAACAAACACAAAAAGTATGTTTTAAGCAACCTAAAATTGAAATCAGGGTAAAATCTTCTCCAACAGGCACTGAGTCTATTTGTGTGGGGTAGAATCAGTGAAGAGTCCTGGATAAAATAAACTGTGGGAATCCATGGAACACCCTGAGATTTTACTCTCCTGAGGAATCTTAATTTTTAATTTTTTTAATGTCCATCTTTTTCCTGCAGTATCCTAAAGAATCTTTTACTCGTTTTTCTTACATAAAGAGCATTAGGGGCTGGGCACAGAGGTTCGCGCCTGTAATCCCAGCACTTTGGGAGGCTAAAGCAAGAGGATTGCTTGAGCCCAGGAATTCCAGACCAGTCTAGGCAACATGGTGAAACCCTGTCTCTACGAAAAATACAAAAATTAGCTGGGCATGGTGGTGCACGCTGGCATTCCCAGCTATTTGGGAGGCTGAGGTGGGTGGATCGCCTGAGCCTGGAGGTTGAGGCTGCAGTGAGCTATGACCACACCACTGAACTGTAGCCTGGGTGACAGAGCAAGACCCTGTCTAAGAAAAATTTTAAAAAGGCCATTAGGAACAAAGAGTCCTATACCCTGTTCCACAGGCAGTCCCACCTTGGCAGGCTACACAGTTAGGCGGGGCTAGGTAGTGAGCGATTTCCTCTAGTGACTACATAGACTCTGATGAGAAGGCAGCAAGGCAGTAGCTTTTCCTACAGGCAAAACGTAAAGGTTTGCATCAAATTTAATGTACACATTGATGCAAGTCAGATTCCAGACAATGAATTGGGTTCATATCCAAGCCCAGAGGTTCTAAACCTAAAGGTCCCAGATAACAATAGGCTGTTTCTTTCTTTTGAGCTGAACCACTTGAAAGAGTTGGGGGACTAATCCTGCATTGCAGGACACCATACTTTTTCAAAAACCTATTCCATATACTTTACCTTTTCTAGGAGTGGCTGAGGAGAATCGACAAGATTCAGTGATTTACGGTGGGCACTTAGAACTTTAGTCGGCAAAGTCATGGGAACAACTGGAAAACAAAATAGAGTTTTGAGGAGGAAGAAGGATAAAATACTTTTTTCTTTTTTTTTGTTTTTTGAGATGGAGTCTTGCTCTGTCACCCAGGCTGGAGTGCGGTGGCACGATCTCAACTCACTGCAACCTCTGCCTCCCAGGTTCAAGTGATTCTCCTGCCTTAGGCTCCCGAGTAGCTGGGACTACAGGCATGTGCCACCACGCCCGGCTAATTTTGTATTTTTAGTAGAGATGAGGTTTCTCTCTGTTGGTCAGGCTGGTCTCAAACTCCCAACCTCAGGTGATCCGCTCACCTTGGCCTCCCAAAGTGCTAGGATTACAGGCATGCACCACCATGCCTGGCCTAATTTTTATATTTTTAATAGAGATGGGGTTTTGCCATGTTGGTCAGGCTGGTCTTGACCTCCTGACCTCAGGTGATCAACCCATCTCGGCCTCTCAAAGTGCTGGGATTACAGGCGTGAGCCACTGCGCCCGGCCAATACTTCTTTTGAGAAGTATGGCGGCTACTCCTTATTTAACACAAACCAACCAAAGGAAAGATCACTTATTTAGTTTCAGTAAGAATTTATCATGTAGCCACCTCATGTGCTAAATCTGGGAATAAGAAGTGAGCAGGGAATGGATCTTGCTTTGAGAATTGGATTTTGCTCTTCCCTCCTGGAATTCAGGGAAAATGATATAACGTCCTAGGACTGGAAAGAGACTCAGAAGTAATTGCGCCTGAGCTCTTTTTCTTTCAGATGAGGAAACTGAGAGACCCAGAGAGGGTAGACCATTTGTCTAAGGTCACTGGGGCTCCCATAATCAAGGTGTCTGGGCTTCCGGTCCAGTATGCACTTTACTCCGCCACTGCTGGGTGGTAGGGCTTGTTTTTCAACCACCTCTGGATATGATCATTATCGATATTTATTCATTAAGCCCTTTCTGTCTTCCAGGCTATAGTATGCTATCTCAGGAGAATAGGAAGTTTTCAAGGTAAACATGATGCATATTTAAACGGCACTTATAGACCTCCAGGTTACACTGGTAAATTGAATAGACATTGTCATTTTACTTCCTTCCAACCCTCCACTAACATTACAGAAAATATATACAGTTATGTGTTGTTTAATGACAGGGATACGTTCTGAGAAATATGTTGTTAAGCAATTTCCTCGCTGCATGAACATCACAGAGTGTACTTACAGAAGCCTAGATGGTGCAGCCTACTACACACCTAGGTTGGATCATAAAGGCGATTGCTCCTTGGCTACAAATCTACATGTATGTTCCTATACTCAATACGGTAGGTAATTCTAATACAATGGTAAGTATTTGTGTGTCTAAACAGAAAAGGTACGGTAGAAATATGGTACAGGCCAGGCATGGTGGCTCACACCTGTAATTCCAGCACTTTGGGAGGCTGAGGTGACAAGATTGCTTGAGCTCAGGAGTTCAAGACAGGCCTAGGCAACATAGTGAGACCTCATCTCTACTAAAATAAAAAAAAAAAAAAA